>NW_026778202.1:638130-957196 GCF_025265405.1 Mesoplodon densirostris | reverse complement strand
GTTTTCTCCTGAATATATTCAGGAGAAAACGCATATGCCCTTTTTGGCCAAGCAAGCAAGCGGGCAATGCAAATCTGCACTACAAAGAAGTATCACTTCCCACCGGTCAAAAGGGACATCCACAAAATGTGTAAAAACCAGAAAGGCAAGACAGGCCCTGGAGAACTGGGAGCCTTGTTATGCTGATGGGCGGGATGTAAATTGCCAACTGCCTCACTGGAGGAGTGCATTGTGTTCCCTAAAACAAGTAAACAAGAGCTACAGAGCCAAGGCCACTTCCAGTCTAGGGAATATACCTTGGGAAAACTGAAAATCAATAAGAAAGAGCCACCTCCAAATTTCGGGCTGCACTGGCTACAAGAACCTCAACTTGGGTACACCTTAAATATCCCAGGAAATATAAAAATGGTTCAAAACATTGTGGTACTTACGTATGATGGAATATCCCTCAGCGATGAAGTCAATGTCATAAGACCAGTAGCAGCAAAGTGAGTGGATTCAGGTACGATGATTCTAAGTGAAATAAGTCACACAGAAAAAGAAACTTATCATAAGATATCACTTAGGAAGATCCTGTAAACATGGCTACACGTGAACTGAGTTAGGAAAGAGAACAGAGTCTCACATTTAGAAAACACTCTTATGCCTGCATAAAGGGGAGGAGAGGTGGGGTGATGCATAAAACCAGAGTTTGATATAAGCACAGGGACCGTTTCAAAACCAACTTTGGAATTGACAAGACCGACACCTTCCTCAGTGAAAGAGACTCAAAACCCCATATTTCCCACAGAGGAATATATCTGACTAGTAAGAATCTTAAAACCTATGTATTGATATGTCTCCATAAGGGAATCAAGTGTGTCTAGAGTGGCATAAACATGGCAGCGAGAATCAGCTCAAACCCACTATAAAAAGGAATTTCAAAAGCAAAACCAAAAAACAGGGAAATTCTTTACAATTCCTTCAGGGTGTCTGAGGAAACCTGGAAAGACCCTATCTACAATGACAGCTGGATGTGGCATAAGGCTGGACACTTGGGACTGAGAGGATTGGTGAGATTGGGTGAGCAAATGCAGACCCTTTCAAGCAATAATGCATGGACCCCATTCCATGGGTCCCAACTCTCCATGTTCAAGGGAATATTACTACAGCTATAACATGTACAGGAAACCTAGAGAATGGACACACTGTGAATACGAAAGGTTTCTAAAACTCAACGAATAGTCCCTCTCCTGGTGCTCCATTTTGACTTTCCAACTGCCTTACTATCAATCTCCCAACTTGGAGAGACAGGCCCTTTAACCTCCTGGTTTGCACAGGTTCCCAATTTGGCAGAGGATGGAAGGGACGAGGGAGAACCCATGAGAGAGTAGCTGTTAGGCATTTGGACGGGCACATGTCACTCTAATTTCCCGGCAGGAAGAAGAATTAACCAAAGTCTCAGCGACCCACCGGGAACCAGTATAGGACATGATCCAAAATTTTGGACTTGCGTTCAGCTCACAAAAAACGACTTGAGAAATGGAGCTCAGGGGCACAGCAATTCACAAACTGGCAGAGTGATAAAGGACAACTATCGTCCAAAAATCTGTTGAGGGAAGTCAACGAGGCGGACTTGAAAGCAAGGCAAAATAGCAGGAAACAGATTTCAAGAGGTACGTTGGAATCGCCTGTAAAGCACAGGAAGAGGGGCACAACTTGGACAATGGTGCACTTGGCCAAAAAGGGCGTATGCGTTTTCTCCTGAATATATTCAGGAGAAAACGCATACGCCCTTTTTGGCCAAGCAAGCAAGCGGGCAATGCAAATCTGCACTACAAAGAAGTATCACTTCCCACCGATCAAAAGGGACATCCACAAAATGTGTAAAAACCAGAAAGGCAAGACAGGCCCTGGAGAACTGGGAGCCTTGTTATGCTGATGGGCGGGATGTAAATTGCCAACTGCCTCACTGGAGGAGTCCATTGTGTTCCCTAAAACAAGTAAACAACAGAGCTACAGAGCCAAGGCCACTTCCAGTCTAGGGAATATACCTTGGGAAAACTGAAAATCAATAAGAAAGAGCCACCTCTAAATTTAGGGCTGCACTGACTACAAGAACCTCAACTTGGGTACACCTTAAATATCCCAGGAAATATAAAAATGGTTCAAAACATTGTGGTACTTACGTACGATGGAATATCCCTCAGCCATGAAATCAATGTCATAAGACCAGTAGCAGCAAAGTGAGTGGATTCAGGTACGATGATTCTAAGTGAAATAAGTCACACAGAAAAAGAAACTTATCATAAGATATCACTTAGGAAGATCCTGTAAACATGGCTACACGTGAACTGAGTTAGGAAAGAGAACAGAGTCTCACATTTAGAAAAAACTCTTATGCCTGCAAAAAGGGGAAGGAGAGGTGGGGTGACGCATAAAACCAGAGTTTGATATAAGCACAGGGACCGTTTCAAAAACCAACTTTGGAATTGACAAGACCGACACCTTCCTCAGTGAAAGAGACTCAAAACCCCATATTTCCCACAGAGGAATATATCTGACTAGTAAGAATCTTAAAACCTATGTATTGATATGTCTCCATAAGGGAATCAAGTGTGTCTAGAGTGGCATAAACATGGCAGCGAGAATCAGCTCAAACCCACTATAAAAAGGAATTTCAAAAGCAAAACCAAAAAACAGGGAAATTCTTTACAATTCCTTCAGGGTGTCTGAGGAAACCTGGAAAGACCCTATCTACAATGACAGCTGGATGTGGCATAAGGCTGGACACTTGGGACTGAGAGGATTGGTGAGATTGGGTGAGCAAATGCAGACCCTTTCAAGCAATAATGCATGGCCCCCATTCCATGGGTCCCAACTCTCCAGGTTCAAGGGAATATTACTACAGCTATAACATGTACAGGAAACCTAGAGAATGGACACACTGTGAATACGAAAGGTTTCTAAAACTCAACGAATAGTCCCTCTCCTGGTGCTCCAGTTTGACTTTCCAACTGCCTTACTATCAATCTCCCAACTTGGACAGACAGGCCCTTTAACCTCCTGGTTTGCACAGGTTCCCAATTTGGCAGAGGATGGAAGGGACGAGGGAGAACCCATGAGAGAGTAGCTGTTAGGCTTTTGGACGGGCACATGTCACTCTAATTTCCCGGCAGGAAGAAGAATTAACCAAAGTCTCAGCCACCCACCGGGAACCAGTATAGGACATAATCCAAAATTTTGGACTTGCGTTCAGCTCACAAAAAACGAGTTGAGAAATGGAGCTCAGGGGCACAGCAATTCACAAACTGGCAGAGTGATAAAGGACAACTATCGTCCAAAAATCTGTTGAGGGAAGTCAACGAGGCGGACTTGAAAGTGAGGCAAAATAGCAGGAAACAGATTTCAAGAGGTACCTTGGAATCGCCTGTAAAGCACAGGAAGAGGGGCACAACTTGGACAATGGTGCACTTGGCCAAAAAGGGCGTATGCGTTTTCTCCTGAATATATTCAGGAGAAAACGCATACGCCCTTTTTGGCCAAGCAAGCAAGCGGGCAATGCAAATCTGCACTACAAAGAAGTATCACTTCCCACCGGTCAAAAGGGACATCCACAAAATGTGTAAAAACCACAAAGGCAAGACAGGCCCTGGAGAACTGGGAGCCTTGTTATGCTGATGGGCGGGATGTAAATTGCCAACTGCCTCACTGGAGGAGTGCATTGTGTTCCCTAAAACAAGTAAACAACAGAGCTACAGAGCCAAGGCCACTTCCAGTCTAGGGAATATACCTGGGGAAAACTGAAAATCAATAAGAAAGAGCCACCTCCAAATTTAGGGCTGCACTGGCTACAAGAACCTCAACTTGGGTACACCTTAAATATCCCAGGAAATATAAAAATGGTTCAAAACATTGTGGTACTTACGTACGATGGAATATCCCTCAGCCATGAAATCAATGTCATAAGACCAGTAGCAGCAAAGTGAGTGGATTCAGGTACGATGATTCTAAGTGAAATAAGTCACACAGAAAAAGAAACTTATCATAAGATATCACTTAGGAAGATCCTGTAAACATGGCTACACGTGAACTGAGTTAGGAAAGAGAACAGAGTCTCACATTTAGAAAACACTCTTATGCCTGCATAAAGGGGAAGGAGAGGTGGGGTGATGCATAAAACCAGAGTTTGATATAAGCACAGGGACCGTTTCAAAAACCAACTTTGGAATTGACAAGACCGACACCTTCCTCAGTGAAAGAGACTCAAAACCCCATATTTCCCACAGAGGAATATATCTGACTAGTAAGAATCTTAAAACCTATGTATTGATATGACTCCATAAGGGAATCAAGTGTGTCTAGAGTGGCATAAACATGGCAGCGAGAATCAGCTCAAACCCACTATAAAAAGGAATTTCAAAAGCAAAACCAAAAAACAGGGAAATTCTTTACAATTCCTTCAGGGTGTCTGAGGAAACCTGGAAAGACCCTATCTACAATGACAGCTGGATGTGGCATAAGGCTGGACACTTGGGACTGAGAGGATTGGTGAGATTGGGTGAGCAAATGCAGACCCTTTCAAGCAATAATGCATGGCCCCCATTCCATGGGTCCCAACTCTCCAGGTTCAAGGGAATATTACTACAGCTATAACATGTACAGGAAACCTAGAGAATGGACACACTGTGAATACGAAAGGTTTCTAAAACTCAACGAATAGTCCCTCTCCTGGTGCTCCAGTTTGACTTTCCAACTGCCTTACTATCAATCTCCCAACTTGGAGAGATAGGCCCTTTAACCTCCTGGTTTGCACAGGTTCCCAATTTGGCAGAGGATGGAAGGGACGAGGGAGAACCCATGAGAGAGTAGCTGTTAGGCATTTGGACGGGCACATGTCACTCTAATTTCCCGGCAGGAAGAAGAATTAACCAAAGTCTCAGCCACCCACCGGGAACCAGTATAGGACATGATCCAAAATTTTGGACTTGCGTTCAGCTCACAAAAAACGAGTTGAGAAATGGAGCTCAGGGGCACAGCAATTCACAAACTGGCAGAGTGATAAAGGACAACTATCATCCAAAAATCTGTTGAGGGAAGTCAACGAGGCAGACTTGAAAGTGAGGCAAAATAGCAGGAAACAGATTTCAAGAGGTACGTTGGAATCGCCTGTAAAGCACAGGAAGAGGGGCACAACTTGGACAATGGTGCACTTGGCCAAAAAGGGCGTATGCGTTTTCTCCTGAATATATTCAGGAGAAAACGCATACGCCCTTTTTGGCCAAGCAAGCAAGCGGGCAATGCAAATCTGCACTACAAAGAAGTATCACTTCCCACCGGTCAAAAGGGACATCCACAAAATGTGTAAAAACCAGAAAGGCAAGACAGGCCCTGGAGAACAGGGAGCCTTGTTATGCTGATGGGCGGGATATAAATTGCCAACTGCCTCACTGGAGGAGTGCATTGTGTTCCCTAAAACAAGTAAACAACAGAGCTACAGAGCCAAGGCCACTTCCAGTCTAGGGAATATACCTGGGGAAAACTGAAAATCAATAAGAAAGAGCTACCTCCAAATTTAGGGCTGCACTGACTACAAGAACCTCAACTTGGGTACACCTTAAATATCCCAGGAAATATAAAAATGGTTCAAAACATTGTGGTACTTACGTACGATGGAATATCCCTCAGCCATGAAATCAATGTCATAAGACCAGTAGCAGCAAAGTGAGTGGATTCAGGTACGATGATTCTAAGTGAAATAAGTCACACAGAAAAAGAAACTTATCATAAGATATCACTTATGAAGATCCTGTAAACATGGCTACACGTGAACTGAGTTACGAAAGAGAACAGAGTCTCACATTTAGAAAAAACTCTTATGCCTGCATAAAGGGGAAGGAGAGGTGGGGTGATGCATAAACCCAGAGTTTGATATAAGCACAGGGACCGTTTCAAAAACCAACTTTGGAATTGACAAGACCGACACCTTCCTCAGTGAAAGAGACTCAAAACCCCATATTTCCCACAGAGGAATATATCTGACTAGTAAGAATCTTAAAACCTATGTATTGATATGTCTCCATAAGGGTATCAAGTGTGTCTAGAGTGGCATAAACATGGCAGCGAGAATCAGCTCAAACCCACTATAAAAAGGAATTTCAAAAGCAAAACCAAAAAACAGGGAAATTCTTTACAATTCCTTCAGGGTGTCTGAGGAAACCTGGAAAGACCCTATCTACAATGACAGCTGGATGTGGCATAAGGCTGGACACTTGGGACTGAGAGGATTGGTGAGATTGGGTGAGCAAATGCAGACCCTTTCAAGCAATAATGCATGGCCCCCATTCCATGGGTCCCAACTCTCCAGGTTCAAGGGAATATTACTACAGCTATAACATGTACAGGAAACCTAGAGAATGGACACACTGTGAATACGAAAGGTTTCTAAAACTCAACGAATAGTCCCTCTCCTGGTGCTCCAGTTTGACTTTCCAACTGCCTTACTATCAATCTCCCAACTTGGAGAGACAGGCCCTTTAACCTCCTGGTTTGCACAGGTTCCCAATTTGGCAGAGGATGGAAGGGACGAGGGAGAACCCATGAGAGAGTAGCTGTTAGGCATTTGGACGGGCACATGTCACTCTAATTTCCCGGCAGGAAGAAGAATTAACCAAAGTCTCAGCCACCCACCGGGACCCAGTATAGGACATGATCCAAAATTTTGGACTTGCGTTCAGCTCCCAAAAAACGAGTTGAGAAATGGAGCTCAGGGGCACAGCAATTCACAAACTGGCAGAGTGATAAAGGACAACTATCATCCAAAAATCTGTTGAGGGAAGTCAACGAGGCGGACTTGAAAGTGAGGCAAAATAGCAGGAAACAGATTTCAAGAGGTACGTTGGAATCGCCTGTAAAGCACAGGAAGAGGGGCACAACTTGGACAATGGTGCACTTGGCCAAAAAGGGCGTATGCGTTTTCTCCTGAATATATTCAGGAGAAAACGCATACGCCCTTTTTGGCCAAGCAAGCAAGCGGGCAATGCAAATCTGCACTACAAAGAAGTATCACTTCCCACCAGTCAAAAGGGACATCCACAAAATGTGTAAAAACCAGAAAGGCAAGACAGGCCCTGGAGAACAGGGAGCCTTGTTATGCTGATGGGCGGGATGTAAATTGCCAACTGCCTCACTGGAGGAGTGCATTGTGTTCCCTAAAACAAGTAAACAACAGAGCTACAGAGCCAAGGCCACTTCCAGTCTAGGGAATATACCTGGGGAAACCTGAAAATCAATAAGAAAGAGCCACCTCCAAATTTAGGGCTGCACTGGCTACAAGAACCTCAACGTGGGTACACCTTAAATATCCCAGGAAATATAAAAATGGTTCAAAACATTGTGGTACTTACGTACGATGGAATATCCCTCAGCCATGAAATCAATGTCATAAGACCAGTAGCAGCAAAGGGAGTGGATTCAGGTACGATGATTCTAAGTGAAATAAGTCACACAGAAAAAGAAACTTATCATAAGATATCACTTAGGAAGATCCTGTAAACATGGCTACACGTGAACTGAGTTAGGAAAGAGAACAGAGTCTCACATTTAGAAAACACTCTTATGCCTGCATAAAGGGGAAGGAGAGGTGGGGTGATGCATAAAACCAGAGTTTGATATAAGCACAGGGACCGTTTCAAAAACCAGCTTTGAAATTGACAAGACCGACACCTTCCTCAGTGAAAGAGACTCAAAACCCCATATTTCCCACAGAGGAATATATCTGACTAGTAAGAATCTTAAAACCTATGTATTGATATGACTCCATAAGGGAATCAAGTGTGTCTAGAGTGGCATAAACATGGCAGCGAGAATCAGCTCAAACCCACTATAAAAAGGAATTTCAAAAGCAAAACCAAAAAACAGGGAAATTCTTTACAATTCCTTCAGGGTGTCTGAGGAAACCTGGAAAGACCCTATCTACAATGACAGCTGGATGTGGCATAAGGCTGGACACTTGGGACTGAGAGGATTGGTGAGATTGGGTGAGCAAATGCAGACCCTTTCAAGCAATAATGCATGGCCCCCATTCCATGGGTCCCAACTCTCCATGTTCAAGGGAATATTACTACAGCTATAACATGTACAGGAAACCTAGAGAATGGACACACTGTGAATACGAAAGGTTTCTAAAACTCAACGAATAGTCCCTCTCCTGGTGCTCCATTTTGACTTTCCAACTGCCTTACTATCAATCTCCCAACTTGGAGAGACAGGCCCTTTAACCTCCTGGTTTGCACAGGTTCCCAATTTGGCAGAGGATGGAAGGGACGAGGGAGAACCCATGAGAGAGTAGCTGTTAGGCATTTGGACGGGCACATGTCACTCTAATTTCCCGGCAGGAAGAAGAATTAACCAAAGTCTCAGCCACCCACCGGGAACCAGTATAGGACAGGATCCAAAATTTTGGACTTGCGTTCAGCTCACAAAAAACGACTTGAGAAATGGAGCTCAGGGGCACAGCAATTCACAAACTGGCAGAGTGATAAAGGACAACTATCGTCCAAAAATCTGTTGAGGGAAGTCAACGAGGCGGACTTGAAAGTGAGGCAAAATAGCAGGAAACAGATTTCAAGAGGTACCTTGGAATCGCCTGTAAAGCACAGGAAGAGGGGCACAACTTGGACAATGGTGCACTTGGCCAAAAAGGGCGTATGCGTTTTCTCCTGAATATATTCAGGAGAAAACGCATACGCCCTTTTTGGCCAAGCAAGCAAGCGGGCAATGCAAATCTGCACTACAAAGAAGTATCACTTCCCACCGGTCAAAAGGGACATCCACAAAATGTGTAAAAACCAGAAAGGCAAGACAGGCCCTGGAGAACTGGGAGCCTTGTTATGCTGATGGGCGGGATGTAAATTGCCAACTGCCTCACTGGAGGAGTGCATTGTGTTCCCTAAAACAAGTAAACAACAGAGCTACAGAGCCAAGGCCACTTCCAGTCTAGGGAATATACCTTGGGAAAACTGAAAATCAATAAGAAAGAGCCACCTCTAAATTTAGGGCTGCACTCACTACAAGAACCTCAACTTGGGTACACCTTAAATATCCCAGGAAATATAAAAATGGTTCAAAACATTGTGGTACTTACGTACGATGGAATATCCCTCAGCCATGAAATCAATGTCATAAGACCAGTAGCAGCAAAGTGAGTGGATTCAGGTACGATGATTCTAAGTGAAATAAGTCACACAGAAAATGAAACTTATTATAAGATATCACTTAGGAAGATCCTGTAAACATGGCTACACGTGAACTGAGTTAGGAAAGAGAACAGAGTCTCACATTTAGAAAAAACTCTTATGCCTGCAAAAAGGGGAAGGAGAGGTGGGGTGACGCATAAAACCAGAGTTTGATATAAGCACAGGGACCGTTTCAAAAACCAACTTTGGAATTGACAAGACCGACACCTTCCTCAGTGAAAGAGACTCAAAACCCCATATTTCTCACAGAGGAATATATCTGACTAGTAAGAATCTTAAAACCTATGTATTGATATGTCTCCATAAGGGAATCAAGTGTGTCTAGAGTGGCATAAACATGGCAGCGAGAATCAGCTCAAACCCACTATAAAAAGGAATTTCAAAAGCAAAACCAAAAAACAGGGAAATTCTTTACAATTCCTTCAGGGTGTCTGAGGAAACCTGGAAAGACCCTATCTACAATGACAGCTGGATGTGGCATAAGGCTGGACACTTGGGACTGAGAGGATTGGTGAGATTGGTTGAGCAAATGCAGACCCTTTCAAGCAATAATGCATGGCCCCCATTCCATGGGTCCCAACTCTCCAGGTTCAAGGGAATATTACTACAGCTATAACATGTACAGGAAACCTAGAGAATGGACACACTGTGAATACGAAAGGTTTCTAAAACTCAACGAATAGTCCCTCTCCTGGTGCTCCAGTTTGACTTTCCAACTGCCTTACTATCAATCTCCCAACTTGGACAGACAGGCCCTTTAACCTCCTGGTTTGCACAGGTTCCCAATTTGGCAGAGGATGGAAGGGACGAGGGAGAACCCATGAGAGAGTAGCTGTTAGGCTTTTGGACGGGCACATGTCACTCTAATTTCCCGGCAGGAAGAAGAATTAACCAAAGTCTCAGCCACCCACCGGGAACCAGTATAGGACATAATCCAAAATTTTGGACTTGCGTTCATCTCACAAAAAACGAGTTGAGAAATGGAGCTCAGGGGCACAGCAATTCACAATCTGGCAGAATGATAAAGGACAACTATCGTCCAAAAATCTGTTGAGGGAAGTCAACGAGGCGGACTTGAAAGTGAGGCAAAATAGCAGGAAACAGATTTCAAGAGGTACCTTGGAATCGCCTGTAAAGCACAGGAAGAGGGGCACAACTTGGACAATGGTGCACTTGGCCAAAAAGGGCGTATGCGTTTTCTCCTGAATATATTCAGGAGAAAACGCATACGCCCTTTTTGGCCAAGCAAGCAAGCGGGCAATGCAAATCTGCACTACAAAGAAGTATCACTTCCCACCGGTCAAAAGGGACATCCACAAAATGTGTAAAAACCAGAAAGGCAAGACAGGCCCTGGAGAACAGGGAGCCTTGTTATGCTGATGGGCGGGATGTAAATTGCCAACTGCCTCACTGGAGGAGTGCATTGTGTTCCCTAAAACAAGTAAACAACAGAGCTACAGAGCCAAGGCCACTTCCAGTCTAGGGAATATACCTTGGGAAAACTGAAAATCAATAAGAAAGAGCCACCTCCAAATTTAGGGCTGCACTGACTACAAGAACCTCAACTTGGGTACACCTTAAATATCCCAGGAAATATAAAAATGGTTCAAAACATTTTGGTACTTACGTACGATGGAATATCCCTCAGCCATGAAATCAATGTCATAAGACCAGTAGCAGCAAAGTGAGTGGATTCAGGTACGATGGTTCTAAGTGAAATAAGTCACACAGAAAAAGAAACTTATCATAAGATATCACTTAGGAAGATCCTGTAAACATGGCTACACATGAACTGAGTTAGGAAAGAGAACAGAGTCTCACATTTAGAAAACACTCTTATGCCTGCATAAAGGGGAAGGAGAGGTGGGGTGATGCATAAAACCAGAGTTTGATATAAGCACAGGTAACGTTCCAAAAACCAACTATGGAATAGACAAGACCTACACCTTCATCAGTGAAAGGGACTCAAATCCCTATATTTCCCGCAGAGGTATATATCTCACTAGTAACAATCTTAAAACCTATGTATTGATATGTCTGCATAAGGGAATCAAGTGTGTCTAGACTGGCATAAACATGGCAGCTAGAATCAGCTCAAACCCACTATAAAAAGGAATTTCAAAAACAAAACAAAAAAACAGGGAATTTCTTTACAATTCTTTCACGGTCTCTGATGAAACCTGGAATAAGCCTATCTACAATGACAGCTGGATGTGGCATAAGGCTGGACACTTGGGACTGAGCAGATTGGAGAGATTGGTTGAGCAAATGCAGACCCTTTCAAGCAATATTTCATGGCACCCGTTCCATTGCTCCCAACTCTCCAGCTTGAAGGGAATATTACGACAGCTATAACATGTACGGGAAACCTAGAGAATGGACACACTGTGAATACGAATGGTTTCTAAAACTCAACGAATAGTCCCTCTCCTGGATATCCGGTTTGACTTTCCAACTGCTTTACTATCAATCTCCCAACTTGGAGAGACAGCCCCTTTAACCTCCTGGTTCGCACAGGTTGCCAATTAGGCAGAGGATGAAAGGTAAGAGGGAGAACCAATGAGAGAGTAGCTATTAGGCATTTGGACGGGCACATGCCATTTTAAATTCCCGGCAGGAAGAATAATTAATCAAAGTCTCAGCCACCCACCGGGAATCAGTATAGGGCCTGAACTAAAATTTGGGACTTGTGTTCAGCTCACAAATAACGAGTTGAAAAATGGAGCTCAGGGGCACAGCAATTCACAAACTGGCAGAGTAATAAAGGACAACTATCGTCCAAAAATCTGTTGAGGGAAGGCAACGAGGCGGACTTGAAAGCGAGGCAGAATAGCAGGAAAATCGATTTCAAGAGGTACGTAGGAATCGCCTTGAGAGAATAGGAAGAGCGGCACAACTTTGACACTGATGCACTTGGCCAAAAAGGGTCTATGCGTTTTCTCCTGATTACATTCAGGAGAACATGCATAGGCCCTTTTTGGCCAAGCAAGCAAGCGGGCAATGCAAATCTGCACGACAAAGAAGTATCACTTCCCACCGGTCAAAAGGGACATCCACAAAATGTATAAAAACCAGAAAGGCAAGACAGGCCCTGGAGAATATACGGAGCCTTGTTATGCTGATGGGCCGTATGTAAATTGCCAACTGCCTCTCAGGAGGATTGCATTTTGCTCCCTATAACAAGTAAACAACAGAGCTACTGAGCCAATTGTGCTTCCAGTCTAGGGAATATACCTTGGGAAAACGGAATATCAATAAGACAGAGCCACACCAAAATTTAGGGCTGCACTGCTTACAGGAACCTCAACTGGGTTACACCTTAAATATCCCACGAAATATAAAAATGGTTCAAAACATTGTGGTACTTACGTACGATGGAATATCCCTGAGCCATGAAATCAATGTCATAAGACCAGGAGCACCAAAATGAGTGGATTCAGGTACGATGATTCTAAGTGAAATATGTCACACAGAAAAAGAAACATATCATAAGATGTCACTTATGAAGATCCTGTAAACATGGCTACACATGCGCTGAGTTAGGAAAGAGAACAGAGTCTCACATTTAGAAAACACACTTATGCCTGCTTCAGGGGGAAGGAGAGGTGGGGTGATGCATAAAACCAGAGTTCGATATAAGCACAGGTACCATTAAAAAAAACCTACTATGGAATAGACAAGACCTACACCTTCCTCAGTGAAAGAGACTCAAAACCCCATATTTCCCGCAGAGGAATATATCTGACTAGTAAGAATCTTAAAACCTATGTATTGATATGACTCCATAAGGGAATCAAGTGTGTCTAGAGTGGCATAAACATGGCAGCGAGAATCAGCTCAAACCCACTATAAAAAGGAATTTCAAAAGCAAAACCAAAAAACAGGGAAATTCTTTACAATTCCTTCAGGGTGTCTGAGGAAACCTGGAAAGACCCTATCTACAATGACAGCTGGATGTGGCATAAGGCTGGACACTTGGGACTGAGAGGATTGGTGAGATTGGGTGAGCAAATGCAGACCCTTTCAAGCAATAATGCATGGCCCCCATTCCATGGGTCCCAACTCTCCAGGTTCAAGGGAATATTACTACAGCTATAACATGTACAGGAAACCTAGAGAATGGACACACTGTGAATACGAAATGTTTCTAAAACTCAACGAATAGTCCCTCTCCTGGTGCTCCAGTTTGACTTTCCAACTGCCTTACTATCAATCTCCCAACTTGGAGAGACAGGCCCTTTAACCTCCTGGTTTGCACAGGTTCCCAATTTGGCAGAGGATGGAAGGGACGAGGGAGAACCCATGAGAGAGTAGCTGTTAGGCATTTGGACGGGCACATGTCACTCTAATTTCCCGGCAGGAAGAAGAATTAACCAAAGTCTCAGCCACCCACCGGGAACCAGTATAGGACATGATCCAAAATTTTGGACTTGCGTTCAGCTCCCAAAAAACGAGTTGAGAAATGGAGCTCAGGGGCACAGCAATTCACAAACTGGCAGAGTGATAAAGGACAACTATCGTCCAAAAATCTGTTGAGGGAAGTCAACGAGGCGGACTTGAAAGTGAGGCAAAATAGCAGGAAACAGATTTCAAGAGGTACCTTGGAATCGCCTGTAAAGCACAGGAAGAGGGGCACAACTTGGACAATGGTGCACTTGGCCAAAAAGGGCGTATGCGTTTTCTCCTGAATATATTCAGGAGAAAATGCATACGCCCTTTTTGGCTAAGCAAGCAAGCGGGCAATGCAAATCTGCACTACAAAGAAGTATCACTTCCCACCGGTCAAAAGGGACATCCACAAAATGTGTAAAAACCAGAAAGGCAAGACAGGCCCTGGAGAACTGGGAGCCTTGTTATGCTGATGGGCGGGATGTAAATTGCCCACTACCTCACTGGAGGAGTGCATTGTGTTCCCTAAAACAAGTAAACAACAGAGCTACAGAGCCAAGGCCACATCCAGTCTAGGGAATATACCTTGGGAAAACTGAAAATCAATAAGAAAGAGCCACCTCCAAATTTAGGGCTGCACTGACTACAAGAACCTCAACTTGGGTACACCTTAAATATCCCAGGAAATATAGAAATGGTTCAAAACATTGTGGTACTTACGTACGATGGAATATCCCTCAGCCATGAAATCAATGTCATAAGACCAGTAGCAGCAAAGTGAGTGGATTCAGGTACGATGATTCTAAGTGAAATAAGTCACACAGAAACTGAAACTTATCATAAGATATCACTTATGAAGATCCTGTAAACATGGCTACACGTGAACTGAGTTAGGAAAGAGAACAGAGTCTCACATTTAGAAAACACTCTTATGCCCGCACAAAGGGGAAGGAGAGGTGGGGTGATGCATAAAACCAGAGTTTGATATAAGCACAGGGACCGTTTCAAAAACCAACTTTGGAATTGACAAGACCGACACCTTCCTCAGTGAAAGAGACTCAAAACCCCATATTTCCCACAGAGGAATATATCTGACTAGTAAGAATCTTAAAACCTATGTATTGATATGTCTCCATAAGGGAATCAAGTGTGTCTAGAGTGGCATAAACATGGCAGCGAGAATCAGCTCAAACCCACTATAAAAAGGAATTTCAAAAGCAAAACCAAAAAACAGGGAAATTCTTTACAATTCCTTCAGGGTGTCTGAGGAAACCTGGAAAGACCCTATCTACAATGACAGCTGGATGTGGCATAAGCCTGGACACTTGGGACTGAGAGGATTGGTGAGATTGGGTGAGCAAATGCAGACCCTTTCAAGCAATAATGCATGGCCCCCATTCCATGGGTCCCAACTCTCCATGTTCAAGGGAATATTACTACAGCTATAACATGTACAGGAAACCTAGAGAATGGACACACTGTGAATACGAAAGGTTTCTAAAACTCAACGAATAGTCCCTCTCCTGGTGCTCCAGTTTGACTTTCCAACTGCCTTACTATCAATCTCCCAACTTGGAGAGACAGGCCCTTTAACCTCCTGGTTTGCACAGGTTCCCAATTTGGCAGAGGATGGAAGGGACGAGGGAGAACCCACGAGAGAGTAGCTGTTAGGCATTTGGACGGGCACATGTCACTCTAATTTCCCGGCAGGAAGAAGAATTAACCAAAGTCTCAGCCACCCACCGGGAACCAGTATAGGACATGATCCAAAATTTTGGACTTGCGTTCAGCTCACAAAAAACGAGTTGAGAAATGGAGCTCAGGGGCACAGCAATTCACAAACTGGCAGAGTGATAAAGGACAACTATCGTCCAAAAATCTGTTGAGGGAAGTCAAAGAGGTGGACTTGAAAGTGAGGCAAAATAGCAGGAAACAGATTTCAAGAGGTACGTTGGAATCGCCTGTAAAGCACAGGAAGAGGGGCACAACTTGGACAATGGTGCACTTGGCCAAAAAGGGCGTATGCGTTTTCTCCTGAATATATTCAGGAGAAAACGCATACGCCCTTTTTGGCCAAGCAAGCAAGCGGGCAATGCAAATCTGCACTACAAAGAAGTATCACTTCCCACCGGTCAAAAGGGACATCCACAAAATGTGTAAAAACCAGAAAGGCAAGACAGGCCCTGGAGAACAGGTAGCTTTGTCATGCTGATGGGCGGGATGTAAATTGCCAACTGCCTCACTGGAGGAGTGCATTGTGTTCCCTAAAACAAGTAAACAACAGAGCTACAGAGCCAAGGCCACATCCAGTCTAGGGAATATACCTTGGGAAAACTGAAAATCAATAAGAGCCACCTCCAAATTTAGGGCTGCACTGGCTACAAGAACCTCAACTTGTGTACACCTTAAATATCCCAGGAAATATAAAAATGGTTCAAAACATTGTGGTACTTACGTACGATGGAATATCCCTCAGCGATGAAATCAATGTCATAAAACCAGTAGCAGCAAACTGAGTGGATTCAGGTACGATGATTCTAAGTGAAATAAGTCACACAGAAAAAGGAACTTATCATAAGATATCACTTATGAAGATCCTGTAAACATGGCTACACGTGAACTGAGTTAGGAAAGAGAACAGAGTCTCACATTTAGAAAACACTCTTATGCCTGCATAAAGGGGATGGAGAGGTGGGGTGATGCATAAAACCAGAGTTTGATATAAGCACAGGGACCGTTCCAAAAACCAACTTTGGGATAGACAAGACCTACACCTTCCTCAGTGAAAGAGACTCAAAACCCCATATTTCCCACAGAGGAATATATCTGACTAGTAAGAATCTTAAAACCTATGTATTGATATGTCTCCATAAGGGAATCAAGTGTGTCTAGAGTGGCATAAACATGGCAGCGAGAATCAGCTCAAACCCACTATAAAAAGGAATTTCAAAAGCAAAACCAAAAAACAGGGAAATTCTTTACAATTCCTTCAGGGTGTCTGAGGAAACCTGGAAAGACCCTATCTACAATGACAGCTGGATGTGGCATAAGGCTGGACACTTGGGACTGAGAGGATTGGTGAGATTGGGTGAGCAAATGCAGACCCTTTCAAGCAATAATGCATGGCCCCCATTCCATGGGTCCCAACTCTCCAGGTTCAAGGGAATATTACTACAGCTATAACATGTACAGGAAACCTAGAGAATGGACACACTGTGAATACGAAAGGTTTCTAAAACTCAACGAATAGTCCCTCTCCTGGTGCTCCAGTTTGACTTTCCAACTGCCTTACTATCAATCTCCCAACTTGGAGAGACAGGCCCTTTAACCTCCTGGTTTGCACAGGTTCCCAATTTGGCAGAGGATGGAAGGGACGAGGGAGAACCCATGAGAGAGTAGCTGTTAGGCATTTGGACGGGTACATGTCACTCTAATTTCCCGGCAGGAAGAAGAATTAACCAAAGTCTCAGCGACCCACCGGGAACCAGTATAGGACATGATCCAAAATTTTGGACTTGCGTTCAGCTCACAAAAAACGACTTGAGAAATGGAGCTCAGGGGCACAGCAATTCACAAACTGGCAGAGTGATAAAGGACAACTATCGTCCAAAAATCTGTTGAGGGAAGTCAAAGAGGTGGACTTGAAAGTGAGGCAAAATAGCAGGAAACAGATTTCAAGAGGTACGTTGGAATCACCTGTAAAGCACAGGAAGAGGGGCACAACTTGGACAATGGTGCACTTGGCCAAAAAGGGCGTATGCGTTTTCTCCTGAATATATTCAGGAGAAAACGCATACGCCCTTTTTGGCCAAGCAAGCAAGCGGGCAATGCAAATCTGCACTACAAAGAAGTATCACTTCCCACCGGTCAAAAGGGACATCCACAAAATGTGTAAAAACCAGAAAGGCAAGACAGGCCCTGGAGAACAGGTAGCTTTGTCATGCTGATGGGCGGGATGTAAATTGCCAACTGCCTCACTGGAGGAGTGCATTGTGTTCCCTAAAACAAGTAAACAACAGAGCTACAGAGCCAAGGCCACATCCAGTCTAGGGAATATACCTTGGGAAAACTGAAAATCAATAAGAGCCACCTCCAAATTTAGGGCTGCACTGGCTACAAGAACCTCAACTTGTGTACACCTTAAATATCCCAGGAAATATAAAAATGGTTCAAAACATTGTGGTACTTACGTACGATGGAATATCCCTCAGCGATGAAATCAATGTCATAAAACCAGTAGCAGCAAACTGAGTGGATTCAGGTACGATGATTCTAAGTGAAATAAGTCACACAGAAAAAGGAACTTATCATAAGATATCACTTATGAAGATCCTGTAAACATGGCTACACGTGAACTGAGTTAGGAAAGAGAACAGAGTCTCACATTTAGAAAACACTCTTATGCCTGCATAAAGGGGATGGAGAGGTGGGGTGATGCATAAAACCAGAGTTTGATATAAGCACAGGGACCGTTCCAAAAACCAACTTTGGGATAGACAAGACCTACACCTTCCTCGGTGAAAGAGACTCAAAACCCCATATTTCCCGCAGAGGAATATATCTGACTAGTAAGAATCTTAAAACCTATGTATTGATATGTCTCCATAAGGGAATCAAGTGTGTCTAGAGTGGCATAAACATGGCAGCGAGAATCAGCTCAAACCCACTATAAAAAGGAATTTCAAAAGCAAAACCAAAAAACAGGGAAATTCTTTACAATTCCTTCAGGGTGTCTGAGGAAACCTGGAAAGACCCTATCTACAATGACAGCTGGATGTGGCATAAGGCTGGACACTTGGGACTGAGAGGATTGGTGAGATTGGGTGAGCAAATGCAGACCCTTTCAAGCAATAATGCATGGCCCCCATTCCATGGGTCCCAACTCTCCATGTTCAAGGGAATATTACTACAGCTATAACATGTACAGGAAACCTAGAGAATGGACACACTGTGAATACGAAAGGTTTCTAAAACTCAACGAATAGTCCCTCTCCTGGTGCTCCAGTTTGACTTTCCAACTGCCTTACTATCAATCTCCCAACTTGGAGAGACAGGCCCTTTAACCTCCTGGTTTGCACAGGTTCCCAATTTGGCAGAGGATGGAAGGGACGAGGGAGAACCCATGAGAGAGTAGCTGTTAGGCATTTGGACGGGCACATGTCACTCTAATTTCCCGGCAGGAAGAAGAATTAACCAAAGTCTCAGCGACCCACCGGGAACCAGTATAGGACATGATCCAAAATTTTGGACTTGCGTTCAGCTCACAAAAAACGACTTGAGAAATGGAGCTCAGGGGCACAGCAATTCACAAACTGGCAGAGTGATAAAGGACAACTATCGTCCAAAAATCTGTTGAGGGAAGTCAACGAGGCGGACTTGAAAGTGAGGCAAAATAGCAGGAAACAGATTTCAAGAAGTACCTTGGAATCGCCTGTAAAGCACAGGAAGAGGGGCACAACTTGGACAATGGTGCACTTGGCCAAAAAGGGCGTATGCGTTTTCTCCTGAATATATTCAGGAGAAAACGCATACGCCCTTTTTGGCCAAGCAAGCAAGCGGGCAATGCAAATCTGCACTACAAAGAAGTATCACTTCCCACCGGTCAAAAGGGACATCCACAAAATGTGTAAAAACCAGAAAGGCAAGACAGGCCCTGGAGAACAGGGAGCCTTGTTATGCTGATGGGCGGGATGTAAATTGCCAACTGCCTCACTGGAGGAGTGCATTGTGTTCCCTAAAACAAGTAAACAACAGAGCTACAGAGCCAAGGCCACTTCCAGTCTAGGGAATATACCTTGGGAAAACTGAAAATCAATAAGAAAGAGCCACCTCCAAATTTAGGGCTGCACTGACTACAAGAACCTCAACTTGGGTACACCTTAAATATCCCAGGAAATATAAAAATGGTTCAAAACATTTTGGTACTTACGTACGATGGAATATCCCTCAGCCATGAAATCAATGTCATAAGACCAGTAGCAGCAAAGTGAGTGGATTCAGATACGATGGTTCTAAGTGAAATAAGTTACACAGAAAAAGAAACTTATCATAAGATATCACTTAGGAAGATCCTGTAAACATGGCTACACGTGAACTGAGTTAGGAAAGAGAACAGAGTCTCACATTTAGAAAACACTCTTATGCCTGCATAAAGGGGAAGGAGAGGTGGGGTGATGCATAAAACCAGAGTTTGATATAAGCACAGGTAACGTTCCAAAAACCAACTATGGAATAGACAAGACCTACACTTTCATCAGTGAAAGGGACTCAAATCCCTATATTTCCCGCAGAGGTATATATCTCACTAGTAACAATCTTAAAACCTATGTATTGATATGTCTGCATAAGGGAATCAAGTGTGTCTAGACTGGCATAAACATGGCAGCTAGAATCAGCTCAAACCCACTATAAAAAGGAATTTCAAAAACAAAACAAAAAAACAGGGAATTTCTTTACAATTCCTTCAAGGTCTCTGATGAAACCTGGAATAAGCCTATCTACAATGACAGCTGGATGTGGCATAAGGCTGGACACTTGGGACTGAGCAGATTGGAGAGATTGGTTGAGCAAATGCAGACCCTTTCAAGCAATATTTCATGGCACCCGTTCCATTGCTCCCAACTCTCCAGCTTGAAGGGAATATTACGACAGCTATAACATGTACGGGAAACCTAGAGAATGGACACACTGTGAATACGAATGGTTTCTAAAACTCAACGAATAGTCCCTCTCCTGGATATCCGGTTTGACTTTCCAACTGCTTTACTATCAATCTCCCAACTTGGAGAGACAGCCCCTTTAACCTCCTGGTTCGCACAGGTTGCCAATTTGTCAGAGGATGAAAGGTAAGAGGGAGAACCAATGAGAGAGTAGCTATTAGGCATTTGGACGGGCACATGCCATTTTAAATTCCCGGCAGGAAGAATAATTAATCAAAGTCTCAGCCACCCACCGGGAATCAGTATAGGGCCTGAACTAAAATTTGGGACTTGTGTTCAGCTCACAAATAACGAGTTGAAAAATGGAGCTCAGGGGCACAGCAATTCACAAACTGGCAGAGTAATAAAGGACAACTATCGTCCAAAAATCTGTTGAGGGAAGGCAACGAGGCGGACTTGAAAGCGAGGCAGAATAGCAGGAAAATCGATTTCAAGAGGTACGTAGGAATCGCCTTGAGAGAATAGGAAGAGGGGCACAACTTTGACACTGATGCACTTGGCCAAAAAGGGTCTATGCGTTTTCTCCTGATTACATTCAGGAGAACATGCATAGGCCCTTTTTGGCCAAGCAAGCAAGCGGGCAATGCAAATCTGCACGACAAAGAAGTATCACTTCCCACCGGTCAAAAGGGACATCCACAAAATGTATAAAAAACAGAAAGGCAAGACAGGCCCTGGAGAATATACGGAGCCTTGTTATGCTGATGGGCCGTATGTAAATTGCCAACTGCCTCTCAGGAGGATTGCATTTTGCTCCCTATAACAAGTAAACAACAGAGCTACTGAGCCAAGTGTGCTTCCAGTCTAGGGAATATACCTTGGGAAAACGGAATATCAATAAGACAGAGCCACACCAAAATTTAGGGCTGCACTGCTTACATGAACCTCAACTGGGTTACACCTTAAATATCCCACAAAATATAAAAATGGTTCAAAACATTGTGGTACTTACGTACGATGGAATATCCCTGAGCCATGAAATCAATGTCATAAGACCAGGAGCACCAAAATGAGTGGATTCAGGTACGATGATTCTAAGTGAAATATGTCACACAGAAAAAGAAACATATCATAAGATGTCACTTATGAAGATCCTGTAAACATGGCTACACATGAGCTGAGTTAGGAAAGAGAACAGAGTCTCACATTTAGAAAACACACTTATGCCTGCTTCAGGGGGAAGGAGAGGTGGGGTGATGCATAAAACCAGAGTTCGATATAAGCACAGGTACCATTAAAAAAAACCTACTATGGAATAGACAAGACCTACACCTTCCTCAGTGAAAGAGACTCAAAACCCCATATTTCCCGCAGAGGAATATATCTGACTAGTAAGAATCTTAAAACCTATGTATTGATATGACTCCATAAGGGAATCAAGTGTGTCTAGAGTGGCATAAACATGGCAGCGAGAATCAGCTCAAACCCACTATAAAAAGGAATTTCAAAAGCAAAACCAAAAAACAGGGAAATTCTTTACAATTCCTTCAGGGTGTCTGAGGAAACCTGGAAAGACCCTATCTACAATGACAGCTGGATGTGGCATAAGGCTGGACACTTGGGACTGAGAGGATTGGTGAGATTGGGTGAGCAAATGCAGACCCTTTCAAGCAATAATGCATGGCCCCCATTCCATGGGTCCCAACTCTCCAGGTTCAAGGGAATATTACTACAGCTATAACATGTACAGGAAACCTAGAGAATGGACACACTGTGAATACGAAAGGTTTCTAAAACTCAATGAATAGTCCCTCTCCTGGTGCTCCAGTTTGACTTTCCAACTGCCTTACTATCAATCTCCCAACTTGGAGAGACAGGCCCTTTAACCTCCTGGTTTGCACAGGTTCCCAATTTGGCAGAGGATGGAAGGGACGAGGGAGAACCCATGAGAGAGTAGCTGTTAGGCATTTGGACGGGCACATGTCACTCTAATTTCCCGGCAGGAAGAAGAATTAACCAAAGTCTCAGCCACCCACCGGGAACCAGTATAGGACAGGATCCAAAATTTTGGACTTGCGTTCAGCTCAAAAAAAAAGGGGTTGAGAAATGGAGCTCAGGGGCACAGCAATTCACAAACTGGCAGAGTGATAAAGGACAACTATCGTCCAAAAATCTGTTGAGGGAAGTCAACGAGGCGGACTTGAAAGTGAGGCAAAATAGCAGGAAATAGATTTCAAGAGGTACCTTGGAATCGCCTGTAAAGCACAGGAAGAGGGGCACAACTTGGACAATGGTGCACTTTGCCAAAAAGGGCGTATGCGTTTTCTCCTGAATATATTCAGGAGAAAACGCATACGCCCTTTTTGGCCAAGCAAGCAAGCGAGCAATGCAAATCTGCACTACAAAGAAGTATCACTTCCCACCGGTCAAAAGGGACATCCACAAAATGTGTAAAAACCAGAAAGGCAAGACAGGCCCTGGAGAACAGGGAGCCTTGTTATGCTGATGGGCGGGATGTAAATTGCCAACTGCCTCACTGGAGGAGTGCATTGTGTTCCCTAAAACAAGTAAACAACAGAGCTACAGAGCCAAGGCCACTTCCAGTCTAGGGAATATACCTTGGGAAAACTGAAAATCAATAAGAAAGAGCCACCTCCAAATTTAGGGCTGCACTGACTACAAGAACCTCAACTTGGGTACACCTTAAATATCCCAGGAAATATAAAAATGGTTCAAAACATTTTGGTACTTACGTACGATGGAATATCCCTCAGCCATGAAATCAATGTCATAAGACCAGTAGCAGCAAAGTGAGTGGATTCAGGTACGATGGTTCTAAGTGAAATAAGTCACACAGAAAAAGAAACTTATCATAAGATATCACTTAGGAAGATCCTGTAAACATGGCTACACGTGAACTGAGTTAGGAAAGAGAACAGAGTCTCACATTTAGAAAACACTCTTATGCCTGCATAAAGGGGAAGGAGAGGTGGGGTGATGCATAAAACCAGAGTTTGATATAAGCACAGGTAACGTTCCAAAAACCAACTATGGAATAGACAAGACCTACACCTTCATCAGTGAAAGGGACTCAAATCCCTATATTTCCCGCAGAGGTATATATCTCACTAGTAACAATCTTAAAACCTATGTATTGATATGTCTGCATAAGGGAATCAAGTGTGTCTAGACTGGCATAAACATGGCAGCTAGAATCAGCTCAAACCCACTATAAAAAGGAATTTCAAAAACAAAACAAAAAAACAGGGAATTTCTTTACAATTCCTTCAAGGTCTCTGATGAAACCTGGAATAAGCCTATCTACAATGACAGCTGGATGTGGCATAAGGCTGGACACTTGGGACTGAGCAGATTGGAGAGATTGGTTGAGCAAATGCAGACCCTTTCAAGCAATATTTCATGGCACCCGTTCCATTGCTCCCAACTCTCCAGCTTGAAGGGAATATTACGACAGCTATAACATGTACGGGAAACCTAGAGAATGGACACAATGTGAATACGAATGGTTTCTAAAACTCAACGAATAGTCCCTCTCCTGGATATCCGGTTTGACTTTCCAACTGCTTTACTATCAATCTCCCAACTTGGAGAGACAGCCCCTTTAACCTCCTGGTTCGCACAGGTTGCCAATTTGGCAGAGGATGAAAGGTAAGAGGGAGAACCAATGAGAGAGTAGCTATTAGGCATTTGGACGGGCACATGCCATTTTAAATTCCCGGCAGGAAGAATAATTAATCAAAGTCTCAGCCACCCACCGGGAATCAGTATAGGGCCTGAACTAAAATTTGGGACTTGTGTTCAGCTCACAAATAACGAGTTGAAAAATGGAGCTCAGGGGCACAGCAATTCACAAACTGGCAGAGTAATAAAGGACAACTATCGTCCAAAAATCTGTTGAGGGAAGGCAACGAGGCGGACTTGAAAGCGAGGCAGAATAGCAGGAAAATCGATTTCAAGAGGTACGTAGGAATCGCCTTGAGAGAATAGGAAGAGGGGCACAACTTTGACACTGATGCACTTGGCCAAAAAGGGTCTATGCGTTTTCTCCTGATTACATTCAGGAGAACATGCATAGGCCCTTTTTGGCCAAGCAAGCAAGCGGGCAATGCAAATCTGCACGACAAAGAAGTATCACTTCCCACCGGTCAAAAGGGACATCCACAAAATGTATAAAAACCAGAAAGGCAAGACAGGCCCTGGAGAATATACGGAGCCTTGTTATGCTGATGGGCCGTATGTAAATTGCCAACTGCCTCTCAGGAGGATTGCATTTTGCTCCCTATAACAAGTAAACAACAGAGCTACTGAGCCAAGTGTGCTTCCAGTCTAGGGAATATACCTTGGGAAAACGGAATATCAATAAGACAGAGCCACACCAAAATTTAGGGCTGCACTGCTTACATGAACCTCAACTGGGTTACACCTTAAATATCCCACGAAATATAAAAATGGTTCAAAACATTGTGGTACTTACGTACGATGGAATATCCCTCAGCCATGAAATCAATGTCATAAGACCAGGAGCACCAAAATGAGTGGATTCAGGTACGATGATTCTAAGTGAAATATGTCACACAGAAAAAGAAACATATCATAAGATGTCACTTATGAAGATCCTGTAAACATGGCTACACATGAGCTGAGTTAGGAAAGAGAACAGAGTCTCACATTTAGAAAACACACTTATGCCTGCTTCAGGGGGAAGGAGAGGTGGGGTGATGCATAAAACCAGAGTTCGATATAAGCACAGGTACCATTAAAAAAAACCTACTATGGAATAGACAAGACCTACACCTTCCTCAGTGAAAGAGACTCAAAACCCCATATTTCCCGCAGAGGAATATATCTGACTAGTAAGAATCTTAAAACCTATGTATTGATATGACTCCATAAGGGAATCAAGTGTGTCTAGAGTGGCATAAACATGGCAGCGAGAATCAGCTCAAACCCACTATAAAAAGGAATTTCAAAAGCAAAACCAAAAAACAGGGAAATTCTTTACAATTCCTTCAGGGTGTCTGAGGAAACCTGGAAAGACCCTATCTACAATGACAGCTGGATGTGGCATAAGGCTGGACACTTGGGACTGAGAGGATTGGTGAGATTGGGTGAGCAAATGCAGACCCTTTCAAGCAATAATGCATGGCCCCCATTCCATGGGTCCCAACTCTCCAGGTTCAAGGGAATATTACTACAGCTATAACATGTACAGGAAACCTAGAGAATGGACACACTGTGAATACGAAAGGTTTCTAAAACTCAACGAATAGTCCCTCTCCTGGTGCTCCAGTTTGACTTTCCAACTGCCTTACTATCAATCTCCCAACTTGGCGAGACAGGCCCTTTAACCTCCTGGTTTGCACAGGTTACCAATTTGGCAGAGGATGGAAGGGACGAGGGAGAACCCATGAGAGAGTAGCTGTTAGGCATTTGGACGGGCACATGTCACTCTAATTTCCCGGCAGGAAGAAGAATTAACCAAAGTCTCAGCCACCCACCGGGAACCAGTATAGGACATGATCCAAAATTTTGGACTTGCGTTCAGCTCCCAAAAAACGAGTTGAGAAATGGAGCTCAGGGGCACAGCAATTCACAAACTGGCAGAGTGATAAAGGACAACTATCGTCCAAAAATCTGTTGAGGGAAGTCAACGAGGCGGACTTGAAAGTGAGGCAAAATAGCAGGAAACAGATTTCAAGAGGTACCTTGGAATCGCCTGTAAAGCACAGGAAGAGGGGCACAACTTGGACAATGGTGCACTTGGCCAAAAAGGGCGTATGCGTTTTCTCCTGAATATATTCAGGAGAAAATGCATACGCCCTTTTTGGCCAAGCAAGCAAGCGGGCAATGCAAATCTGCACTACAAAGAAGTATCACTTCCCACCGGTCAAAAGGGACATCCACAAAATGTGTAAAAACCAGAAAGGCAAGACAGGCCCTGGAGAACTGGGAGCCTTGTTATGCTGATGGGCGGGATGTAAATTGCCAACTACCTCACTGGAGGAGTGCATTGTGTTCCCTAAAACAAGTAAACAACAGAGCTACAGAGCCAAGGCCACATCCAGTCTAGGGAATATACCTTGGGAAAACTGAAAATCAATAAGAAAGAGCCACCTCCAAATTTAGGGCTGCACTGACTACAAGAACCTCAACTTGGGTACACCTTAAATATCCCAGGAAATATAGAAATGGTTCAAAAAATTGTGGTACTTACGTACGATGGAATATCCCTCAGCCATGAAATCAATGTCATAAGACCAGTAGCAGCAAAGTGAGTGGATTCAGGTACGATGATTCTAAGTGAAATAAGTCACACAGAAAAAGAAACTTATCATAAGATATCACTTATGAAGATCCTGTAAACATGGCTACACGTGAACTGAGTTAGGAAAGAGAACAGAGTCTCACATTTAGAAAACACTCTTATGCCTGCATAAAGGGGATGGAGAGGTGGGGTGATGCATAAAACCAGAGTTTGATATAAGCACAGGGACCGTTCCAAAAACCAACTTTGGAATAGACAAGACCGACACCTTCCTCAGTGAAAGAGACTCAAAACCCCATATTTCCCGCAGAGGAATATATCTGACTAGTAAGAATCTTAAAACCTATGTATTGATATGTCTCCATAAGGGAATCAAGTGGGTCTAGAGTGGCATACACATGGCAGCGAGAATCAGCTCAAACCCACTATAAAAAGGAATTTCAAAAGCAAAACCAAAAAACAGGGAAATTCTTTACAATTCCTTCAGGGTGTCTGAGGAAACCTGGAAAGACCCTATCTACAATGACAGCTGGATGTGGCATAAGGCTGGACACTTGGGACTGAGAGGATTGGTGAGATTGGGTGAGCAAATGCAGACCCTTTCAAGCAATAATGCATGGCCCCCATTCCATGGGTCCCAACTCTCCATGTTTAAGGGACTATTACTACAGCTATAACATGTACAGGAAACCTAGAGAATGGACACACTGTGAATACGAAAGGTTTCTAAAACTCAACAAATAGTCCCTCTCCTGGTGCTCCAGTTTGACTTTCCAACTGCCTTACTATCAATCTCCCAACTTGGAGAGACAGGCCCTTTAACCTCCTGGTTTGCACACGTTCCCAATTTGGCAGAGGATGGAAGGGACGAGGGAGAACCCATGAGAGAGTAGCTGTTAGGCATTTGGACGGGCACATGTCACTCTAATTTCCCGGCAGGAAGAAGAATTAACCAAAGTCTCAGCCACCCACCGGGAACCAATATAGGACATGATCCAAAATTTTGGACTTGCGTTCAGCTCACAAAAAACGAGTTGAGAAATGGAGCTCAGGGGCACAGCAATTCACAAACTGGCAGAGTGATAAAGGACAACTATCGTCCAAAAATCTGTTGAGGGAAGTCAACAAGGTGGACTTGAAAGTGAGGCAAAATAGCAGGAAACAGATTTCAAGAGGTACGCTGGAATCGCCTGTAAAGCACAGGAAGAGGGGCACAACTTGGACAATGGTGCACTTGGCCAAAAAGGGCGTATGCGTTTTCTCCTGAATATATTCAGGAGAAAACGCATACGCCCTTTTTGGCCAAGCAAGCAAGCGGGCAATGCAAATCTGCACTACAAAGAAGTATCACTTCCCACCGGTCAAAAGGGACATCCACAAAATGTGTAAAAACCAGAAAGGCAAGACAGGCCCTGGAGAACAGGGAGCTTTGTCATGCTGATGGGCGGGATGTAAATTGCCAACTGCCTCACTGGAGGAGTGCATTGTGTTCCCTAAAACAAGTAAACAACAGAGCTACAGAGCCAAGGCCACTTCCAGTCTAGGGAATATACCTTGGGAAAACTGAAAATCAATAAGAAAGAGCCACCTCCAAATTTAGGGCTGCACTGACTACAAGAACCTCAACTTGGGTACACCTTAAATATCCCAGGAAATATAAAAATGGTTCAAAACATTTTGGTACTTACGTACGATGGAATATCCCTCAGCCATGAAATCAATGTCATAAGACCAGTAGCAGCAAAGTGAGTGGATTCAGGTACGATGGTTCTAAGTGAAATAAGTCACACAGAAAAAGAAACTTATCATAAGATATCACTTAGGAAGATCCTGTAAACATGGCTACACGTGAACTGAGTTAGGAAAGAGAACAGAGTCTCACATTTAGAAAACACTCTTATGCCTGCATAAAGGGGAAGGAGAGGTGGGGTGATGCATAAAACCAGAGTTTGATATAAGCACAGGTAACGTTCCAAAAACCAACTATGGAATAGACAAGACCTACACTTTCATCAGTGAAAGGGACTCAAATCCCTATATTTCCCGCAGAGGTATATATCTCACTAGTAACAATCTTAAAACCTATGTATTGATATGTCTGCATAAGGGAATCAAGTGTGTCTAGACTGGCATAAACATGGCAGCTAGAATCAGCTCAAACCCACTATAAAAAGGAATTTCAAAAACAAAACAAAAAAACAGGGAATTTCTTTACAATTCCTTCAAGGTCTCTGATGAAACCTGGAATAAGCCTATCTACAATGACAGCTGGATGTGGCATAAGGCTGGACACATGGGACTGAGCAGATTGGAGAGATTGGTTGAGCAAATGCAGACCCTTTCAAGCAATATTTCATGGCACCCGTTCCATTGCTCCCAACTCTCCAGCTTGAAGGGAATATTACGACAGCTATAACATGTACGGGAAACCTAGAGAATGGACACACTGTGAATACGAATGGTTTCTAAAACTCAACGAATAGTCCCTCTCCTGGATATCCGGTTTGACTTTCCAACTGCTTTACTATCAATCTCCCAACTTGGAGAGACAGCCCCTTTAACCTCCTGGTTCGCACAGGTTGCCAATTTGTCAGAGGATGAAAGGTAAGAGGGAGAACCAATGAGAGAGTAGCTATTAGGCATTTGGACGGGCACATGCCATTTTAAATTCCCGGCAGGAAGAATAATTAATCAAAGTCTCAGCCACCCACCGGGAATCAGTATAGGGCCTGAACTAAAATTTGGGACTTGTGTTCAGCTCACAAATAACGAGTTGAAAAATGGAGCTCAGGGGCACAGCAATTCACAAACTGGCAGAGTAATAAAGGACAACTATCGTCCAAAAATCTGTTGAGGGAAGGCAACGAGGCGGACTTGAAAGCGAGGCAGAATAGCAGGAAAATCGATTTCAAGAGGTACGTAGGAATCGCCTTGAGAGAATAGGAAGAGGGGCACAACTTTGACACTGATGCACTTGGCCAAAAAGGGTCTATGCGTTTTCTCCTGATTACATTCAGGAGAACATGCATAGGCCCTTTTTGGCCAAGCAAGCAAGCGGGCAATGCAAATCTGCACGACAAAGAAGTATCACTTCCCACCGGTCAAAAGGGACATCCACAAAATGTATAAAAAACAGAAAGGCAAGACAGGCCCTGGAGAATATACGGAGCCTTGTTATGCTGATGGGCCGTATGTAAATTGCCAACTGCCTCTCAGGAGGATTGCATTTTGCTCCCTATAACAAGTAAACAACAGAGCTACTGAGCCAAGTGTGCTTCCAGTCTAGGGAATATACCTTGGGAAAACGGAATATCAATAAGACAGAGCCACACCAAAATTTAGGGCTGCACTGCTTACATGAACCTCAACTGGGTTACACCTTAAATATCCCACAAAATATAAAAATGGTTCAAAACATTGTGGTACTTACGTACGATGGAATATCCCTGAGCCATGAAATCAATGTCATAAGACCAGGAGCACCAAAATGAGTGGATTCAGGTACGATGATTCTAAGTGAAATATGTCACACAGAAAAAGAAACATATCATAAGATGTCACTTATGAAGATCCTGTAAACATGGCTACACATGAGCTGAGTTAGGAAAGAGAACAGAGTCTCACATTTAGAAAACACACTTATGCCTGCTTCAGGGGGAAGGAGAGGTGGGGTGATGCATAAAACCAGAGTTCGATATAAGCACAGGTACCATTAAAAAAAACCTACTATGGAATAGACAAGACCTACACCTTCCTCAGTGAAAGAGACTCAAAACCCCATATTTCCCGCAGAGGAATATATCTGACTAGTAAGAATCTTAAAACCTATGTATTGATATGACTCCATAAGGGAATCAAGTGTGTCTAGAGTGGCATAAACATGGCAGCGAGAATCAGCTCAAACCCACTATAAAAAGGAATTTCAAAAGCAAAACCAAAAAACAGGGAAATTCTTTACAATTCCTTCAGGGTGTCTGAGGAAACCTGGAAAGACCCTATCTACAATGACAGCTGGATGTGGCATAAGGCTGGACACTTGGGACTGAGAGGATTGGTGAGATTGGGTGAGCAAATGCAGACCCTTTCAAGCAATAATGCATGGCCCCCATTCTATGGGTCCCAACTCTCCAGGTTCAAGGGAATATTACTACAGCTATAACATGTACAGGAAACCTAGAGAATGGACACACTGTGAATACGAAAGGTTTCTAAAACTCAATGAATAGTCCCTCTCCTGGTGCTCCAGTTTGACTTTCCAACTGCCTTACTATCAATCTCCCAACTTGGAGAGACAGGCCCTTTAACCTCCTGGTTTGCACAGGTTCCCAATTTGGCAGAGGATGGAAGGGACGAGGGAGAACCCATGAGAGAGTAGCTGTTAGGCATTTGGACGGGCACATGTCACTCTAATTTCCCGGCAGGAAGAAGAATTAACCAAAGTCTCAGCCACCCACCGGGAACCAGTATAGGACAGGATCCAAAATTTTGGACTTGCGTTCAGCTCAAAAAAAAAGGGGTTGAGAAATGGAGCTCAGGGGCACAGCAATTCACAAACTGGCAGAGTGATAAAGGACAACTATCGTCCAAAAATCTGTTGAGGGAAGTCAACGAGGCGGACTTGAAAGTGAGGCAAAATAGCAGGAAATAGATTTCAAGAGGTACCTTGGAATCGCCTGTAAAGCACAGGAAGAGGGGCACAACTTGGACAATGGTGCACTTTGCCAAAAAGGGCGTATGCGTTTTCTCCTGAATATATTCAGGAGAAAACGCATACGCCCTTTTTGGCCAAGCAAGCAAGCGAGCAATGCAAATCTGCACTACAAAGAAGTATCACTTCCCACCGGTCAAAAGGGACATCCACAAAATGTGTAAAAACCAGAAAGGCAAGACAGGCCCTGGAGAACAGGGAGCCTTGTTATGCTGATGGGCGGGATGTAAATTGCCAACTGCCTCACTGGAGGAGTGCATTGTGTTCCCTAAAACAAGTAAACAACAGAGCTACAGAGCCAAGGCCACTTCCAGTCTAGGGAATATACCTTGGGAAAACTGAAAATCAATAAGAAAGAGCCACCTCCAAATTTAGGGCTGCACTGACTACAAGAACCTCAACTTGGGTACACCTTAAATATCCCAGGAAATATAAAAATGGTTCAAAACATTTTGGTACTTACGTACGATGGAATATCCCTCAGCCATGAAATCAATGTCATAAGACCAGTAGCAGCAAAGTGAGTGGATTCAGGTACGATGGTTCTAAGTGAAATAAGTCACACAGAAAAAGAAACTTATCATAAGATATCACTTAGGAAGATCCTGTAAACATGGCTACACGTGAACTGAGTTAGGAAAGAGAACAGAGTCTCACATTTAGAAAACACTCTTATGCCTGCATAAAGGGGAAGGAGAGGTGGGGTGATGCATAAAACCAGAGTTTGATATAAGCACAGGTAACGTTCCAAAAACCAACTATGGAATAGACAAGACCTACACCTTCATCAGTGAAAGGGACTCAAATCCCTATATTTCCCGCAGAGGTATATATCTCACTAGTAACAATCTTAAAACCTATGTATTGATATGTCTGCATAAGGGAATCAAGTGTGTCTAGACTGGCATAAACATGGCAGCTAGAATCAGCTCAAACCCACTATAAAAAGGAATTTCAAAAACAAAACAAAAAAACAGGGAATTTCTTTACAATTCCTTCAAGGTCTCTGATGAAACCTGGAATAAGCCTATCTACAATGACAGCTGGATGTGGCATAAGGCTGGACACTTGGGACTGAGCAGATTGGAGAGATTGGTTGAGCAAATGCAGACCCTTTCAAGCAATATTTCATGGCACCCGTTCCATTGCTCCCAACTCTCCAGCTTGAAGGGAATATTACGACAGCTATAACATGTACGGGAAACCTAGAGAATGGACACACTGTGAATACGAATGGTTTCTAAAACTCAACGAATAGTCCCTCTCCTGGATATCCGGTTTGACTTTCCAACTGCTTTACTATCAATCTCCCAACTTGGAGAGACAGCCCCTTTAACCTCCTGGTTCGCACAGGTTGCCAATTAGGCAGAGGATGAAAGGTAAGAGGGAGAACCAATGAGAGAGTAGCTATTAGGCATTTGGACGGGCACATGCCATTTTAAATTCCCGGCAGGAAGAATAATTAATCAAAGTCTCAGCCACCCACCGGGAATCAGTATAGGGCCTGAACTAAAATTTGGGACTTGTGTTCAGCTCACAAATAACGAGTTGAAAAATGGAGCTCAGGGGCACAGCAATTCACAAACTGGCAGAGTAATAAAGGACAACTATCGTCCAAAAATCTGTTGAGGGAAGGCAACGAGGCGGACTTGAAAGCGAGGCAGAATAGCAGGAAAATCGATTTCAAGAGGTACGTAGGAATCGCCTTGAGAGAATAGGAAGAGGGGCACAACTTTGACACTGATGCACTTGGCCAAAAAGGGTCTATGCGTTTTCTCCTGATTACATTCAGGAGAACATGCATAGGCCCTTTTTGGCCAAGCAAGCAAGCGGGCAATGCAAATCTGCACGACAAAGAAGTATCACTTCCCACCGGTCAAAAGGGACATCCACAAAATGTATAAAAACCAGAAAGGCAAGACAGGCCCTGGAGAATATACGGAGCCTTGTTATGCTGATGGGCCGTATGTAAATTGCCAACTGCCTCTCAGGAGGATTGCATTTTGCTCCCTATAACAAGTAAACAACAGAGCTACTGAGCCAAGTGTGCTTCCAGTCTAGGGAATATACCTTGGGAAAACGGAATATCAATAAGACAGAGCCACACCAAAATTTAGGGCTGCACTGCTTACATGAACCTCAACTGGGTTACACCTTAAATATCCCACGAAATATAAAAATGGTTCAAAACATTGTGGTACTTACGTACGATGGAATATCCCTCAGCCATGAAATCAATGTCATAAGACCAGGAGCACCAAAATGAGTGGATTCAGGTACGATGATTCTAAGTGAAATATGTCACACAGAAAAAGAAACATATCATAAGATGTCACTTATGAAGATCCTGTAAACATGGCTACACATGAGCTGAGTTAGGAAAGAGAACAGAGTCTCACATTTAGAAAACACACTTATGCCTGCTTCAGGGGGAAGGAGAGGTGGGGTGATGCATAAAACCAGAGTTCGATATAAGCACAGGTACCATTAAAAAAAACCTACTATGGAATAGACAAGACCTACACCTTCCTCAGTGAAAGAGACTCAAAACCCCATATTTCCCGCAGAGGAATATATCTGACTAGTAAGAATCTTAAAACCTATGTATTGATATGACTCCATAAGGGAATCAAGTGTGTCTAGAGTGGCATAAACATGGCAGCGAGAATCAGCTCAAACCCACTATAAAAAGGAATTTCAAAAGCAAAACCAAAAAACAGGGAAATTCTTTACAATTCCTTCAGGGTGTCTGAGGAAACCTGGAAAGACCCTATCTACAATGACAGCTGGATGTGGCATAAGGCTGGACACTTGGGACTGAGAGGATTGGTGAGATTGGGTGAGCAAATGCAGACCCTTTCAAGCAATAATGCATGGCCCCCATTCCATGGGTCCCAACTCTCCAGGTTCAAGGGAATATTACTACAGCTATAACATGTACAGGAAACCTAGAGAATGGACACACTGTGAATACGAAAGGTTTCTAAAACTCAACGAATAGTCCCTCTCCTGGTGCTCCAGTTTGACTTTCCAACTGCCTTACTATCAATCTCCCAACTTGGCGAGACAGGCCCTTTAACCTCCTGGTTTGCACAGGTTACCAATTTGGCAGAGGATGGAAGGGACGAGGGAGAACGCATGAGAGAGTAGCTGTTAGGCATTTGGACGGGCACATGTCACTCTAATTTCCCGGCAGGAAGAAGAATTAACCAAAGTCTCAGCCACCCACCGGGAACCAGTATAGGACATGATCCAAAATTTTGGACTTGCGTTCAGCTCCCAAAAAACGAGTTGAGAAATGGAGCTCAGGGGCACAGCAATTCACAAACTGGCAGAGTGATAAAGGACAACTATCGTCCAAAAATCTGTTGAGGGAAGTCAACGAGGCGGACTTGAAAGTGAGGCAAAATAGCAGGAAACAGATTTCAAGAGGTACCTTGGAATCGCCTGTAAAGCACAGGAAGAGGGGCACAACTTGGACAATGGTGCACTTGGCCAAAAAGGGCGTATGCATTTTCTCCTGAATATATTCAGGAGAAAACGCATACGCCCTTTTTGGCCAAGCAAGCAAGCGGGCAATGCAAATCTGCACTACAAAGAAGTATCACTTCCCACCGGTCAAAAGGGACATCCACAAAATGTGTAAAAACCAGAAAGGCAAGACAGGCCCTGGAGAACAGGGAGCTTTGTCATGCTGATGGGCGGGATGTAAATTGCCAACTGCCTCACTGGAGGAGTGCATTGTGTTCCCTAAAACAAGTAAACAACAGAGCTACAGAGCCAAGGCCACATCCAGTCTAGGGAATATACCTTGGGAAAACTGAAAATCAATAAGAGCCACCTCCAAATTTAGGGCTGCACTGGCTACAAGAACCTCAACTTGTGTACACCTTAAATATCCCAGGAAATATAAAAATGGTTCAAAACATTGTGGTACTTACGTACGATGGAATATCCCTCAGCGATGAAATCAATGTCATAAAACCAGTAGCAGCAAACTGAGTGGATTCAGGTACGATGATTCTAAGTGAAATAAGTCACACAGAAAAAGGAACTTATCATAAGATATCACTTATGAAGATCCTGTAAACATGGCTACACGTGAACTGAGTTAGGAAAGAGAACAGAGTCTCACATTTAGAAAACACTCTTATGCCTGCATAAAGGGGATGGAGAGGTGGGGTGATGCATAAAACCAGAGTTTGATATAAGCACAGGGACCGTTCCAAAAACCAACTTTGGGATAGACAAGACCTACACCTTCCTCAGTGAAAGAGACTCAAAACCCCATATTTCCCGCAGAGGAATATATCTGACTAGTAAGAATCTTAAAACCTATGTATTGATATGTCTCCATAAGGGAATCAAGTGTGTCTAGAGTGGCATAAACATGGCAGCGAGAATCAGCTCAAACCCACTATAAAAAGGAATTTCAAAAGCAAAACCAAAAAACAGGGAAATTCTTTACAATTCCTTCAGGGTGTCTGAGGAAACCTGGAAAGACCCTATCTACAATGACAGCTGGATGTGGCATAAGGCTGGACACTTGGGACTGAGAGGATTGGTGAGATTGGGTGAGCAAATGCAGACCCTTTCAAGCAATAATGCATGGACCCCATTCCATGGGTCCCAACTCTCCAGGTTCAAGGGAATATTACTACAGCTATAACATGTACAGGAAACCTAGAGAATGGACACACTGTGAATACGAAAGGTTTCTAAAACTCAACGAATAGTCCCTCTCCTGGTGCTCCAGTTTCACTTTCCAACTGCCTTACTATCAATCTCCCAACTTGGAGAGACAGGCCCTTTAACCTCCTGGTTTGCACAGGTTCCCAATTTGGCAGAGGATGGAAGGGACGAGGGAGAACCCATGAGAGAGTAGCTGTTAGGCATTTGGACGGGCACATGTCACTCTACTTTCCCGGCAGGAAGAAGAATTAACCAAAGTCTCAGCGACCCACCGGGAACCAGTATAGGACATGATCCAAAATTTTGGACTTGCGTTCAGCTCACAAAAAACGACTTGAGAAATGGAGCTCAGGGGCACAGCAATTCACAAACTGGCAGAGTGATAAAGGACAACTATCGTCCAAAAATCTGTTGAGGGAAGTCAACGAGGCGGACTTGAAAGCGAGGCAAAATAGCAGGAAACAGATTTCAAGAGGTACGTTGGAATCGCCTGTAAAGCACAGGAAGAGGGGCACAACTTGGACAATGGTGCACTTGGCCAAAAAGGGCGTATGCGTTTTCTCCTGAATATATTCAGGAGAAAACGCATACGCCCTTTTTGGCCAAGCAAGCAAGCGGGCAATGCAAATCTGCACTACAAAGAAGTATCACTTCCCACCGGTCAAAAGGGACATCCACAAAATGTGTAAAAACCAGAAAGGCAAGACAGGCCCTGGAGAACAGGGAGCCTTGTTATGCTGATGGGCGGGATGTAAATTGCCAACTGCCTCACTGGAGGAGTGCATTGTGTTCCCTAAAACAAGTAAACAACAGAGCTACAGAGCAAAGGCCACTTCCAGTCTAAGGAATATACCTTGGGAAAACTGAAAATCAATAAGAAAGAGCCACCTCCAAATTTAGAGCTGCACTGACTACAAGAACCTCAACTTGGGTACACCTTAAATATCCCAGGAAATATAAAAATGGTTCAAAACATTGTGGTACTTACGTACGTGGAATATCCCTCAGCGATGAAATCAGTGTCATAAAACCAGTAGCAGCAAAGTGAGTGGATTCAGGTACGATGATTCTAAGTGAAATAAGTCACACAGAAAAAGGAACTTATCATAAGATATCACTTATGAAGATCCTGTAAACATGGCTACACGTGAACTGAGTTAGGAAAGAGAACAGAGTCTCACATTTAGAAAACACTCTTATGCCTGCATAAAGGGGATGGAGAGGTGGGGTGATACATAAAACCAGAGTTTGATATAAGCACAGGGACAGTTCCAAAAACCAACTTTGGAATAGACAAGACCTACACCTTCCTCAGTGAAAGAGACTCAAAACCCCATATTTCCCGCAGAGGAATATATCTGACTAGTAAGAATCTTAAAACCTATGTATTGATATGTCTCCATAAGGGAATCAAGTGTGTCTAGAGTGGCATAAACATGGCAGCGAGAATCAGCTCAAACCCACTATAAAAAGGAATTTCAAAAGCAAAACCAAAAAACAGGGAAATTCTTTACAATTCCTTCAGGGTGTCTGAGGAAACCTGGAAAGACCCTATCTACAATAACAGCTGGATGTGGCATAAGGCTGGACACTTGGGACTGAGAGGATTGGTGAGATTGGGTGAGCAAATGCAGACCCTTTCAAGCAATAATGCATGGCCCCCATTCCATGGGTCCCAACTCTCCATGTTCAAGGGAATATTACTAAAGCTATAACATGTACAGGAAACCTAGAGAATGGACACACTGTGAATACGAAAGGTTTCTAAAACTCAACGAATAGTCCCTCTCCTGGTGCTCCAGTTTGACTTTCCAACTGCCTTACTATCAATCTCCCAACTTGGAGAGACAGGCCCTTTAACCTCCTGGTTTGCACAGGTTCCCAATTTGGCAGAGGATGGAAGGGACGAGGGAGAACCCATGAGAGAGTAGCTGTTAGGCATTTGGACGGGCACATGTCACTCTAATTTCCCGGCAGGAAGAAGAATTAACCAAAGTCTCAGCCACCCACCGGGAACCAGTATAGGACATGATCCAAAATTTTGGACTTGCGTTCAGCTCACAAAAAACGAGTTGAGAAATGGAGCTCAGGGGCACAGCAATTCACAAACTGGCAGAGTGATAAAGGACAACTATCGTCCAAAAATCTGTTGAGGGAAGTCAACAAGGTGGACTTGAAAGTGAGGCAAAATAGCAGGAAACAGATTTCAAGAGGTACGTTGGAATCGCCTGTAAAGCACAGGAAGAGGGGCACAACTTGGACAATGGTGCACTTGGCCAAAAAGGGCGTATGCGTTTTCTCCTGAATATATTCAGGAGAAAACGCATACGCCCTTTTTGGCCAAGCAAGTAAGCGGGCAATGCAAATCTGCACTACAAAGAAGTATCACTTCCCACCGGTCAAAAGGGACATCCACAAAATGTGTAAAAACCAGAAAGGCAAGACAGGCCCTGGAGAACAGGGAGCTTTGTCATGCTGATGGGCGGGATGTAAATTGCCAACTGCCTCACTGGAGGAGTGCATTGTGTTCCCTAAAACAAGTAAACAACAGAGCTACAGAGCCAAGGCCACATCCAGTCTAGGGAATATACCTTGGGAAAACTGAAAATCAATAAGAGCCACCTCCAAATTTAGGGCTGCACTGGCTACAAGAACCTCAACTTGTGTACACCTTAAATATCCCAGGAAATATAAAAATGGTTCAAAACATTGTGGTACTTACGTACGATGGAATATCCCTCAGCGATGAAATCAATGTCATAAAACCAGTAGCAGCAAACTGAGTGGATTCAGGTACGATGATTCTAAGTGAAATAAGTCACACAGAAAAAGGAACTTATCATAAGATATCACTTATGAAGATCCTGTAAACATGGCTACACGTGAACTGAGTTAGGAAAGAGAACAGAGTCTCACATTTAGAAAACACTCTTATGCCTGCATAAAGGGGATGGAGAGGTGGGGTGATGCATAAAACCAGAGTTTGATATAAGCACAGGGACCGTTCCAAAAACCAACTTTGGGATAGACAAGACCTACACCTTCCTCAGTGAAAGAGACTCAAAACCCCATATTTCCCGCAGAGGAATATATCTGACTAGTAAGAATCTTAAAACCTATGTATTGATATGTCTCCATAAGGGAATCAAGTGTGTCTAGAGTGGCATAAACATGGCAGCGAGAATCAGCTCAAACCCACTATAAAAAGGAATTTCAAAAGCAAAACCAAAAAACAGGGAAATTCTTTACAATTCCTTCAGGGTGTCTGAGGAAACCTGGAAAGACCCTATCTACAATGACAGCTGGATGTGGCATAAGGCTGGACACTTGGGACTGAGAGGATTGGTGAGATTGGGTGAGCAAATGCAGACCCTTTCAAGCAATAATGCATGGACCCCATTCCATGGGTCCCAACTCTCCAGGTTCAAGGGAATATTACTACAGCTATAACATGTACAGGAAACCTAGAGAATGGACACACTGTGAATACGAAAGGTTTCTAAAACTCAACGAATAGTCCCTCTCCTGGTGCTCCAGTTTGACTTTCCAACTGCCTTACTATCAATCTCCCAACTTGGAGAGACAGGCCCTTTAACCTCCTGGTTTGCACAGGTTCCCAATTTGGCAGAGGATGGAAGGGACGAGGGAGAACCCATGAGAGAGTAGCTGTTAGGCATTTGGACGGGCACATGTCACTCTACTTTCCCGGCAGGAAGAAGAATTAACCAAAGTCTCAGCGACCCACCGGGAACCAGTATAGGACATGATCCAAAATTTTGGACTTGCGTTCAGCTCACAAAAAACGACTTGAGAAATGGAGCTCAGGGGCACAGCAATTCACAAACTGGCAGAGTGATAAAGGACAACTATCGTCCAAAAATCTGTTGAGGGAAGTCAACGAGGCGGACTTGAAAGTGAGGCAAAATAGCAGGAAACAGATTTCAAGAGGTACCTTGGAATCGCCTGTAAAGCACAGGAAGAGGGGCACAACTTGGACAATGGTGCACTTGGCCAAAAAGGGCGTATGCGTTTTCTCCTGAATATATTCAGGAGAAAACGCATACGCCCTTTTTGGCCAAGCAAGCAAGCGGGCAATGCAAATCTGCACTACAAAGAAGTATCACTTCCCACCGGTCAAAAGGGACATCCACAAAATGTGTAAAAACCAGAAAGGCAAGACAGGCCCTGGAGAACAGGGAGCCTTGTTATGCTGATGGGCGGGATGTAAATTGCCAACTGCCTCACTGGAGGAGTGCATTGTGTTCCCTAAAACAAGTAAACAACAGAGCTACAGAGCCAAGGCCACTTCCAGTCTAAGGAATATACCTTGGGAAAACTGAAAATCAATAAGAAAGAGCCACCTCCAAATTTAGAGCTGCACTGACTACAAGAACCTCAACTTGGGTACACCTTAAATATCCCAGGAAATATAAAAATGGTTCAAAACATTGTGGTACTTACGTACGTGGAATATCCCTCAGCGATGAAATCAGTGTCATAAAACCAGTAGCAGCAAAGTGAGTGGATTCAGGTACGATGATTCTAAGTGAAATAAGTCACACAGAAAAAGGAACTTATCATAAGATATCACTTATGAAGATCCTGTAAACATGGCTACACGTGAACTGAGTTAGGAAAGAGAACAGAGTCTCACATTTAGAAAACACTCTTATGCCTGCATAAAGGGGATGGAGAGGTGGGGTGATACATAAAACCAGAGTTTGATATAAGCACAGGGACAGTTCCAAAAACCAACTTTGGAATAGACAAGACCTACACCTTCCTCAGTGAAAGAGACTCAAAACCCCATATTTCCCGCAGAGGAATATATCTGACTAGTAAGAATCTTAAAACCTATGTATTGATATGTCTCCATAAGGGAATCAAGTGTGTCTAGAGTGGCATAAACATGGCAGCGAGAATCAGCTCAAACCCACTATAAAAAGGAATTTCAAAAGCAAAACCAAAAAACAGGGAAATTCTTTACAATTCCTTCAGGGTGTCTGAGGAAACCTGGAAAGACCCTATCTACAATGACAGCTGGATGTGGCATAAGGCTGGACACTTGGGACTGAGAGGATTGGTGAGATTGGGTGAGCAAATGCAGACCCTTTCAAGCAATAATGCATGGCCCCCATTCCATGGGTCCCAACTCTCCATGTTCAAGGGAATATTACTAAAGCTATAACATGTACAGGAAACCTAGAGAATGGACACACTGTGAATACGAAAGGTTTCTAAAACTCAACGAATAGTCCCTCTCCTGGTGCTCCAGTTTGACTTTCCAACTGCCTTACTATCAATCTCCCAACTTGGAGAGACAGGCCCTTTAACCTCCTGGTTTGCACAGGTTCCCAATTTGGCAGAGGATGGAAGGGACGAGGGAGAACCCATGAGAGAGTAGCTGTTAGGCATTTGGACGGGCACATGTCACTCTAATTTCCCGGCAGGAAGAAGAATTAACCAAAGTCTCAGCCACCCACCGGGAACCAGTATAGGACATGATCCAAAATTTTGGACTTGCGTTCAGCTCACAAAAAACGAGTTGAGAAATGGAGCTCAGGGGCACAGCAATTCACAAACTGGCAGAGTGATAAAGGACAACTATCGTCCAAAAATCTGTTGAGGGAAGTCAACGAGGCGGACTTGAAAGTGAGGCAAAATAGCAGGAAACAGATTTCAAGAGGTACGTTGGAATCGCCTGTAAAGCACAGGAAGAGGGGCACAACTTGGACAATGGTGCACTTGGCCAAAAAGGGCGTATGCGTTTTCTCCTGAATATATTCAGGAGAAAACGCATACGCCCTTTTTGGCCAAGCAAGCAAGCGGGCAATGCAAATCTGCACTACAAAGAAGTATCACTTCCCACCGGTCAAAAGGGACATCCACAAAATGTTGAAAAACCAGAAAGGCAAGACAGGCCCTGGAGAACTGGGAGCCTTGTTATGCTGATGGGCGGGATGTAAATTGCCAACTGCCTCACTGGAGGAGTGCATTGTGTTCCCTAAAACAAGTAAACAACAGAGCTACAGAGCCAAGGCCACTTCCAGTCTAGGGAATATACCTTGGGAAAACTGAAAATCAATAAGAAAGAGCCACCTCCAAATTTAGGGCTGCACTGACTACAAGAACCTCAACTTGGGTACACCTTAAATATCCCAGGAAATATAAAAATGGTTCAAAACATTTTGGTACTTACGTACGATGGAATATCCCTCAGCCATGAAATCAATGTCATAAGACCAGTAGCAGCAAAGTGAGTGGATTCAGGTACGATGATTCTAAGTGAAATAAGTCACACAGAAAAAGAAACTTATCATAAGATATCACTTAGGAAGATCCTGTAAACATTGCTACACGTGAACTGAGTTGGGAAAGAGAACAGAGTCTCACATTTAGAAAACACTCTTATGCCTGCATAAAGGGGAAGGAGAGGTGGGGTGATGCATAAAACCAGAGTTTGATATAAGCACAGGTAACGTTCCAAAAACCAACTATTGAATAGACAAGACCTACACCTTCATCAGTGAAAGGGACTCAAATCCCTATATTTCCCACAGAGGTATATATCTCACTAGTAACAATCTTAAAACCTATGTATTGATATGTCTGCATAAGGGAATCAAGTGTGTCTAGACTGGCATAAACATGGCAGCTAGAATCAGCTCAAACCCACTATAAAAAGGAATTTCAAAAACAAAACAAAAAAAACAGGGAATTTCTTTACAATTCCTTCAAGGTCTCTGATGAAACCTGGAATAAGCATATTTACAATGACAGCTGGATGTGGCATAAGGCTGGACACTTGGGACTGAGCAGATTGGAGAGATTGGTTGAGCAAATGCAGACCCTTTCAAGCAATATTTCATGGCACCCGTTCCATTGCTCCCAACTCTCCAGCTTGAAGGGAATATTACGACAGCTATAACATGTACGGGAAACCTAGAGAATGGACACACTGTGAATACGAATGGTTTCTAAAACTCAACGAATAGTCCCTCTCCTGGATATCCGGTTTGACTTTCCAACTGCTTTACTATCAATCTCCCAACTTGGAGAGACAGCCCCTTTAACCTCCTGGTTCGCACAGGTTGCCAATTTGGCAGAGGATGAAAGGGAAGAGGGAGAACCAATGAGAGAGTAGCTATTAGGCATTTGGACGGGCACATGCCATTTTAAATTCCCGGCAGGAAGAATAATTAATCAAAGTCTCAGCCACCCACCGGGAATCAGTATAGGGCCTGAACTAAAATTTGGGACTTGTGTTCAGCTCACAAATAACGAGTTGAAAAATGGAGCTCAGGGGCACAGCAATTCACAAACTGGCAGAGTAATAAAGGACAACTATCGTCCAAAAATCTGTTGAGGGAAGGCAACGAGGCGGACTTGAAAGCGAGGCAGAATAGCAGGAAAATCGATTTCAAGAGGTACGTAGGAATCGCCTTGAGAGAATAGGAAGAGGGGCACAACTTTGACACTGATGCACTTGGCCAAAAAGGGTCTATGCGTTTTCTCCTGATTACATTCAGGAGAACATGCATAGGCCCTTTTTGGCCAAGCAAGCAAGCGGGCAATGCAAATCTGCACGACAAAGAAGTATCACTTCCCACCGGTCAAAAGGGACATCCACAAAATGTATAAAAACCAGAAAGGCAAGACAGGCCCTGGAGAATATACGGAGCCTTGTTATGCTGATGGGCCGTATGTAAATTGCCAACTGCCTCTCAGGAGGATTGCATTTTGCTCCCTATAACAAGTAAACAACAGAGCTACTGAGCCAAGTTTGCATCCAGTCTAGGGAATATACCTTGGGAAAACGGAATATCAATAAGACAGAGCCACAACAAAATTTAGGGCTGCACTGCTTACAGGAACCTCAACTGGGTTACACCTTAAATATCCCACGAAATATAAAAATGGTTCAAAACATTGTGGTACTTACATACGATGGAATATCCCTGAGCCATGAAATCAATGTCATAAGACCAGGAGCACCAAAATGAGTGGATTCAGGTACGATGATTCTAAGTGAAATAAGTCACACAGAAAAAGAAACTTATCATAAGATGTCACTTATGAAGATCCTGTAAACATGGCTACACATGAGCTGAGTTAGGAAAGAGAACAGAGTCTCACATTTAGAAAACACACTTATGCCTGCTTCAGGGGGAAGGAGAGGTGGGGTGATGCATAAAACCAGAGTTCGATATAAGCACAGGTACCATTAAAAAAAACCTACTATGGAATAGACAAGACCTACACCTTCCTCAGTGAAAGAGACTCAAAACCCCATATTTCCCGCAGAGGAATATATCTGACTAGTAAGAATCTTAAAACCTATGTATTGATATGACTCCATAAGGGAATCAAGTGTGTCTAGAGTGGCATAAACATGGCAGCGAGAATCAGCTCAAACCCACTATAAAAAGGAATTTCAAAAGCAAAACCAAAAAACAGGGAAATTCTTTACAATTCCTTCAGGGTGTCTGAGGAAACCTGGAAAGACCCTATCTACAATGACAGCTGGATGTGGCATAAGGCAGGACACTTGGGACTGAGAGGATTGGTGAGATTGGGTGAGCAAATGCAGACCCTTTCAAGCAATAATGCATGGCCCCCATTCCATGGGTCCCAACTCTCCAGGTTCAAGGGAATATTACTACAGCTATAACATGTACAGGAAACCTAGAGAATGGACACACTGTGAATACGAAAGGTTTCTAAAACTCAACGAATAGTCCCTCTCCTGGTGCTCCAGTTTGACTTTCCAACTGCCTTACTATCAATCTCCCAACTTGGAGAGACAGGCCCTTTAACCTCCTGGTTTGCACAGGTTCCCAATTTGGCAGAGGATGGAAGGGACGAGGGAGAACCCATGAGAGAGTAGCTGTTAGGCATTTGGACGGGCACATGTCACTCTAATTTCCCGGCAGGAAGAAGAATTAACCAAAGTCTCAGCCACCCACCGGGAACCAGTATAGGACATGATCCAAAATTTTGGACTTGCGTTCTGCTCACAAAAAACGAGTTGAGAAATGGAGCTCAGGGGCACAGCAATTCACAAACTGGCAGAGTGATAAAGGACAACTATCGTCCAAAAATCTGTTGAGGGAAGTCAACGAGGCGGACTTGAAAGCGAGGCAAAATAGCAGGAAACAGATTTCAAGAGGTACCTTGGAATCGCCTGTAAAGCACAGGAAGAGGGGCACAACTTGGACAATGGTGCACTTGGCCAAAAAGGGCGTATGCGTTTTCTCCTGAATATATTCAGGAGAAAACGCATACGCCCTTTTTGGCCAAGCAAGCAAGCGGGCAATGCAAATCTGCACTACAAAGAAGTATCACTTCCCACCGGTCAAAAGGGACATCCACAAAATGTGTAAAAACCAGAAAGGCAAGACAGGCCCTGGAGAACTGGGAGCCTTGTTATGCTGATGGGCGGGATGTAAATTGCCAACTGCCTCACTGGAGGAGTGCATTGTGTTCCCTAAAACAAGTAAACAACAGAGCTACAGAGCCAAGGCCACTTCCAGTCTAGGGAATATACCTTGGGAAAACTGAAAATCAATAAGAAAGAGCCACCTCCAAATTTAGGGCTGCACTGGCTACAAGAACCTCAACTTGGGTACACCTTAAATATCCCAGGAAATATAAAAATGGTTCAAAACATTGTGGTACTTACGTACGATGGAATATCCCTTAGCGATGAAATCAATGTCATAAAACCAGTAGCAGCAAAGTGAGTGGATTCAGGTACGATGATTGTAAGTGAAATAAGTCACACAGAAAAAGGAACTTATCATAAGATATCACTTATGAAGATCCTGTAAACATGGCTACACGTGAACTGAGTTAGGAAAGAGAACAGAGTCTCACATTTAGAAAACACTCTTATGCCTGCATAAAGGGGATGGAGAGGTGGGGTGATGCATAAAACAAGAGTTTGATATAAGCACAGGGACCGTTCCAAAAACCAACTTTGGAATAGACAAGACCTACACCTTCCTCAGTGAAAGAGACTCAAAACCCCATATTTCCCGCAGAGGAATATATCTGACTAGTAAGAATCTTAAAACCTATGTATTGATATGACTCCATAAGGGAATCAAGTGTGTCTAGAGTGGCATAAACATGGCAGCGAGAATCAGCTCAAACCCACTATAAAAAGGAATTTCAAAAGCAAAACCAAAAAACAGGGAAATTCTTTACAATTCCTTCAGGGTGTCTGAGGAAACCTGGAAAGACCCTATCTACAATGACAGCTGGATGTGGCATAAGGCTGGACACTTGGGACTGAGAGGATTGGTGAGATTGGGTGAGCAAATGCAGACCCTTTCAAGCAATAATGCATGGCCCCCATTCCATGGGTCCCAACTCTCCAGGTTCAAGGGAATATTACTACAGCTATAACATGTACAGGAAACCTAGAGAATGGACACACTGTGAATACGAAAGGTTTCTAAAACTCAACGAATAGTCCCTCTCCTGGTGCTCCAGTTTGACTTTCCAACTGCCTTACTATCAATCTCCCAACTTGGAGAGACAGGCCCTTTAACCTCCTGGTTTGCACAGGTTCCCAATTTGGCAGAGGATGGAAGGGACGAGGGAGAACCCATGAGAGAGTAGCTGTTAGGCATTTGGACGGGCACATGTCACTCTAATTTCCCGGCAGGCAGAAGAATTAACCAAAGTCTCAGCCACCCACCGGGAACCAGTATAGGACAGGATCCAAAATTTTGGACTTGCGTTCAGCTCACAAAAAACGAGTTGAGAAATGGAGCTCAGGGGCACAGCAATTCACAAACTGGCAGAGTGATAAAGGACAACTATCGTCCAAATATCTGTTGAGGGAAGTCAACGAGGCAGACTTGAAAGCGAGGCAAAATAGCAGGAAACAGATTTCAAGAGGTACCTGCGAATCGCATGTAAAGCACAGGAAGAGGGGCACAACTTGGACAATGGTGCACTTGGCCAAAAAGGGCGTATGCGTTTTCTCCTGAATATATTCAGGAGAAAACGCATACACTCATTTTGGCCAAGCAAGCAAGCGGGCAATGCAAATCTGCACTACAAAGAAGTATCACTTCCCACCGGTCAAAAGGGACATCCACAAAATGTGTAAAAACCAGAAAGGCAAGACAGGCCCTGGAGAACTGGGAGCCTTGTTATGCTGATGGGCGGGATGAAAATTGCCAACTGCCTCACTGGAGGAGTGCATTGTGTTCCCTAAAACAAGTAAACAACAGAGCTACAGAGCCAAGGCCACTTCCAGTCTAGGGAATATACCTTGGGAAAACTGAAAATCAATAAGAAAGAGCCACCTCCAAATTTAGGGCTGCACTGACTACAAGAACCTCAACTTGGATACACCTTAAATATCCCAGGAAATATAAAAATGGTTCAAAACATTGTGGTACTTACGTACGATGGAATATCCCTCAGCCATGAAATCAATGTCATAAGACCAGTAGCAGCAAAGTGAGTGGATTCAGGTACGATGATTCTAAGTGAAATAAGTCACACAGAAAAAGAAACTTATCATAAGATATCACTTAGGAAGATCCTGTAAACATGGCTACACGTGAACTGAGTTAGGAAAGAGAACAGAGTCTCACATTTAGAAAACACTCTTATGCCTGCATAAAGGGGAGGAGAGGTGGGGTGATGCATAAAACCAGAGTTTGATATAAGCACAGGGACCGTTTCAAAAACCAACTTTGGAATTGACAAGACCGACACCTTCCTCAGTGAAAGAGACTCAAAACCCCATATTTCCCGCAGAGGAATATATCTGACTAGTAAGAATCTTAAAACCTATGTATTGATATGACTCCATAAGGGAATCAAGTGTGTCTAGAGTGGCATAAACATGGCAGCGAGAATCAGCTCAAACCCAGTATAAAAAGGAATTTCAAAAGCAAAACCAAAAAACAGGGAAATTCTTTACAATTCCTTCAGGGTGTCTGAGGAAACCTGGAAAGACCCTATCTACAATGACAGCTGGATGTGGCATAAGGCTGGACACTTGTGACTGAGAGGATTGGTGAGATTGGGTGAGCAAATGCAGACCCTTTCAAGCAATAATGCATGGCCCCCATTCCATGGGTCCCAACTCTCCATGTTCAAGGGAATATTACTACAGCTATAACATGTACAGGAAACCTAGAGAATGGACACACTGTGAATACGAAAGGTTTCTAAAACTCAACGAATAGTCCCTCTCCTGGTGCTCCAGTTTGACTTTCAAACTGCCTTACTATCAATCTCCCAACTTGGAGAGACAGACCCTTTAACCTCCTGGTTTGCACAGGTTCCCAATTTGGCAGAAGATGGAAGGGACGAGGGAGAACCCATGAGAGAGTAGCTGTTAGGCATTTGGACGGGCACATGTCACTCTAATTTCCCGGCAGGAAGAAGAATTAACCAAAGTCTCAGCGACCCACCGGGAACCAGTATAGGACATGATCCAAAATTTTGGACTTGCGTTCAGCTCACAAAAAACGAGTTGAGAAATGGAGCTCAGGGGCACAGCAATTCACAAACTGGCAGAGTGATAAAGGACAACTATCGTCCAAAAATCTGTTGAGGGAAGTCAACGAGGCGGACTTGAAAGCGAGGCAAAATAGCAGGAAACAGATTTCAAGAGGTACCTTGGAATCGCCTGTAAAGCACAGGAAGAGGGGCACAACTTGGACAATGGTGCACTTGGCCAAAAAGGGCGTATGCGTTTTCTCCTGAATATATTCAGGAGAAAACGCATACGCCCTTTTTGGCCAAGCAAGCAAGCGGGCAATGCAAATCTGCACTACAAAGAAGTATCACTTCCCACTGGTCAAAAGGGACATCCACAAAATGTGTAAAAACCAGAAAGGCAAGACAGGCCCTGGAGAACTGGGAGCCTTGTTATGCTGATGGGCGGGATGTAAATTGCCAACTGCCTCACTGGAGGAGTGCATTGTGTTCCCTAAAACAAGTAAACAACAGAGCTACAGAGCCAAGGCCACTTCCTGTCTAGGGAATATACCTGGGGAAAACTGAAAATCAATAAGAAAGAGCCACCTCCAAATTTAGGGCTGCACTGACTACAAGAACCTCAACTTGGGTACACCTTAAATATCCCAGGAAATATAAAAATGGTTCAAAACATTGTGGTACTTACGTACGATGGAATATCCCTCAGCCATGAAATCAATGTCATAAGACCAGTAGCAGCAAAGTGAGTGGATTCAGGTACGATGATTCTAAGTGAAATAAGTCACACAGAAAAAGAAACTTATCATAAGATATCACTTAGGAAGATCCTGTAAACATGGCTACACGTGAACTGAGTTAGGAAAGAGAACAGAGTCTCACATTTAGAAAACACTCTTATGCCTGCATAAAGGGGAAGGAGAGGTGGGGTGATGCATAAAACCAGAGTTTGATATAAGCACAGGGACCGTTTCAAAAACCAACTTTGGAATTGACAAGACCGACACCTTCCTCAGTGAAAGAGACTCAAAACCCCATATTTCCCACAGAGGAATATATCTGACTAGTAAGAATCTTAAAACCTATGTATTGATATGTCTCCATAAGGGAATCAAGTGTGTCTAGAGTGGCATAAACATGGCAGCGAGAATCAGCTCAAACCCACTATAAAAAGGAATTTCAAAAGCAAAACCAAAAAACAGGGAAATTCTTTACAATTCCTTCAGGGTGTCTGAGGAAACCTGGAAAGACCCTATCTACAATGACAGCTGGATGTGGCATAAGGCTGGACACTTGGGACTGAGAGAATTGGTGAGATTGGGTGAGCAAATGCAGACCCTTTCAAGCAATAATGCATGGCCCCCATTCCATGGGTCCCAACTCTCTATGTTCAAGGGAATATTACTACAGCTATAACATGTACAGGAAACCTAGAGAATGGACACACTGTGAATACGAAAGGTTTCTAAAACTCAACGAATAGTCCCTCTCCTGGTGCTCCAGTTTGACTTTCCAACTGCCTTACTATCAATCTCCCAACTTGGAGAGACAGGCCCTTTAACCTCCTGGTTTGCACAGGTTCCCAATTTGGCAGAGGATGGAAGGGACGAGGGAGAACCCATGAGAGAGTAGCTGTTAGGCATTTGGACGGGCACATGTCACTCTAATTTCCCGGCAGGAAGAAGAATTAACCAAAGTCTCAGCCACCCACCGGGAACCAGTATAGGACATGATCCAAAATTTTGGACTTGCGTTCAGCTCACAAAAAACGAGTTGAGAAATGGAGCTCAGGGGCACAGCAATTCACAAACTGGCAGAGTGATAAAGGACAACTATCGTCCAAAAATCTGTTGAGGGAAGTCAACGAGGCGGACTTGAAAGTGAGGCAAAATAGCAGGAAACAGATTTCAAGAGGTACGTTGGAATCGCCTGTAAAGCACAGGAAGAGGGGCACAACTTGGACAATGGTGCACTTGGCCAAAAAGGGCGTATGCGTTTTCTCCTGAATATATTCAGGAGAAAACGCATACGCCCTTTTTGGCCAAGCAAGCAAGTGGGCAATGCAAATCTGCACTACAAAGAAGTATCACTTCCCACCGGTCAAAAGGGACATCCACAAAATGTGTAAAAACCAGAAAGGCAAGACAGGCCCTGGAGAACAGGGAGCCTTGTTATGCTGATGGGCGGGATGTAAATTGCCAACTGCCTCACTGGAGGAGTGCATTGTGTTCCCTAAAACAAGTAAACAACAGAGCTACAGAGCCAAGGCCACATCCAGTCTAGGGAATATACCTTGGGAAAACTGAAAATCAATAAGAGCCACCTCCAAATTTAGGGCTGCACTGGCTACAAGAACCTCAACTTGTGTACACCTTAAATATCCCAGGAAATATAAAAATGGTTCAAAACATTGTGGTACTTACGTACGATGGAATATCCCTCAGCGATGAAATCAATGTCATAAAACCAGTAGCAGCAAACTGAGTGGATTCAGGTACGATGATTCTAAGTGAAATAAGTCACACAGAAAAAGGAACTTATCATAAGATATCACTTATGAAGATCCTGTAAACATGGCTACACGTGAACTGAGTTAGGAAAGAGAACAGAGTCTCACATTTAGAAAACACTCTTATGCCTGCATAAAGGGGATGGAGAGGTGGGGTGATGCATAAAACCAGAGTTTGATATAAGCACAGGGACCGTTCCAAAAACCAACTTTGGGATAGACAAGACCTACACCTTCCTCAGTGAAAGAGACTCAAAACCCCATATTTCCCGCAGAGGAATATATCTGACTAGTAAGAATCTTAAAACCTATGTATTGATATGTCTCCATAAGGGAATCAAGTGTGTCTAGAGTGGCATAAACATGGCAGCGAGAATCAGCTCAAACCCACTATAAAAAGGAATTTCAAAAGCAAAACCAAAAAACAGGGAAATTCTTTACAATTCCTTCAGGGTGTCTGAGGAAACCTGGAAAGACCCTATCTACAATGACAGCTGGATGTGGCATAAGGCTGGACACTTGGGACTGAGAGGATTGGTGAGATTGGGTGAGCAAATGCAGACCCTTTCAAGCAATAATGCATGGACCCCATTCCATGGGTCCCAACTCTCCAGGTTCAAGGGAATATTACTACAGCTATAACATGTACAGGAAACCTAGAGAATGGACACACTGTGAATACGAAAGGTTTCTAAAACTCAACGAATAGTCCCTCTCCTGGTGCTCCAGTTTCACTTTCCAACTGCCTTACTATCAATCTCCCAACTTGGAGAGACAGGCCCTTTAACCTCCTGGTTTGCACAGGTTCCCAATTTGGCAGAGGATGGAAGGGACGAGGGAGAACCCATGAGAGAGTAGCTGTTAGGCATGTGGACGGGCACATGTCACTCTACTTTCCCGGCAGGAAGAAGAATTAACCAAAGTCTCAGCGACCCACCGGGAACCAGTATAGGACATGATCCAAAATTTTGGACTTGCGTTCAGCTCACAAAAAACGACTTGAGAAATGGAGCTCAGGGGCACAGCAATTCACAAACTGGCAGAGTGATAAAGGACAACTATCGTCCAAAAATCTGTTGAGGGAAGTCAACGAGGCGGACTTGAAAGCGAGGCAAAATAGCAGGAAACAGATTTCAAGAGGTACGTTGGAATCGCCTGTAAAGCACAGGAAGAGGGGCACAACTTGGACAATGGTGCACTTGGCCAAAAAGGGCGTATGCGTTTTCTCCTGAATATATTCAGGAGAAAACGCATACGCCCTTTTTGGCCAAGCAAGCAAGCGGGCAATGCAAATCTGCACTACAAAGAAGTATCACTTCCCACCGGTCAAAAGGGACATCCACAAAATGTGTAAAAACCAGAAAGGCAAGACAGGCCCTGGAGAACAGGGAGCCTTGTTATGCTGATGGGCGGGATGTAAATTGCCAACTGCCTCACTGGAGGAGTGCATTGTGTTCCCTAAAACAAGTAAACAACAGAGCTACAGAGCCAAGGCCACTTCCAGTCTAAGGAATATACCTTGGGAAAACTGAAAATCAATAAGAAAGAGCCACCTCCAAATTTAGAGCTGCACTGACTACAAGAACCTCAACTTGGGTACACCTTAAATATCCCAGGAAATATAAAAATGGTTCAAAACATTGTGGTACTTACGTACGTGCAATATCCCTCAGCGATGAAATCAGTGTCATAAAACCAGTAGCAGCAAAGTGAGTGGATTCAGGTACGATGATTCTAAGTGAAATAAGTCACACAGAAAAAGGAACTTATCATAAGATATCACTTATGAAGATCCTGTAAACATGGCTACACGTGAACTGAGTTAGGAAAGAGAACAGAGTCTCACATTTAGAAAACACTCTTATGCCTGCATAAAGGGGATGGAGAGGTGGGGTGATACATAAAACCAGAGTTTGATATAAGCACAGGGACAGTTCCAAAAACCAACTTTGGAATAGACAAGACCTACACCTTCCTCAGTGAAAGAGACTCAAAACCCCATATTTCCCGCAGAGGAATATATCTGACTAGTAAGAATCTTAAAACCTATGTATTGATATGTCTCCATAAGGGAATCAAGTGTGTCTAGAGTGGCATAAACATGGCAGCGAGAATCAGCTCAAACCCACTATAAAAAGGAATTTCAAAAGCAAAACCAAAAAACAGGGAAATTCTTTACAATTCCTTCAGGGTGTCTGAGGAAACCTGGAAAGACCCTATCTACAATAACAGCTGGATGTGGCATAAGGCTGGACACTTGGGACTGAGAGGATTGGTGAGATTGGGTGAGCAAATGCAGACCCTTTCAAGCAATAATGCATGGCCCCCATTCCATGGGTCCCAACTCTCCATGTTCAAGGGAATATTACTAAAGCTATAACATGTACAGGAAACCTAGAGAATGGACACACTGTGAATACGAAAGGTTTCTAAAACTCAACGAATAGTCCCTCTCCTGGTGCTCCAGTTTGACTTTCCAACTGCCTTACTATCAATCTCCCAACTTGGAGAGACAGGCCCTTTAACCTCCTGGTTTGCACAGGTTCCCAATTTGGCAGAGGATGGAAGGGACGAGGGAGAACCCATGAGAGAGTAGCTGTTAGGCATTTGGACGGGCACATGTCACTCTAATTTCCCGGCAGGAAGAAGAATTAACCAAAGTCTCAGCCACCCACCGGGAACCAGTATAGGACATGATCCAAAATTTTGGACTTGCGTTCAGCTCACAAAAAACGAGTTGAGAAATGGAGCTCAGGGGCACAGCAATTCACAAACTGGCAGAGTGATAAAGGACAACTATCGTCCAAAAATCTGTTGAGGGAAGTCAACAAGGTGGACTTGAAAGTGAGGCAAAATAGCAGGAAACAGATTTCAAGAGGTACGTTGGAATCGCCTGTAAAGCACAGGAAGAGGGGCACAACTTGGACAATGGTGCACTTGGCCAAAAAGGGCGTATGCGTTTTCTCCTGAATATATTCAGGAGAAAACGCATACGCCCTTTTTGGCCAAGCAAGCAAGCGGGCAATGCAAATCTGCACTACAAAGAAGTATCACTTCCCACCGGTCAAAAGGGACATCCACAAAATGTGTAAAAACCAGAAAGGCAAGACAGGCCCTGGAGAACAAGGAGCTTTGTCATGCTGATGGGCGGGATGTAAATTGCCAACTTCCTCACTGGAGGAGTGCATTGTGTTCCCTAAAACAAGTAAACAACAGAGCTACAGAGCCAAGGCCACATCCAGTCTAGGGAATATACCTTGGGAAAACTGAAAATCAATAAGAGCCACCTCCAAATTTAGGGCTGCACTGGCTACAAGAACCTCAACTTGTGTACACCTTAAATATCCCAGGAAATATAAAAATGGTTCAAAACATTGTGGTACTTACGTACGATGGAATATCCCTCAGCGATGAAATCAATGTCATAAAACCAGTAGCAGCAAACTGAGTGGATTCAGGTACGATGATTCTAAGTGAAATAAGTCACACAGAAAAAGGAACTTATCATAAGATATCACTTATGAAGATCCTGTAAACATGGCTACACGTGAACTGAGTTAGGAAAGAGAACAGAGTCTCACATTTAGAAAACACTCTTATGCCTGCATAAAGGGGATGGAGAGGTGGGGTGATGCATAAAACCAGAGTTTGATATAAGCACAGGGACCGTTCCAAAAACCAACTTTGGGATAGACAAGACCTACACCTTCCTCAGTGAAAGAGACTCAAAACCCCATATTTCCCGCAGAGGAATATATCTGACTAGTAAGAATCTTAAAACCTATGTATTGATATGTCTCCATAAGGGAATCAAGTGTGTCTAGAGTGGCATAAACATGGCAGCGAGAATCAGCTCAAACCCACTATAAAAAGGAATTTCAAAAGCAAAACCAAAAAACAGGGAAATTCTTTACAATTCCTTCAGGGTGTCTGAGGAAACCTGGAAAGACCCTATCTACAATGACAGCTGGATGTGGCATAAGGCTGGACACTTGGGACTGAGAGGATTGGTGAGATTGGGTGAGCAAATGCAGACCCTTTCAAGCAATAATGCATGGACCCCATTCCATGGGTCCCAACTCTCCAGGTTCAAGGGAATATTACTACAGCTATAACATGTACAGGAAACCTAGAGAATGGACACACTGTGAATACGAAAGGTTTCTAAAACTCAACGAATAGTCCCTCTCCTGGTGCTCCAGTTTGACTTTCCAACTGCCTTACTATCAATCTCCCAACTTGGAGAGACAGGCCCTTTAACCTCCTGGTTTGCACAGGTTCCCAATTTGGCAGAGGATGGAAGGGACGAGGGAGAACCCATGAGAGAGTAGCTGTTAGGCATTTGGACGGGCACATGTCACTCTACTTTCCCGGCAGGAAGAAGAATTAACCAAAGTCTCAGCGACCCACCGGGAACCAGTATAGGACATGATCCAAAATTTTGGACTTGCGTTCAGCTCACAAAAAACGACTTGAGAAATGGAGCTCAGGGGCACAGCAATTCACAAACTGGCAGAGTGATAAAGGACAACTATCGTCCAAAAATCTGTTGAGGGAAGTCAACGAGGCGGACTTGAAAGTGAGGCAAAATAGCAGGAAACAGATTTCAAGAGGTACCTTGGAATCGCCTGTAAAGCACAGGAAGAGGGGCACAACTTGGACAATGGTGCACTTGGCCAAAAAGGGCGTATGCGTTTTCTCCTGAATATATTCAGGAGAAAACGCATACGCCCTTTTTGGCCAAGCAAGCAAGCGGGCAATGCAAATCTGCACTACAAAGAAGTATCACTTCCCACCGGTCAAAAGGGACATCCACAAAATGTGTAAAAACCAGAAAGGCAAGACAGGCCCTGGAGAACAGGGAGCCTTGTTATGCTGATGGGCGGGATGTAAATTGCCAACTGCCTCACTGGAGGAGTGCATTGTGTTCCCTAAAACAAGTAAACAACAGAGCTACAGAGCCAAGGCCACTTCCAGTCTAAGGAATATACCTTGGGAAAACTGAAAATCAATAAGAAAGAGCCACCTCCAAATTTAGAGCTGCACTGACTACAAGAACCTCAACTTGGGTACACCTTAAATATCCCAGGAAATATAAAAATGGTTCAAAACATTGTGGTACTTACGTACGTGGAATATCCCTCAGCGATGAAATCAGTGTCATAAAACCAGTAGCAGCAAAGTGAGTGGATTCAGGTACGATGATTCTAAGTGAAATAAGTCACACAGAAAAAGGAACTTATCATAAGATATCACTTATGAAGATCCTGTAAACATGGCTACACGTGAACTGAGTTAGGAAAGAGAACAGAGTCTCACATTTAGAAAACACTCTTATGCCTGCATAAAGGGGATGGAGAGGTGGGGTGATACATAAAACCAGAGTTTGATATAAGCACAGGGACAGTTCCAAAAACCAACTTTGGAATAGACAAGACCTACACCTTCCTCAGTGAAAGAGACTCAAAACCCCATATTTCCCGCAGAGGAATATATCTGACTAGTAAGAATCTTAAAACCTATGTATTGATATGTCTCCATAAGGGAATCAAGTGTGTCTAGAGTGGCATAAACATGGCAGCGAGAATCAGCTCAAACCCACTATAAAAAGGAATTTCAAAAGCAAAACCAAAAAACAGGGAAATTCTTTACAATTCCTTCAGGGTGTCTGAGGAAACCTGGAAAGACCCTATCTACAATAACAGCTGGATGTGGCATAAGGCTGGACACTTGGGACTGAGAGGATTGGTGAGATTGGGTGAGCAAATGCAGACCCTTTCAAGCAATAATGCATGGCCCCCATTCCATGGGTCCCAACTCTCCATGTTCAAGGGAATATTACTAAAGCTATAACATGTACAGGAAACCTAGAGAATGGACACACTGTGAATACGAAAGGTTTCTAAAACTCAACGAATAGTCCCTCTCCTGGTGCTCCAGTTTGACTTTCCAACTGCCTTACTATCAATCTCCCAACTTGGAGAGACAGGCCCTTTAACCTCCTGGTTTGCACAGGTTCCCAATTTGGCAGAGGATGGAAGGGACGAGGGAGAACCCATGAGAGAGTAGCTGTTAGGCATTTGGACGGGCACATGTCACTCTAATTTCCCGGCAGGAAGAAGAATTAACCAAAGTCTCAGCCACCCACCGGGAACCAGTATAGGACATGATCCAAAATTTTGGACTTGCGTTCAGCTCACAAAAAACGAGTTGAGAAATGGAGCTCAGGGGCACAGCAATTCACAAACTGGCAGAGTGATAAAGGACAACTATCGTCCAAAAATCTGTTGAGGGAAGTCAACAAGGTGGACTTGAAAGTGAGGCAAAATAGCAGGAAACAGATTTCAAGAGGTACGTTGGAATCGCCTGTAAAGCACAGGAAGAGGGGCACAACTTGGACAATGGTGCACTTGGCCAAAAAGGGCGTATGCGTTTTCTCCTGAATATATTCAGGAGAAAACGCATACGCCCTTTTTGGCCAAGCAAGCAAGCGGGCAATGCAAATCTGCACTACAAAGAAGTATCACTTCCCACCGGTCAAAAGGGACATCCACAAAATGTGTAAAAACCAGAAAGGCAAGACAGGCCCTGGAGAACAGGGAGCTTTGTCATGCTGATGGGCGGGATGTAAATTGCCAACTGCCTCACTGGAGGAGTGCATTGTGTTCCCTAAAACAAGTAAACAACAGAGCTACAGAGCCAAGGCCACATCCAGTCTAGGGAATATACCTTGGGAAAACTGAAAATCAATAAGAGCCACCTCCAAATTTAGGGCTGCACTGGCTACAAGAACCTCAACTTGTGTACACCTTAAATATCCCAGGAAATATAAAAATGGTTCAAAACATTGTGGTACTTACGTACGATGGAATATCCCTCAGCGATGAAATCAATGTCATAAAACCAGTAGCAGCAAACTGAGTGGATTCAGGTACGATGATTCTAAGTGAAATAAGTCACACAGAAAAAGGAACTTATCATAAGATATCACTTATGAAGATCCTGTAAACATGGCTACACGTGAACTGAGTTAGGAAAGAGAACAGAGTCTCACATTTAGAAAACACTCTTATGCCTGCATAAAGGGGATGGAGAGGTGGGGTGATGCATAAAACCAGAGTTTTATATAAGAACAGGGACCGTTCCAAAAACCAACTTTGGGATAGACAAGACCTACACCTTCCTCAGTGAAAGAGACTCAAAACCCCATATTTCCCGCAGAGGAATATATCTGACTACTAAGAATCTTAAAACCTATGTATTGATATGTCTCCATAAGGGAATCAAGTGTGTCTAGAGTGGCATAAACATGGCAGCGAGAATCAGCTCAAACCCACTATAAAAAGGAATTTCAAAAGCAAAACCAAAAAACAGGGAAATTCTTTACAATTCCTTCAGGGTGTCTGAGGAAACCTGGAAAGACCCTATCTACAATGACAGCTGGATGTGGCATAAGGCTGGACACTTGGGACTGAGAGGATTGGTGAGATTGGGTGAGCAAATGCAGACCCTTTCAAGCAATAATGCATGGACCCCATTCCATGGGTCCCAACTCTCCAGGTTCAAGGGAATATTACTACAGCTATAACATGTACAGGAAACCTAGAGAATGGACACACTGTGAATACGAAAGGTTTCTAAAACTCAACGAATAGTCCCTCTCCTGGTGCTCCAGTTTGACTTTCCAACTGCCTTACTATCAATCTCCCAACTTGGAGAGACAGGCCCTTTAACCTCCTGGTTTGCACAGGTTCCCAATTTGGCAGAGGATGGAAGGGACGAGGGAGAACCCATGAGAGAGTAGCTGTTAGGCATTTGGACGGGCACATGTCACTCTACTTTCCCGGCAGGAAGAAGAATTAACCAAAGTCTCAGCGACCCACCGGGAACCAGTATAGGACATGATCCAAAATTTTGGACTTGCGTTCAGCTCACAAAAAACGACTTGAGAAATGGAGCTCAGGGGCACAGCAATTCACAAACTGGCAGAGTGATAAAGGACAACTATCGTCCAAAAATCTGTTGAGGGAAGTCAACGAGGCGGACTTGAAAGTGAGGCAAAATAGCAGGAAACAGATTTCAAGAGGTACCTTGGAATCGCCTGTAAAGCACAGGAAGAGGGGCACAACTTGGACAATGGTGCACTTGGCCAAAAAGGGCGTATGCGTTTTCTCCTGAATATATTCAGGAGAAAACGCATACGCCCTTTTTGGCCAAGCAAGCAAGCGGGCAATGCAAATCTGCACTACAAAGAAGTATCACTTCCCACCGGTCAAAAGGGACATCCACAAAATGTGTAAAAACCAGAAAGGCAAGACAGGCCCTGGAGAACAGGGAGCCTTGTTATGCTGATGGGCGGGATGTAAATTGCCAACTGCCTCACTGGAGGAGTGCATTGTGTTCCCTAAAACAAGTAAACAACAGAGCTACAGAGCCAAGGCCACTTCCAGTCTAAGGAATATACCTTGGGAAAACTGAAAATCAATAAGAAAGAGCCACCTCCAAATTTAGAGCTGCACTGACTACAAGAACCTCAACTTGGGTACACCTTAAATATCCCAGGAAATATAAAAATGGTTCAAAACATTGTGGTACTTACGTACGTGGAATATCCCTCAGCGATGAAATCAGTGTCATAAAACCAGTAGCAGCAAAGTGAGTGGATTCAGGTACGATGATTCTAAGTGAAATAAGTCACACAGAAAAAGGAACTTATCATAAGATATCACTTATGAAGATCCTGTAAACATGGCTACACGTGAACTGAGTTAGGAAAGAGAACAGAGTCTCACATTTAGAAAACACTCTTATGCCTGCATAAAGGGGATGGAGAGGTGGGGTGATACATAAAACCAGAGTTTGATATAAGCACAGGGACAGTTCCAAAAACCAACTTTGGAATAGACAAGACCTACACCTTCCTCAGTGAAAGAGACTCAAAACCCCATATTTCCCGCAGAGGAATATATCTGACTAGTAAGAATCTTAAAACCTATGTATTGATATGTCTCCATAAGGGAATCAAGTGTGTCTAGAGTGGCATAAACATGGCAGCGAGAATCAGCTCAAACCCACTATAAAAAGGAATTTCAAAAGCAAAACCAAAAAACAGGGAAATTCTTTACAATTCCTTCAGGGTGTCTGAGGAAACCTGGAAAGACCCTATCTACAATGACAGCTGGATGTGGCATAAGGCTGGACACTTGGGACTGAGAGGATTGGTGAGATTGGGTGAGCAAATGCAGACCCTTTCAAGCAATAATGCATGGCCCCCATTCCATGGGTCCCAACTCTCCATGTTCAAGGGAATATTACTAAAGCTATAACATGTACAGGAAACCTAGAGAATGGACACACTGTGAATACGAAAGGTTTCTAAAACTCAACGAATAGTCCCTCTCCTGGTGCTCCAGTTTGACTTTCCAACTGCCTTACTATCAATCTCCCAACTTGGAGAGACAGGCCCTTTAACCTCCTGGTTTGCACAGGTTCCCAATTTGGCAGAGGATGGAAGGGACGAGGGAGAACCCATGAGAGAGTAGCTGTTAGGCATTTGGACGGGCACATGTCACTCTAATTTCCCGGCAGGAAGAAGAATTAACCAAAGTCTCAGCCACCCACCGGGAACCAGTATAGGACATGATCCAAAATTTTGGACTTGCGTTCAGCTCACAAAAAACGAGTTGAGAAATGGAGCTCAGGGGCACAGCAATTCACAAACTGGCAGAGTGATAAAGGACAACTATCGTCCAAAAATCTGTTGAGGGAAGTCAACGAGGCGGACTTGAAAGTGAGGCAAAATAGCAGGAAACAGATTTCAAGAGGTACGTTGGAATCGCCTGTAAAGCACAGGAAGAGGGGCACAACTTGGACAATGGTGCACTTGGCCAAAAAGGGCGTATGCGTTTTCTCCTGAATATATTCAGGAGAAAACGCATACGCCCTTTTTGGCCAAGCAAGCAAGCGGGCAATGCAAATCTGCACTACAAAGAAGTATCACTTCCCACCGGTCAAAAGGGACATCCACAAAATGTTGAAAAACCAGAAAGGCAAGACAGGCCCTGGAGAACTGGGAGCCTTGTTATGCTGATGGGCGGGATGTAAATTGCCAACTGCCTCACTGGAGGAGTGCATTGTGTTCCCTAAAACAAGTAAACAACAGAGCTACAGAGCCAAGGCCACTTCCAGTCTAGGGAATATACCTTGGGAAAACTGAAAATCAATAAGAAAGAGCCACCTCCAAATTTAGGGCTGCACTGACTACAAGAACCTCAACTTGGGTACACCTTAAATATCCCAGGAAATATAAAAATGGTTCAAAACATTTTGGTACTTACGTACGATGGAATATCCCTCAGCCATGAAATCAATGTCATAAGACCAGTAGCAGCAAAGTGAGTGGATTCAGGTACGATGATTCTAAGTGAAATAAGTCACACAGAAAAAGAAACTTATCATAAGATATCACTTAGGAAGATCCTGTAAACATTGCTACACGTGAACTGAGTTGGGAAAGAGAACAGAGTCTCACATTTAGAAAACACTCTTATGCCTGCATAAAGGGGAAGGAGAGGTGGGGTGATGCATAAAACCAGAGTTTGATATAAGCACAGGTAACGTTCCAAAAACCAACTATTGAATAGACAAGACCTACACCTTCATCAGTGAAAGGGACTCAAATCCCTATATTTCCCACAGAGGTATATATCTCACTAGTAACAATCTTAAAACCTATGTATTGATATGTCTGCATAAGGGAATCAAGTGTGTCTAGACTGGCATAAACATGGCAGCTAGAATCAGCTCAAACCCACTATAAAAAGGAATTTCAAAAACAAAACAAAAAAAACAGGGAATTTCTTTACAATTCCTTCAAGGTCTCTGATGAAACCTGGAATAAGCATATTTACAATGACAGCTGGATGTGGCATAAGGCTGGACACTTGGGACTGAGCAGATTGGAGAGATTGGTTGAGCAAATGCAGACCCTTTCAAGCAATATTTCATGGCACCCGTTCCATTGCTCCCAACTCTCCAGCTTGAAGGGAATATTACGACAGCTATAACATGTACGGGAAACCTAGAGAATGGACACACTGTGAATACGAATGGTTTCTAAAACTCAACGAATAGTCCCTCTCCTGGATATCCGGTTTGACTTTCCAACTGCTTTACTATCAATCTCCCAACTTGGAGAGACAGCCCCTTTAACCTCCTGGTTCGCACAGGTTGCCAATTTGGCAGAGGATGAAAGGGAAGAGGGAGAACCAATGAGAGAGTAGCTATTAGGCATTTGGACGGGCACATGCCATTTTAAATTCCCGGCAGGAAGAATAATTAATCAAAGTCTCAGCCACCCACCGGGAATCAGTATAGGGCCTGAACTAAAATTTGGGACTTGTGTTCAGCTCACAAATAACGAGTTGAAAAATGGAGCTCAGGGGCACAGCAATTCACAAACTGGCAGAGTAATAAAGGACAACTATCGTCCAAAAATCTGTTGAGGGAAGGCAACGAGGCGGACTTGAAAGCGAGGCAGAATAGCAGGAAAATCGATTTCAAGAGGTACGTAGGAATCGCCTTGAGAGAATAGGAAGAGGGGCACAACTTTGACACTGATGCACTTGGCCAAAAAGGGTCTATGCGTTTTCTCCTGATTACATTCAGGAGAACATGCATAGGCCCTTTTTGGCCAAGCAAGCAAGCGGGCAATGCAAATCTGCACGACAAAGAAGTATCACTTCCCACCGGTCAAAAGGGACATCCACAAAATGTATAAAAACCAGAAAGGCAAGACAGGCCCTGGAGAATATACGGAGCCTTGTTATGCTGATGGGCCGTATGTAAATTGCCAACTGCCTCTCAGGAGGATTGCATTTTGCTCCCTATAACAAGTAAACAACAGAGCTACTGAGCCAAGTTTGCATCCAGTCTAGGGAATATACCTTGGGAAAACGGAATATCAATAAGACAGAGCCACAACAAAATTTAGGGCTGCACTGCTTACAGGAACCTCAACTGGGTTACACCTTAAATATCCCACGAAATATAAAAATGGTTCAAAACATTGTGGTACTTACATACGATGGAATATCCCTGAGCCATGAAATCAATGTCATAAGACCAGGAGCACCAAAATGAGTGGATTCAGGTACGATGATTCTAAGTGAAATATGTCACACAGAAAAAGAAACTTATCATAAGATGTCACTTATGAAGATCCTGTAAACATGGCTACACATGAGCTGAGTTAGGAAAGAGAACAGAGTCTCACATTTAGAAAACACACTTATGCCTGCTTCAGGGGGAAGGAGAGGTGGGGTGATGCATAAAACCAGAGTTCGATATAAGCACAGGTACCATTAAAAAAAACCTACTATGGAATAGACAAGACCTACACCTTCCTCAGTGAAAGAGACTCAAAACCCCATATTTCCCGCAGAGGAATATATCTGACTAGTAAGAATCTTAAAACCTATGTATTGATATGACTCCATAAGGGAATCAAGTGTGTCTAGAGTGGCATAAACATGGCAGCGAGAATCAGCTCAAACCCACTATAAAAAGGAATTTCAAAAGCAAAACCAAAAAACAGGGAAATTCTTTACAATTCCTTCAGGGTGTCTGAGGAAACCTGGAAAGACCCTATCTACAATGACAGCTGGATGTGGCATAAGGCAGGACACTTGGGACTGAGAGGATTGGTGAGATTGGGTGAGCAAATGCAGACCCTTTCAAGCAATAATGCATGGCCCCCATTCCATGGGTCCCAACTCTCCAGGTTCAAGGGAATATTACTACAGCTATAACATGTACAGGAAACCTAGAGAATGGACACACTGTGAATACGAAAGGTTTCTAAAACTCAACGAATAGTCCCTCTCCTGGTGCTCCAGTTTGACTTTCCAACTGCCTTACTATCAATCTCCCAACTTGGAGAGACAGGCCCTTTAACCTCCTGGTTTGCACAGGTTCCCAATTTGGCAGAGGATGGAAGGGACGAGGGAGAACCCATGAGAGAGTAGCTGTTAGGCATTTGGACGGGCACATGTCACTCTAATTTCCCGGCAGGAAGAAGAATTAACCAAAGTCTCAGCCACCCACCGGGAACCAGTATAGGACATGATCCAAAATTTTGGACTTGCGTTCTGCTCACAAAAAACGAGTTGAGAAATGGAGCTCAGGGGCACAGCAATTCACAAACTGGCAGAGTGATAAAGGACAACTATCGTCCAAAAATCTGTTGAGGGAAGTCAACGAGGCGGACTTGAAAGCGAGGCAAAATAGCAGGAAACAGATTTCAAGAGGTACCTTGGAATCGCCTGTAAAGCACAGGAAGAGGGGCACAACTTGGACAATGGTGCACTTGGCCAAAAAGGGCGTATGCGTTTTCTCCTGAATATATTCAGGAGAAAACGCATACGCCCTTTTTGGCCAAGCAAGCAAGCGGGCAATGCAAATCTGCACTACAAAGAAGTATCACTTCCCACCGGTCAAAAGGGACATCCACAAAATGTGTAAAAACCAGAAAGGCAAGACAGGCCCTGGAGAACTGGGAGCCTTGTTATGCTGATGGGCGGGATGTAAATTGCCAACTGCCTCACTGGAGGAGTGCATTGTGTTCCCTAAAACAAGTAAACAACAGAGCTACAGAGCCAAGGCCACTTCCAGTCTAGGGAATATACCTTGGGAAAACTGAAAATCAATAAGAAAGAGCCACCTCCAAATTTAGGGCTGCACTGGCTACAAGAACCTCAACTTGGGTACACCTTAAATATCCCAGGAAATATAAAAATGGTTCAAAACATTGTGGTACTTACGTACGATGGAATATCCCTTAGCGATGAAATCAATGTCATAAAACCAGTAGCAGCAAAGTGAGTGGATTCAGGTACGATGATTGTAAGTGAAATAAGTCACACAGAAAAAGGAACTTATCATAAGATATCACTTATGAAGATCCTGTAAACATGGCTACACGTGAACTGAGTTAGGAAAGAGAACAGAGTCTCACATTTAGAAAACACTCTTATGCCTGCATAAAGGGGATGGAGAGGTGGGGTGATGCATAAAACAAGAGTTTGATATAAGCACAGGGACCGTTCCAAAAACCAACTTTGGAATAGACAAGACCTACACCTTCCTCAGTGAAAGAGACTCAAAACCCCATATTTCCCGCAGAGGAATATATCTGACTAGTAAGAATCTTAAAACCTATGTATTGATATGACTCCATAAGGGAATCAAGTGTGTCTAGAGTGGCATAAACATGGCAGCGAGAATCAGCTCAAACCCACTATAAAAAGGAATTTCAAAAGCAAAACCAAAAAACAGGGAAATTCTTTACAATTCCTTCAGGGTGTCTGAGGAAACCTGGAAAGACCCTATCTACAATGACAGCTGGATGTGGCATAAGGCTGGACACTTGGGACTGAGAGGATTGGTGAGATTGGGTGAGCAAATGCAGACCCTTTCAAGCAATAATGCATGGCCCCCATTCCATGGGTCCCAACTCTCCAGGTTCAAGGGAATATTACTACAGCTATAACATGTACAGGAAACCTAGAGAATGGACACACTGTGAATACGAAAGGTTTCTAAAACTCAACGAATAGTCCCTCTCCTGGTGCTCCAGTTTGACTTTCCAACTGCCTTACTATCAATCTCCCAACTTGGAGAGACAGGCCCTTTAACCTCCTGGTTTGCACAGGTTCCCAATTTGGCAGAGGATGGAAGGGACGAGGGAGAACCCATGAGAGAGTAGCTGTTAGGCATTTGGACGGGCACATGTCACTCTAATTTCCCGGCAGGAAGAAGAATTAACCAAAGTCTCAGCCACCCACCGGGAACCAGTATAGGACATGATCCAAAATTTTGGACTTGCGTTCAGCTCACAAAAAACGAGTTGAGAAATGGAGCTCAGGGGCACAGCAATTCACAAACTGGCAGAGTGATAAAGGACAACTATCGTCCAAATATCTGTTGAGGGAAGTCAACGAGGCAGACTTGAAAGCGAGGCAAAATAGCAGGAAACAGATTTCAAGAGGTACCTGCGAATCGCATGTAAAGCACAGGAAGAGGGGCACAACTTGGACAATGGTGCACTTGGCCAAAAAGGGCGTATGCGTTTTCTCCTGAATATATTCAGGAGAAAACGCATACACTCATTTTGGCCAAGCAAGCAAGCGGGCAATGCAAATCTGCACTACAAAGAAGTATCACTTCCCACCGGTCAAAAGGGACATCCACAAAATGTGTAAAAACCAGAAAGGCAAGACAGGCCCTGGAGAACTGGGAGCCTTGTTATGCTGATGGGCGGGATGAAAATTGCCAACTGCCTCACTGGAGGAGTGCATTGTGTTCCCTAAAACAAGTAAACAACAGAGCTACAGAGCCAAGGCCACTTCCAGTCTAGGGAATATACCTTGGGAAAACTGAAAATCAATAAGAAAGAGCCACCTCCAAATTTAGGGCTGCACTGACTACAAGAACCTCAACTTGGATACACCTTAAATATCCCAGGAAATATAAAAATGGTTCAAAACATTGTGGTACTTACGTACGATGGAATATCCCTCAGCCATGAAATCAATGTCATAAGACCAGTAGCAGCAAAGTGAGTGGATTCAGGTACGATGATTCTAAGTGAAATAAGTCACACAGAAAAAGAAACTTATCATAAGATATCACTTAGGAAGATCCTGTAAACATGGCTACACGTGAACTGAGTTAGGAAAGAGAACAGAGTCTCACATTTAGAAAACACTCTTATGCCTGCATAAAGGGGAGGAGAGGTGGGGTGATGCATAAAACCAGAGTTTGATATAAGCACAGGGACCGTTTCAAAAACCAACTTTGGAATTGACAAGACCGACACCTTCCTCAGTGAAAGAGACTCAAAACCCCATATTTCCCACAGAGGAATATATCTGACTAGTAAGAATCTTAAAACCTATGTATTGATATGACTCCATAAGGGAATCAAGTGTGTCTAGAGTGGCATAAACATGGCAGCGAGAATCAGCTCAAACCCAGTATAAAAAGGAATTTCAAAAGCAAAACCAAAAAACAGGGAAATTCTTTACAATTCCTTCAGGGTGTCTGAGGAAACCTGGAAAGACCCTATCTACAATGACAGCTGGATGTGGCATAAGGCTGGACACTTGGGACTGAGAGGATTGGTGAGATTGGGTGAGCAAATGCAGACCCTTTCAAGCAATAATGCATGGCCCCCATTCCATGGGTCCCAACTCTCCATGTTCAAGGGAATATTACTACAGCTATAACATGTACAGGAAACCTAGAGAATGGACACACTGTGAATACGAAAGGTTTCTAAAACTCAACGAATAGTCCCTCTCCTGGTGCTCCAGTTTGACTTTCAAACTGCCTTACTATCAATCTCCCAACTTGGAGAGACAGGCCCTTTAACCTCCTGGTTTGCACAGGTTCCCAATTTGGCAGAAGATGGAAGGGACGAGGGAGAACCCATGAGAGAGTAGCTGTTAGGCATTTGGACGGGCACATGTCACTCTAATTTCCCGGCAGGAAGAAGAATTAACCAAAGTCTCAGCGACCCACCGGGAACCAGTATAGGACATGATCCAAAATTTTGGACTTGCGTTCAGCTCACAAAAAACGAGTTGAGAAATGGAGCTCAGGGGCACAGCAATTCACAAACTGGCAGAGTGATAAAGGACAACTATCGTCCAAAAATCTGTTGAGGGAAGTCAACGAGGCGGACTTGAAAGCGAGGCAAAATAGCAGGAAACAGATTTCAAGAGGTACCTTGGAATCGCCTGTAAAGCACAGGAAGAGGGGCACAACTTGGACAATGGTGCACTTGGCCAAAAAGGGCGTATGCGTTTTCTCCTGAATATATTCAGGAGAAAACGCATACGCCCTTTTTGGCCAAGCAAGCAAGCGGGCAATGCAAATCTGCACTACAAAGAAGTATCACTTCCCACTGGTCAAAAGGGACATCCACAAAATGTGTAAAAACCAGAAAGGCAAGACAGGCCCTGGAGAACTGGGAGCCTTGTTATGCTGATGGGCGGGATGTAAATTGCCAACTGCCTCACTGGAGGAGTGCATTGTGTTCCCTAAAACAAGTAAACAACAGAGCTACAGAGCCAAGGCCACTTCCTGTCTAGGGAATATACCTGGGGAAAACTGAAAATCAATAAGAAAGAGCCACCTCCAAATTTAGGGCTGCACTGACTACAAGAACCTCAACTTGGGTACACCTTAAATATCCCAGGAAATATAAAAATGGTTCAAAACATTGTGGTACTTACGTACGATGGAATATCCCTCAGCCATGAAATCAATGTCATAAGACCAGTAGCAGCAAAGTGAGTGGATTCAGGTACGATGATTCTAAGTGAAATAAGTCACACAGAAAAAGAAACTTATCATAAGATATCACTTAGGAAGATCCTGTAAACATGGCTACACGTGAACTGAGTTAGGAAAGAGAACAGAGTCTCACATTTAGAAAACACTCTTATGCCTGCATAAAGGGGAAGGAGAGGTGGGGTGATGCATAAAACCAGAGTTTGATATAAGCACAGGGACCGTTTCAAAAACCAACTTTGGAATTGACAAGACCGACACCTTCCTCAGTGAAAGAGACTCAAAACCCCATATTTCCCACAGAGGAATATATCTGACTAGTAAGAATCTTAAAACCTATGTATTGATATGTCTCCATAAGGGAATCAAGTGTGTCTAGAGTGGCATAAACATGGCAGCGAGAATCAGCTCAAACCCACTATAAAAAGGAATTTCAAAAGCAAAACCAAAAAACAGGGAAATTCTTTACAATTCCTTCAGGGTGTCTGAGGAAACCTGGAAAGACCCTATCTACAATGACAGCTGGATGTGGCATAAGGCTGGACACTTGGGACTGAGAGAATTGGTGAGATTGGGTGAGCAAATGCAGACCCTTTCAAGCAATAATGCATGGCCCCCATTCCATGGGTCCCAACTCTCTATGTTCAAGGGAATATTACTACAGCTATAACATGTACAGGAAACCTAGAGAATGGACACACTGTGAATACGAAAGGTTTCTAAAACTCAACGAATAGTCCCTCTCCTGGTGCTCCAGTTTGACTTTCCAACTGCCTTACTATCAATCTCCCAACTTGGAGAGACAGGCCCTTTAACCTCCTGGTTTGCACAGGTTCCCAATTTGGCAGAGGATGGAAGGGACGAGGGAGAACCCATGAGAGAGTAGCTGTTAGGCATTTGGACGGGCACATGTCACTCTAATTTCCCGGCAGGAAGAAGAATTAACCAAAGTCTCAGCCACCCACCGGGAACCAGTATAGGACATGATCCAAAATTTTGGACTTGCGTTCAGCTCACAAAAAACGAGTTGAGAAATGGAGCTCAGGGGCACAGCAATTCACAAACTGGCAGAGTGATAAAGGACAACTATCGTCCAAAAATCTGTTGAGGGAAGTCAACGAGGCGGACTTGAAAGTGAGGCAAAATAGCAGGAAACAGATTTCAAGAGGTACGTTGGAATTGCCTGTAAAGCACAGGAAGAGGGGCACAACTTGGACAATGGTGCACTTGGCCAAAAAGGGCGTATGCGTTTTCTCCTGAATATATTCAGGAGAAAACGCATACGCCCTTTTTGGCCAAGCAAGCAAGTGGGCAATGCAAATCTGCACTACAAAGAAGTATCACTTCCCACCGGTCAAAAGGGACATCCACAAAATGTGTAAAAACCAGAAAGGCAAGACAGGCCCTGGAGAACAGGGAGCCTTGTTATGCTGATGGGCGGGATGTAAATTGCCAACTGCCTCACTGGAGGAGTGCATTGTGTTCCCTAAAACAAGTAAACAACAGAGCTACAGAGCCAAGGCCACTTCCAGTCTAGGGAATATACCTGGGGAAAACTGAAAATCAATAAGAAAGAGCCACCTCCAAATTTAGGGCTGCACTGGCTACAAGAACCTCAATTTGGGTACACCTTAAATATCCCAGGAAATATAAAAATGGTTCAAAACATTGTGGTACTTACGTACGATGGAATATCCCTCAGCCATGAAATCAATGTCATAAGACCAGTAGCAGCAAAGTGAGTGGATTCAGGTACGATGATTCTAAGTGAAATAAGTCACACAGAAAAAGAAACTTATCATAAGATATCACTTATGAAGATCCTGTAAACATGGCTACACGTGAACTGAGTTAGGAAAGAGAACAGAGTCTCACATTTAGAAAACACTCTTATGCCTGCATAAAGGGGAAGGAGAGGTGGGGTGATGCATAAAACCAGAGTTTGATATAAGCACAGGGACCGTTTCAAAAACCAACTTTGGAATTGACAAGACCGACACCTTCCTCAGTGAAAGAGACTCAAAACCCCATATTTCCCACAGAGGAATATATCTGACTAGTAAGAATCTTAAAACCTATGTATTGATATGACTCCATAAGGGAATCAAGTGTGTCTAGAGTGGCATAAACATGGCAGCGAGAATCAGCTCAAACCCACTATAAAAAGGAATTTCAAAAGCAAAACCAAAAAACAGGGAAATTCTTTACAATTCCTTCAGGGTGTCTGAGGAAACCTGGAAAGACCCTATCTACAATGACAGCTGGATGTGGCATAAGGCTGGACACTTGGGACTGAGAGGATTGGTGAGATTGGGTGAGCAAATGCAGACCCTTTCAAGCAATAATGCATGGCCCCCATTCCATGGGTCCCAACTCTCCAGGTTCAAGGGAATATTACTACAGCTATAACATGTACAGGAAACCTAGAGAATGGACACACTGTGAATACGAAAGGTTTCTAAAACTCAACGAATAGTCCCTCTCCTGGTGCTCCAGTTTGACTTTCCAACTGCCTTACTATCAATCTCCCAACTTGGAGAGACAGGCCCTTTAACCTCCTGGTTTGCACAGGTTCCCAATTTGGCAGAGGATGGAAGGGACGAGGGAGAACCCATGAGAGAGTAGCTGTTAGGCATTTGGACGGGCACATGTCACTCTAATTTCCCGGCAGGAAGAAGAATTAACCAAAGTCTCAGCCACCCACCGGGAACCAGTATAGGACATGATCCAAAATTTTGGACTTGCGTTCAGCTCACAAAAAACGAGTTGAGAAATGGAGCTCAGGGGCACAGCAATTCACAAACTGGCAGAGTGATAAAGGACAACTATCGTCCAAAAATCTGTTGAGGGAAGTCAACGAGGCGGACTTGAAAGTGAGGCAAAATAGCAGGAAACAGATTTCAAGAGGTACGTTGGAATCGCCTGTAAAGCACAGGAAGAGGGGCACAACTTGGACAATGGTGCACTTGGCCAAAAAGGGCGTATGCGTTTTCTCCTGAATATATTCAGGAGAAAACGCATACGCCCTTTTTGGCCAAGCAAGCAAGTGGGCAATGCAAATCTGCACTACAAAGAAGTATCACTTCCCACCGGTCAAAAGGGACATCCACAAAATGTGTAAAAACCAGAAAGGCAAGACAGGCCCTGGAGAACTGGGAGCCTTGTTATGCTGATGGGCGGGATGTAAATTGCCAACTGCCTCACTGGAGGAGTGCATTGTGTTCCCTAAAACAAGTAAACAACAGAGCTACAGAGCCAAGGCCACTTCCAGTCTAGGGAATATACCTTGGGAAAACTGAAAATCAATAAGAAAGAGCCACCTCCAAATTTAGGGCTGCACTGACTACAAGAACCTCAACTTGGGTACACCTTAAATATCCCAGGAAATATAAAAATGGTTCAAAACATTGTGGTACTTACGTACGATGGAATATCCCTCAGCCATGAAATCAATGTCATAAGACCAGTAGCAGCAAAGTGAGTGGATTCAGGTACGATGATTCTAAGTGAAATAAGTCACACAGAAAAAGAAACTTATCATAAGATATCACTTAGGAAGATCCTGTAAACATGGCTACACGTGAACTGAGTTAGGAAAGAAAACAGAGTCTCACATTTAGAAAACACTCTTATGCCTGCATAAAGGGGAGGAGAGGTGGGGTGATGCATAAAACCAGAGTTTGATATAAGCACAGGGACCGTTTCAAAAACCAACTTTGGAATTGACAAGACCGACACCTTCCTCAGTGAAAGAGACTCAAAACCCCATATTTCCCACAGAGGAATATATCTGACTAGTAAGAATCTTAAAACCTATGTATTGATATGTCTCCATAAGGGAATCAAGTGTGTCTAGAGTGGCATAAACATGGCAGCGAGAATCAGCTCAAACCCAGCATAAAAAGGAATTTCAAAAGCAAAACCAAAAAACAGGGAAATTCTTTACAATTCCTTCAGGGTGTCTGAGGAAACCTGGAAAGACCCTATCTACAATGACAGCTGGATGTGGCATAAGGCTGGACCCTTGGGACTGAGAGGATTGGTGAGATTGGGTGAGCAAATGCAGACCCTTTCAAGCAATAATGCATGGCCCCCATTCCATGGGTCCCAACTCTCCATGTTCAAGGGAATATTACTACAGCTATAACATGTACAGGAAACCTAGAGAATGGACACACTGTGAATACGAAAGGTTTCTAAAACTCAACGAATAGTCCCTCTCCTGGTGCTCCAGTTTGACTTTCCAACTGCCTTACTATCAATCTCCCAACTTGGAGAGACAGGCCCTTTAACCTCCTGGTTTGCACAGGTTCCCAATTTGGCAGAAGATGGAAGGGACGAGGGAGAACCCATGAGAGAGTAGCTGTTAGGCATTTGGACGGGCACATGTCACTCTAATTTCCCGGCAGGAAGAAGAATTAACCAAAGTCTCAGCGACCCACCGGGAACCAGTATAGGACATGATCCAAAATTTTGGACTTGCGTTCAGCTCACAAAAAACGAGTTGAGAAATGGAGCTCAGGGGCACAGCAATTCACAAACTGGCAGAGTGATAAAGGACAACTATCGTCCAAAAATCTGTTGAGGGAAGTCAACGAGGCGGACTTGAAAGCGAGGCAAAATAGCAGGAAACAGATTTCAAGAGGTACCTTGGAATCGCCTGTAAAGCACAGGAAGAGGGGCACAACTTGGACAATGGTGCACTTGGCCAAAAAGGGCGTATGCGTTTTCTCCTGAATATATTCAGGAGAAAACGCATACGCCCTTTTTGGCCAAGCAAGCAAGCGGGCAATGCAAATCTGCACTAAAAAGAAGTATCACTTCCCACTGGTCAAAAGGGACATCCACAAAATGTGTAAAAACCAGAAAGGCAAGACAGGCCCTGGAGAACTGGGAGCCTTGTTATGCTGATGGGCGGGATGTAAATTGCCAACTGCCTCACTGGAGGAGTGCATTGTGTTCCCTAAAACAAGTAAACAACAGAGCTACAGAGCCAAGGCCACTTCCTGTCTAGGGAATATACCTTGGGAAAACTGAAAATCAATAAGAAAGAGCCACCTCCAAATTTAGGGCTGCACTGACTACAAGAACCTCAACTTGGGTACACCTTAAATATCCCAGGAAATATAAAAATGGTTCAAAACATTGTGGTACTTACGTACGATGGAATATCCCTCAGCCATGAAATCAATGTCATAAGACCAGTAGCAGCAAAGTGAGTGGATTCAGGTACGATGATTCTAAGTGAAATAAGTCACACAGAAAAAGAAACTTATCATAAGATATCACTTAGGAAGATCCTGTAAACATGGCTACACGTGAACTGAGTTAGGAAAGAGAACAGAGTCTCACATTTAGAAAACACTCTTATGCCTGCATAAAGGGGAAGGAGAGGTGGGGTGATGCATAAAACCAGAGTTTGATATAAGCACAGGGACCGTTTCAAAAACCAACTTTGGAATTGACAAGACCGACACCTTCCTCAGTGAAAGAGACTCAAAACCCCATATTTCCCACAGAGGAATATATCTGACTAGTAAGAATCTTAAAACCTATGTATTGATATGTCTCCATAAGGGAATCAAGTGTGTCTAGAGTGGCATAAACATGGCAGCGAGAATCAGCTCAAACCCACTATAAAAAGGAATTTCAAAAGCAAAACCAAAAAACAGGGAAATTCTTTACAATTCCTTCAGGGTGTCTGAGGAAACCTGGAAAGACCCTATCTACAATGACAGCTGGATGTGGCATAAGGCTGGACACTTGGGACTGAGAGAATTGGTGAGATTGGGTGAGCAAATGCAGACCCTTTCAAGCAATAATGCATGGCCCCCATTCCATGGGTCCCAACTCTCCATGTTCAAGGGAATATTACTACAGCTATAACATGTACAGGAAACCTAGAGAATGGACACACTGTGAATACGAAAGGTTTCTAAAACTCAACGAATAGTCCCTCTCCTGGTGCTCCAGTTTGACTTTCCAACTGCCTTACTATCAATCTCCCAACTTGGAGAGACAGGCCCTTTAACCTCCTGGTTTGCACAGGTTCCCAATTTGGCAGAGGATGGAAGGGACGAGGGAGAACCCATGAGAGAGTAGCTGTTAGGCATTTGGACAGGCACATGTCACTCTAATTTCCCGGCAGGAAGAAGAATTAACCAAAGTCTCAGCCACCCACCGGGAACCAGTATAGGACAGGATCCAAAATTTTGGACTTGCGTTCAGCTCAGAAAAAACCAGTTGAGAAATGGAGCTCAGGGGCACAGCAATTCACAAACTGGCAGAGTGATAAAGGACAACTATCGTCCAAATATCTGTTGAGGGAAGTCAACGAGGCAGACTTGAAAGCGAGGCAAAATAGCAGGAAACAGATTTCAAGAGGTACCTGGGAATCGCATGTAAAGCACAGGAAGAGGGGCACAACTTGGACAATGGTGCACTTGGCCAAAAAGGGCGTATGCGTTTTCTCCTGAATATATTCAGGAGAAAACGCATATGCCCTTTTTGGCCAAGCAAGCAAGCGGGCAATGCAAATCTGCACTACAAAGAAGTATCACTTCCCACCGGTCAAAAGGGACATCCACAAAATGTGTAAAAACCAGAAAGGCAAGACAGGCCCTGGAGAACTGGGAGCCTTGTTATGCTGATGGGCGGGATGTAAATTGCCAACTGCCTCACTGGAGGAGTGCATTGTGTTCCCTAAAACAAGTAAACAACAGAGCTACAGAGCCAAGGCCACTTCCAGTCTAGGGAATATACCTTGGGAAAACTGAAAATCAATAAGAAAGAGCCACCTCCAAATTTAGGGCTGCACTGACTACAAGAACCTCAACTTGGGTACACCTTAAATATCCCAGGAAATATAAAAATGGTTCAAAACATTGTGGTACTTACGTACGATGGAATATCCCTCAGCCATGAAATCAATGTCATAAGACCAGTAGCAGCAAAGTGAGTGGATTCAGGTACGATGATTCTAAGTGAAATAAGTCACACAGAAAAAGAAACTTATCATAAGATATCACTTAGGAAGATCCTGTAAACATGGCTACACGTGAACTGAGTTAGGAAAGAGAACAGAGTCTCACATTTAGAAAACACTCTTATGCCTGCATAAAGGGGAGGAGAGGTGGGGTGATGCATAAAACCAGAGTTTGATATAAGCACAGGGACCGTTTCAAAAACCAACTTTGGAATTGACAAGACCGACACCTTCCTCAGTGAAAGAGACTCAAAACCCCATATTTCCCACAGAGGAATATATCTGACTAGTAAGAATCTTAAAACCTATGTATTGATATGTCTCCATAAGGGAATCAAGTGTGTCTAGAGTGGCATAAACATGGCAGCGAGAATCAGCTCAAACCCAGTATAAAAAGGAATTTCAAAAGCAAAACCAAAAAACAGGGAAATTCTTTACAATTCCTTCAGGGTGTCTGAGGAAACCTGGAAAGACCCTATCTACAATGACAGCTGGATGTGGCATAAGGCTGGACACTTGGGACTGAGAGGATTGGTGAGATTGGGTGAGCAAATGCAGACCCTTTCAAGCAATAATGCATGGCCCCCATTCCATGGGTCCCAACTCTCCAGGTTCAAGGGAATATTACTACAGCTATAACATGTACAGGAAACCTAGAGAATGGACACACTGTGAATACGAAAGGTTTCTAAAACTCAACGAATAGTCCCTCTCCTGGTGCTCCAGTTTGACTTTCCAACTGCCTTACTATCAATCTCCCAACTTGGAGAGACAGGCCCTTTAACCTCCTGGTTTGCACAGGTTCCCAATTTGGCAGAAGATGGAAGGGACGAGGGAGAACCCATGAGAGAGTAGCTGTTAGGCATTTGGATGGGCACATGTCACTCTAATTTCCCGGCAGGAAGAAGAATTAACCAAAGTCTCAGCGACCCACCGGGAACCAGTATAGGACATGATCCAAAATTTTGGACTTGCGTTCAGCTCACAAAAAACGAGTTGAGAAATGGAGCTCAGGGGCACAGCAATTCACAAACTGGCAGAGTGATAAAGGACAACTATCGTCCAAAAATCTGTTGAGGGAAGTCAACGAGGCGGACTTGAAAGCGAGGCAAAATAGCAGGAAACAGATTTCAAGAGGTACCTTGGAATCGCCTGTAAAGCACAGGAAGAGGGGCACAACTTGGACAATGGTGCACTTGGCCAAAAAGGGCGTATGCGTTTTCTCCTGAATATATTCAGGAGAAAACGCATACGCCCTTTTTGGCCAAGCAAGCAAGCGGGCAATGCAAATCTGCACTACAAAGAAGTATCACTTCCCACTGGTCAAAAGGGACATCCACAAAATGTGTAAAAACCAGAAAGGCAAGACAGGCCCTGGAGAACTGGGAGCCTTGTTATGCTGATGGGCGGGATGTAAATTGCCAACTGCCTCACTGGAGGAGTGCATTGTGTTCCCTAAAACAAGTAAACAACAGAGCTACAGAGCCAAGGCCACTTCCTGTCTAGGGAATATACCTTGGGAAAACTGAAAATCAATAAGAAAGAGCCACCTCCAAATTTAGGGCTGCACTGACTACAAGAACCTCAACTTGGGTACACCTTAAATATCCCAGGAAATATAAAAATGGTTCAAAACATTTTGGTACTTACGTACGATGGAATATCCCTCAGCCATGAAATCAATGTCATAAGACCAGTAGCAGCAAAGTGAGTGGATTCAGGTACGATGATTCTAAGTGAAATAAGTCACACAGAAAAAGAAACTTATCATAAGATATCACTTAGGAAGATCCTGTAAACATGGCTACACGTGAACTGAGTTAGGAAAGAGAACAGAGTCTCACATTTAGAAAACACTCTTATGCCTGCATAAAGGGGAAGGAGAGGTGGGGTGATGCATAAAACCAGAGTTTGATATAAGCACAGGGACCGTTTCAAAAACCAACTTTGGAATTGACAAGACCGACACCTTCCTCAGTGAAAGAGACTCAAAACCCCATATTTCCCACAGAGGAATATATCTGACTAGTAAGAATCTTAAAACCTATGTATTGATATGTCTCCATAAGGGAATCAAGTGTGTCTAGAGTGGCATAAACATGGCAGCGAGAATCAGCTCAAACCCACTATAAAAAGGAATTTCAAAAGCAAAACCAAAAAACAGGAAAATTCTTTACAATTCCTTCAGGGTGTCTGAGGAAACCTGGAAAGACCCTATCTACAATGACAGCTGGATGTGGCATAAGGCTGGACACTTGGGACTGAGAGAATTGGTGAGATTGGGTGAGCAAATGCAGACCCTTTCAAGCAATAATGCATGGCCCCCATTCCATGGGTCCCAACTCTCCATGTTCAAGGGAATATTACTACAGCTATAACATGTACAGGAAACCTAGAGAATGGACACACTGTGAATACGAAAGGTTTCTAAAACTCAACGAATAGTCCCTCTCCTGGTGCTCCAGTTTGACTTTCCAACTGCCTTACTATCAATCTCCCAACTTGGAGAGACAGGCCCTTTAACCTCCTGGTTTGCACACGTTCCCAATTTGGCAGAGGATGGAAGGGACGAGGGAGAACCCATGAGAGAGTAGCTGTTAGGCATTTGGACGGGCACATGTCACTCTAATTTCCCGGCAGGAAGAAGAATTAACCAAAGTCTCAGCCACCCACCGGGAACCAGTATAGGACAGGATCCAAAATTTTGGACTTGCGTTCAGCTCAGAAAAAACGAGTTGAGAAATGGAGCTCAGGGGCACAGCAATTCACAAACTGGCAGAGTGATAAAGGACAACTATCGTCCAAATATCTGTTGAGGGAAGTCAACGAGGCAGACTTGAAAGCGAGGCAAAATAGCAGGAAACAGATTTCAAGAGGTACCTGGGAATCGCATGTAAAGCACAGGAAGAGGGGCACAACTTGGACAATGGTGCACTTGGCCAAAAAGGGCGTATGCGTTTTCTCCTGAATATATTCAGGAGAAAACGCATATGCCCTTTTTGGCCAAGCAAGCAAGCGGGCAATGCAAATCTGCACTACAAAGAAGTATCACTTCCCACCGGTCAAAAGGGACATCCACAAAATGTGTAAAAACCAGAAAGGCAAGACAGGCCCTGGAGAACTGGGAGCCTTGTTATGCTGATGGGCGGGATGTAAATTGCCAACTGCCTCACTGGAGGAGTGCATTGTGTTCCCTAAAACAAGTAAACAACAGAGCTACAGAGCCAAGGCCACTTCCAGTCTAGGGAATATACCTTGGGAAAACTGAAAATCAATAAGAAAGAGCCACCTCCAAATTTAGGGCTGCACTGACTACAAGAACCTCAACTTGGGTACACCTTAAATATCCCAGGAAATATAAAAATGGTTCAAAACATTGTGGTACTTACGTAAGATGGAATATCCCTCAGCCATGAAATCAATGTCATAAGACCAGTAGCAGCAAAGTGAGTGGATTCAGGTACGATGATTCTAAGTGAAATAAGTCACACAGAAAAAGAAACTTATCATAAGATATCACTTAGGAAGATCCTGTAAACATGGCTACACGTGAACTGAGTTAGGAAAGAGAACAGAGTCTCACATTTAGAAAACACTCTTATGCCTGCATAAAGGGGAGGAGAGGTGGGGTGATGCATAAAACCAGAGTTTGATATAAGCACAGGGACCGTTTCAAAAACCAACTTTGGAATTGACAAGACCGACACCTTCCTCAGTGAAAGAGACTCAAAACCCCATATTTCCCACAGAGGAATATATCTGACTAGTAAGAATCTTAAAACCTATGTATTGATATGTCTCCATAAGGGAATCAAGTGTGTCTAGAGTGGCATAAACATGGCAGCGAGAATCAGCTCAAACCCAGTATAAAAAGGAATTTCAAAAGCAAAACCAAAAAACAGGGAAATTCTTTACAATTCCTTCAGGGTGGCTGAGGAAACCTGGAAAGACCCTATCTACAATGACAGCTGGATGTGGCATAAGGCTGGACACTTGGGACTGAGAGGATTGGTGAGATTGGGTGAGCAAATGCAGACCCTTTCAAGCAATAATGCATGGCCCCCATTCCATGGGTCCCAACTCTCCAGGTTCAAGGGAATATTACTACAGCTATAACATGTACAGGAAACCTAGAGAATGGACACACTGTGAATACGAAAGGTTTCTAAAACTCAACGAATAGTCCCTCTCCTGGTGCTCCAGTTTGACTTTCCAACTGCCTTACTATCAATCTCCCAACTTGGAGAGACAGGCCCTTTAACCTCCTGGTTTGCACAGGTTCCCAATTTGGCAGAAGATGGAAGGGACGAGGGAGAACCCATGAGAGAGTAGCTGTTAGGCATTTGGACGGGCACATGTCACTCTAATTTCCCGGCAGGAAGAAGAATTAACCAAAGTCTCAGCGACCCACCGGGAACCAGTATAGGACATGATCCAAAATTTTGGACTTGCGTTCAGCTCACAAAAAACGAGTTGAGAAATGGAGCTCAGGGGCACAGCAATTCACAAACTGGCAGAGTGATAAAGGACAACTATCGTCCAAAAATCTGTTGAGGGAAGTCAACGAGGCGGACTTGAAAGCGAGGCAAAATAGCAGGAAACAGATTTCAAGAGGTACCTTGGAATCGCCTGTAAAGCACAGGAAGAGGGGCACAACTTGGACAATGGTGCACTTGGCCAAAAAGGGCGTATGCGTTTTCTCCTGAATATATTCAGGAGAAAACGCATACGCCCTTTTTGGCCAAGCAAGCAAGCGGGCAATGCAAATCTGCACTACAAAGAAGTATCACTTCCCACTGGTCAAAAGGGACATCCACAAAATGTGTAAAAACCAGAAAGGCAAGACAGGCCCTGGAGAACAGGGAGCCTTGTTATGCTGATGGGCGGGATGTAAATTGCCAACTGCCTCACTGGAGGAGTGCATTGTGTTCCCTAAAACAAGTAAACAACAGAGCTACAGAGCCAAGGCCACTTCCTGTCTAGGGAATATACCTTGGGAAAACTGAAAATCAATAAGAAAGAGCCACCTCCAAATTTAGGGCTGCACTGACTACAAGAACCTCAACTTGGGTACACCTTAAATATCCCAGGAAATATAAAAATGGTTCAAAACATTGTGGTACTTACGTACGATGGAATATCCCTCAGCCATGAAATCAATGTCATAAGACCAGTAGCAGCAAAGTGAGTGGATTCAGGTACGATGATTCTAAGTGAAATAAGTCACACAGAAAAAGAAACTTATCATAAGATATCACTTAGGAAGATCCTGTAAACATGGCTACACGTGAACTGAGTTAGGAAAGAGAACAGAGTCTCACATTTAGAAAACACTCTTATGCCTGCATAAAGGGGAAGGAGAGGTGGGGTGATGCATAAAACCAGAGTTTGATATAAGCACAGGGACCGTTTCAAAAACCAACTTTGGAATTAACAAGACCGACACCTTCCTCAGTGAAAGAGACTCAAAACCCCATATTTCCCACAGAGGAATATATCTGACTAGTAAGAATCTTAAAACCTATGTATTGATATGTCTCCATAAGGGAATCAAGTGTGTCTAGAGTGGCATAAACATGGCAGCGAGAATCAGCTCAAACCCACTATAAAAAGGAATTTCAAAAGCAAAACCAAAAAACAGGGAAATTCTTTACAATTCCTTCAGGGTGTCTGAGGAAACCTGGAAAGACCCTATCTACAATGACAGCTGGATGTGGCATAAGGCTGGACACTTGGGACTGAGAGAATTGGTGAGATTGGGTGAGCTAATGCAGACCCTTTCAAGCAATAATGCATGGCCCCCATTCCATGGGTCCCAACTCTCCAGGTTCAAGGGAATATTACTACAGCTATAACATGTACAGGAAACCTAGAGAATGGACACACTGTGAATACGAAAGGTTTCTAAAACTCAACGAATAGTCCCTCTCCTGGTGCTCCAGTTTGACTTTCCAACTGCCTTACTATCAATCTCCCAACTTGGAGAGACAGGCCCTTTAACCTCCTGGTTTGCACAGGTTCCCAATTTGGCAGAGGATGGAAGGGACGAGGGAGAACCCATGAGAGAGTAGCTGTTAGGCATTTGGACGGGCACATGTCACTCTAATTTCCCGGCAGGAAGAAGAATTAACCAAAGTCTCAGCCACCCACCGGGAACCAGTATAGGACAGGATCCAAAATTTTGGACTTGCGTTCAGCTCAGAAAAAACGAGTTGAGAAATGGAGCTCAGGGGCACAGCAATTCACAAACTGGCAGAGTGATAAAGGACAACTATCGTCCAAATATCTGTTGAGGGAAGTCAACGAGGCAGACTTGAAAGCGAGGCAAAATAGCAGGAAACAGATTTCAAGAGGTACCTGGGAATCGCATGTAAAGCACAGGAAGAGGGGCACAACTTGGACAATGGTGCACTTGGCCAAAAAGGGCGTATGCGTTTTCTCCTGAATATATTCAGGAGAAAACGCATATGCCCTTTTTGGCCAAGCAAGCAAGCGGGCAATGCAAATCTGCACTACAAAGAAGTATCACTTCCCACCGGTCAAAAGGGACATCCACAAAATGTGTAAAAACCAGAAAGGCAAGACAGGCCCTGGAGAACTGGGAGCCTTGTTATGCTGATGGGCGGGATGTAAATTGCCAACTGCCTCACTGGAGGAGTGCATTGTGTTCCCTAAAACAAGTAAACAACAGAGCTACAGAGCCACAGCCACTTCCAGTCTAGGGAATATACCTTGGGAAAACTGAAAATCAATAAGAAAGAGCCACCTCCAAATTTAGGGCTGCACTGACTACAAGAACCTCAACTTGGGTACACCTTAAATATCCCAGGAAATATAAAAATGGTTCAAAACATTGTGGTACTTACGTACGATGGAATATCCCTCAGCCATGAAATCAATGTCATAAGACCAGTAGCAGCAAAGTGAGTGGATTCAGGTACGATGATTCTAAGTGAAATAAGTCACACAGAAAAAGAAACTTATCATAAGATATCACTTAGGAAGATCCTGTAAACATGGCTACACGTGAACTGAGTTAGGAAAGAGAACAGAGTCTCACATTTAGAAAACACTCTTATGCCTGCATAAAGGGGAGGAGAGGTGGGGTGATGCATAAAACCAGAGTTTGATATAAGCACAGGGACCGTTTCAAAAACCAACTTTGGAATTGACAAGACCGACAACTTCCTCAGTGAAAGAGACTCAAAACCCCATATTTCCCACAGAGGAATATATCTGACTAGTAAGAATCTTAAAACCTATGTATTGATATGTCTCCATAAGGGAATCAAGTGTGTCTAGAGTGGCATAAACATGGCAGCGAGAATCAGCTCAAACCCAGTATAAAAAGGAATTTCAAAAGCAAAACCAAAAAACAGCGAAATTCTTTACAATTCCTTCAGGGTGTCTGAGGAAACCTGGAAAGACCCTATCTACAATGACAGCTGGATGTGGCATAAGGCTGGACACTTGGGACTGAGAGGATTGGTGAGATTGGGTGAGCAAATGCAGACCCTTTCAAGCAATAATGCATGGCCCCCATTCCATGGGTCCCAACTCTCCATGTTCAAGGGAATATTACTACAGCTATAACATGTACAGGAAACCTAGAGAATGGACACACTGTGAATACGAAAGGTTTCTAAAACTCAACGAATAGTCCCTCTCCTGGTGCTCCAGTTTGACTTTCCAACTGCCTTACTATCAATCTCCCAACTTGGAGAGACAGGCCCTTTAACCTCCTGGTTTGCACAGGTTCCCAATTTGGCAGAAGATGGAAGGGACGAGGGAGAACCCATGAGAGAGTAGCTGTTAGGCATTTGGACGGGCACATGTCACTCTAATTTCCCGGCAGGAAGAAGAATTAACCAAAGTCTCAGCGACCCACCGGGAACCAGTATAGGACATGATCCAAAATTTTGGACTTGCGTTCAGCTCACAAAAAACGAGTTGAGAAATGGAGCTCAGGGGCACAGCAATTCACAAACTGGCAGAGTGATAAAGGACAACTATCGTCCAAAAATCTGTTGAGGGAAGTCAACGAGGCGGACTTGAAAGCGAGGCAAAATAGCAGGAAACAGATTTCAAGAGGTACCTTGGAATCGCCTGTAAAGCACAGGAAGAGGGGCACAACTTGGACAATGGTGCACTTGGCCAAAAAGGGCGTATGCGTTTTCTCCTGAATATATTCAGGAGAAAACGCATACGCCCTTTTTGTCCAAGCAAGCAAGCGGGCAATGCAAATCTGCACTACAAAGAAGTATCACTTCCCACTGGTCAAAAGGGACATCCACAAAATGTGTAAAAACCAGAAAGGCAAGACAGGCCCTGGAGAACTGGGAGCCTTGTTATGCTGATGGGCGGGATGTAAATTGCCAACTGCCTCACTGGAGGAGTGCATTGTGTTCCCTAAAACAAGTAAACAACAGAGCTACAGAGCCAAGGCCACTTCCTGTCTAGGGAATATACCTTGGGAAAACTGAAAATCAATAAGAAAGAGCCACCTCCAAATTTAGGGCTGCACTGACTACAAGAACCTCAACTTGGGTACACCTTAAATATCCCAGGAAATATAAAAATGGTTCAAAACATTGTGGTACTTACGTACGATGGAATATCCCTCAGCCATGAAATCAATGTCATAAGACCAGTAGCAGCAAAGTGAGTGGATTCAGGTACGATGATTCTAAGTGAAATAAGTCACACAGAAAAAGAAACTTATCATAAGATATCACTTAGGAAGATCCTGTAAACATGGCTACACGTGAACTGAGTTAGGAAAGAGAACAGAGTCTCACATTTAGAAAACACTCTTATGCCTGCATAAAGGGGAAGGAGAGGTGGGGTGATGCATAAAACCAGAGTTTGATATAAGCACAGGGACCGTTTCAAAAACCAACTTTGGAATTGACAAGACCGACACCTTCCTCAGTGAAAGAGACTCAAAACCCCATATTTCCCACAGAGGAATATATCTGACTAGTAAGAATCTTAAAACCTATGTATTGATATGTCTCCATAAGGGAATCAAGTGTGTCTAGAGTGGCATAAACATGGCAGCGAGAATCAGCTCAAACCCACTATAAAAAGGAATTTCAAAAGCAAAACCAAAAAACAGGGAAATTCTTTACAATTCCTTCAGGGTGTCTGAGGAAACCTGGAAAGACCCTATCTACAATGACAGCTGGATGTGGCATAAGGCTGGACACTTGGGACTGAGAGGATTGGTGAGATTGGGTGAGCAAATGCAGACCCTTTCAAGCAATAATGCATGGCCCCCATTCCATGGGTCCCAACTCTCCAGGTTCAAGGGAATATTACTACAGCTATAACATGTACAGGAAACCTAGAGAATGGACACACTGTGAATACGAAAGGTTTCTAAAACTCAACGAATAGTCCCTCTCCTGGTGCTCCAGTTTGACTTTCCAACTGCCTTACTATCAATCTCCCAACTTGGAGAGACAGGCCCTTTAACCTCCTGGTTTGCACAGGTTCCCAATTTGGCAGAGGATGGAAGGGACGAGGGAGAACCCATGAGAGAGTAGCTGTTAGGCATTTGGATGGGCACATGTCACTCTAATTTCCCGGCAGGAAGAAGAATTAACCAAAGTCTCAGCCACCCACCGGGAACCAGTATAGGACATGATCCAAAATTTTGGACTTGCGTTCAGCTCACAAAAAACGAGTTGAGAAATGGAGCTCAGGGTCACAGCAATTCACAAACAGGCAGAGTGATAAAGGACAACTATCGTCCAAAAATCTGTTGAGGGAAGTCAACGAGGCGGATTTGAAAGTGAGGCAAAATAGCAGGAAACAGATTTCAAGAGGTACGTTGGAATCGCCTGTAAAGCACAGGAAGAGGGGCACAACTTGGACAATGGTGCACTTGGCCAAAAAGGGCGTATGCGTTTTCTCCTGAATATATTCAGGAGAAAACGCATACGCCCTTTTTGGCCAAGCAAGCAAGCGGGCAATGCAAATCTGCACTACAAAGAAGTATCACTTCCCACCGGTCAAAAGGGACATCCACAAAATGTGTAAAAACCAGAAAGGCAAGACAGGCCCTGGAGAACAGGGAGCCTTGTTATGCTGATGGGCGGGATGTAAATTGCCAACTGCCTCACTGGAGGAGTGCATTGTGTTCCCTAAAACAAGTAAACAACAGAGCTACAGAGCCAAGGCCACTTCCAGTCTAGGGAATATACCTGGGGAAAACTGAAAATCAATAAGAAAGAGCCACCTCCAAATTTAGGGCTGCACTGGCAACAAGAACCTCAACTTGGGTACACCTTAAATATCCCAGGAAATATAAAAATGGTTCAAAACTTTGTGGTACTTACGTACGATGGAATATCCCTCAGCCATGAAATCAATGTCATAAGACCAGTAGCAGCAAAGTGAGTGGATTCAGGTACGATGATTCTAAGTGAAATAAGTCACACAGAAAAAGAAACTTATCATAAGATATCACTTATGAAGATCCTGTAAACATGGCTACACGTGAACTGAGTTAGGAAAGAGAACAGAGTCTCACATTTAGAAAACACTCTTATGCCTGCATAAAGGGGAAGGAGAGGTGGGGTGATGCATAAAACCAGAGTTTGATATAAGCACAGGGACCGTTTCAAAAACCAACTTTGGAATTGACAAGACCGACACCTTCCTCAGTGAAAGAGACTCAAAACCCCATATTTCCCACAGAGGAATATATCTGAGTAGTAAGAATCTTAAAACCTATGTATTGATATGACTCCATAAGGGAATCAAGTGTGTCTAGAGTGGCATAAACATGGCAGCGAGAATCAGCTCAAACCCACTATAAAAAGGAATTTCAAAAGCAAAACCAAAAAACAGGGAAATTCTTTACAATTCCTTCAGGGTGTCTGAGGAAACCTGGAAAGACCCTATCTACAATGACAGCTGGATGTGGCATAAGGCTGGACACTTGGGACAGAGAGGATTGGTGAGATTGGGTGAGCAAATGCAGACCCTTTCAAGCAATAATGCATGGCCCCCATTCCATGGGTCCCAACTCTCCAGGTTCAAGGGAATATTACTACAGCTATAACATGTACAGGAAACCTAGAGAATGGACACACTGTGAATACGAAAGGTTTCTAAAACTCAACGAATAGTCCCTCTCCTGGTGCTCCAGTTTGACTTTCCAACTGCCTTACTATCAATCTCACAACTTGGAGAGACAGGCCCTTTAACCTCCTGGTTTGCACAGGTTCCCAATTTGGCAGAGGATGGAAGGGACGAGGGAGAACCCATGAGAGAGTAGCTGTTAGGCATTTGGACGGGCACATGTCACTCTAATTTCCAGGCAGGAAGAAGAATTAACCAAAGTCTCAGCCACCCACCGGGAACCAGTATAGGACAGGATCCAAAATTTTGGACTTGCGTTCAGCTCACAAAAAACGAGTTGAGAAATGGAGCTCAGGGGCACAGCAATTCACAAACTGGCAGAGTGATAAAGGACAACTATCGTCCAAAAATCTGTTGAGGGAAGTCAACGAGGCGGACTTGAAAGTGAGGCAAAATAGCAGGAAACAGATTTCAAGAGGTACGTTGGAATCGCCTGTAAAGCACAGGAAGAGGGGCACAACTTGGACAATGGTGCACTTGGCCAAAAAGGGCGTATGCGTTTTCTCCTGAATATATTCAGGAGAAAACGCATACGCCCTTTTTGGCCAAGCAAGCAAGCGGGCAATGCAAATCTGCACTACAAAGAAGTATCACTTCCCACCGGTCAAAAGGGACATCCACAAAATGTGTAAAAACCAGAAAGGCAAGACAGGCCCTGGAGAACAGGGAGCCTTGTTATGCTGATGGGCGGGATGTAAATTGCCAACTGCCTCACTGGAGGAGTGCATTGTGTTCCCTAAAACAAGTAAACAACAGAGCTACAGAGCCAAGGCCACTTCCAGTCTAGGGAATATACCTGGGGAAAACTGAAAATCAATAAGAAAGAGCCACCTCCAAATTTAGGGCTGCACTGGCTACAAGAACCTCAACTTGGGTACACCTTAAATATCCCAGGAAATATAAAAATGGTTCAAAACATTGTGGTACTTACGTACGATGGAATATCCCTCAGCCATGAAATCAATGTCATAAGACCAGTAGCAGCAAAGTGAGTGGATTCAGGTACGATGATTCTAAGTGAAATAAGTCACACAGAAAAAGAAACTTATCATAAGATATCACTTATGAAGATCCTGTAAACATGGCTAAACGTGAACTGATTTAGGAAAGAGAACAGAGTCTCACATTTAGAAAACACTCTTATGCCTGCATAAAGGGGAAGGAGAGGTGGGGTGATGCATAAAACCAGAGTTTGATATAAGCACAGGGACCGTTTCAAAAACCAACTTTGGAATTGACAAGACCGACACCTTCCTCAATGAAAGAGACTCAAAACCCCATATTTCCCACAGAGGAATATATCTGACTAGTAAGAATCTTAAAACCTATGTATTGATATGTCTCCATAAGGGAATCAAGTGTGTCTAGAGTGGCATAAACATGGCAGCGAGAATCAGCTCAAACCCACTATAAAAAGGAATTTCAAAAGCAAAACCAAAAAACAGGGAAATTCTTTACAATTCCTTCAGGGTGTCTGAGGAAACCTGGAAAGACCCTATCTACAATGACAGCTGGATGTGGCATAAGGCTGGACACTTGGGACTGAGAGGATTGGTGAGATTGGGTGAGCAAATGCAGACCCTTTCAAGCAATAATGCATGGCCCCCATTCCATGGGTCCCAACTCTCCAGGTTCAAGGGAATATTACTACAGCTATAACATGTACAGGAAACCTAGAGAATGGACACACTGTGAATACGAAAGGTTTCTAAAACTCAACGAATAGTCCCTCTCCTGGTGCTCCAGTTTGACTTTCCAACTGCCTTACTATCAATCTCCCAACTTGGAGAGACAGGCCCTTTAACCTCCTGGTTTGCACAGGTTCCCAATTTGGCAGAGGATGGAAGGGACGAGGGAGAACCCATGAGAGAGTAGCTGTTAGGCATTTGGACGGGCACATGTCACTCTAATTTCCCGGCAGGAAGAAGAATTAACAAAAGTCTCAGCCACCCACCGGGAACCAGTATAGGACATGATCCAAAATTTTGGACTTGCGTTCAGCTCACAAAAAACGAGTTGAGAAATGGAGCTCAGGGGCACAGCAATTCACAAACAGGCAGAGTGATAAAGGACAACTATCGTCCAAAAATCTGTTGAGGGAAGTCAACGAGGCGGATTTGAAAGTGAGGCAAAATAGCAGGAAACAGATTTCAAGAGGTACGTTGGAATCGCCTGTAAAGCACAGGAAGAGGGGCACAACTTGGACAATGGTGCACTTGGCCAAAAAGGGCGTATGCGTTTTCTCCTGAATATATTCAGGAGAAAACGCATACGCCCTTTTTGGCCAAGCAAGCAAGCGGGCAATGCAAATCTGCACTACAAAGAAGTATCACTTCCCACCGGTCAAAAGGGACATCCACAAAATGTGTAAAAACCAGAAAGGCAAGACAGGCCCTGGAGAACAGGGAGCCTTGTTATGCTGATGGGCGGGATGTAAATTGCCAACTGCCTCACTGGAGGAGTGCATTGTGTTCCCTAAAACAAGTAAACAACAGAGCTACAGAGCCAAGGCCACTTCCAGTCTAGGGAATATACCTGGGGAAAACTGAAAATCAATAAGAAAGAGCCACCTCCAAATTTAGGGCTGCACTGGCTACAAGAACCTCAACTTGGGTACACCTTAAATATCCCAGGAAATATAAAAATGGTTCAAAACATTGTGGTACTTACGTACGATGGAATATCCCTCAGCCATGAAATCAATGTCATAAGACCAGTAGCAGCAAAGTGAGTGGATTCAGGTACGATGATTCTAAGTGAAATAAGTCACACAGAAAAAGAAACTTATCATAAGATATCACTTATGAAGATCCTGTAAACATGGCTACACGTGAACTGAGTTAGGAAAGAGAACAGAGTCTCACATTTAGAAAACACTCTTATGCCTGCATAAAGGGGAAGGAGAGGTGGGGTGATGCATAAAACCAGAGTTTGATATAAGCACAGGGACCGTTTCAAAAACCAACTTTGGAATTGACAAGACCGACACCTTCCTCAGTGAAAGAGACTCAAAACCCCATATTTCCCACAGAGGAATATATCTGACTAGTAAGAATCTTAAAACCTATGTATTGATATGACTCCATAAGGGAATCAAGTGTGTCTAGAGTGGCATAAACATGGCAGCGAGAATCAGCTCAAACCCACTATAAAAAGGAATTTCAAAAGCAAAACCAAAAAACAGGGAAATTCTTTACAATTCCTTCAGGGTGTCTGAGGAAACCTGGAAAGACCCTATCTACAATGACAGCTGGATGTGGCATAAGGCTGGACACTTGGGACTGAGAGGATTGGTGAGATTGGGTGAGCAAATGCAGACCCTTTCAAGCAATAATGCATGGCCCCCATTCCATGGGTCCCAACTCTCCAGGTTCAAGGGAATATTACTACAGCTATAACATGTACAGGAAACCTAGAGAATGGACACACTGTGAATACGAAAGGTTTCTAAAACTCAACGAATAGTCCCTCTCCTGGTGCTCCAGTTTGACTTTCCAACTGCCTTACTATCAATCTCCCAACTTGGAGAGACAGGCCCTTTAACCTCCTGGTTTGCACAGGTTCCCAATTTGGCAGAGGATGGAAGGGACGAGGGAGAACCCATGAGAGAGTAGCTGTTAGGCATTTGGACGGGCACATGTCACTCTAATTTCCCGGCAGGAAGAAGAATTAACCAAAGTCTCAGCCACCCACCGGGAACCAGTATAGGACAGGATCCAAAATTTTGGACTTGCGTTCAGCTCACAAAAAACGAGTTGAGAAATGGAGCTCAGGGGCACAGCAATTCACAAACTGGCAGAGTGATAAAGGACAACTATCGTCCAAAAATCTGTTGAGGGAAGTCAACGAGGCGGACTTGAAAGTGAGGCAAAATAGCAGGAAACCGATTTCAAGAGGTACGTTGGAATCGCCTGTAAAGCACAGGAAGAGGGGCACAACTTGGACAATGGTGCACTTGGCCAAAAAGGGCGTATGTGTTTTCTCCTGAATATATTCAGGAGAAAACGCATACGCCCTTTTTGGCCAAGCAAGCAAGCGGGCAATGCAAATCTGCACTACAAAGAAGTATCACTTCCCACCGGTCAAAAGGGACATCCACAAAATGTGTAAAAACCAGAAAGGCAAGACAGGCCCTGGAGAACAGGGAGCCTTGTTATGCTGAAGGGCGGGATGTAAATTGCCAACTGCCTCACTGGAGGAGTGCATTGTGTTCCCTAAAACAAGTAAACAACAGAGCTACAGAGCCAAGGCCACTTCCAGTCTAGGGAATATACCTGGGGAAAACTGAAAATCAATAAGAAAGAGACACCTCCAAATTTAGGGCTGCACTGGCTACAAGAACCTCAACTTGGGTACACCTTAAATATCCCAGGAAATATAAAAATGGTTCAAAACATTGTGGTACTTACGTACGATGGAATATCCCTCAGCCATGAAATCAATGTCATAAGACCAGTAGCAGCAAAGTGAGCGGATTCAGGTACGATGATTCTAAGTGAAATAAGTCACACAGAAAAAGAAACTTATCATAAGATATCACTTATGAAGATCCTGTAAACATGGCTACACGTGAACTGAGTTAGGAAAGAGAACAGAGTCTCACATTTAGAAAACACTCTTATGCCTGCATAAAGGGGAAGGAGAGGTGGGGTGATGCATAAAACCAGAGTTTGATATAAGCACAGGGACCGTTTCAAAAACCAACTTTGGAATTGACAAGACCGACACCTTCCTCAGTGAAAGAGACTCAAAACCCCATATTTCCCACAGAGGAATATATCTGACTAGTAAGAATCTTAAAACCTATGTATTGATATGTCTCCATAAGGGAATCAAGTGTGTCTAGAGTGGCATAAACATGGCAGCGAGAATCAGCTCAAACCCACTATAAAAAGGAATTTCAAAAGCAAAACCAAAAAACAGGGAAATTCTTTACAATTCCTTCAGGGTGTCTGAGGAAACCTGGAAAGACCCTATCTACAATGACAGCTGGATGTGGCATAAGGCTGGACACTTGGGACTTAGAGGATTGGTGAGATTGGGTGAGCAAATGCAGACCCTTTCAAGCAATAATGCATGGCCCCCATTCCATGGGTCCCAACTCTCCAGGTTCAAGGGAATATTACTACAGCTATAACATGTACAGGAAACCTAGAGAATGGACACACTGTGAATACGAAAGGTTTCTAAAACTCAACGAATAGTCCCTCTCCTGGTGCTCCAGTTTGACTTTCCAACTGCCTTACTATCAATCTCCCAACTTGGAGAGACAGGCCCTTTAACCTCCTGGTTGGCACAGGTTCCCAATTTGGCAGAGGATGGAAGGGACGAGGGAGAACCCATGAGAGAGTAGCTGTTAGGCATTTGGACGGGCACATGTCACTCTAATTTCCCGGCAGGAAGAAGAATTAACCAAAGTCTCAGCCACCCACCGGGAACCAGTATAGGACATGATCCAAAATTTTGGACTTGCGTTCAGCTCCCAAAAAACGAGTTGAGAAATGGAGCTCAGGGGCACAGCAATTCACAAACTGGCAGAGTGATAAAGGACAACTATCGTCCAAAAATCTGTTGAGGGAAGTCAACGAGGCGGACTTGAAAGCGAGGCAAAATAGCAGGAAACAGATTTCAAGAGGTACCTTGGAATCGCCTGTAAAGCACAGGAAGAGGGGCACAACTTGGACAATGGTGCACTTGGCCAAAAAGGGCGTATGCGCTTTCTCCTGAATATATTCAGGAGAAAACGCATACGCCCTTTTTGGCCAAGCAAGCAAGCGGGCAATGCAAATCTGCACTACAAAGAAGTATCACTTCCCACCGGTCAAAAGGGACATCCACAAAATGTGTAAGAACCAGAAAGGCAAGACAGGCCCTGGAGAACAGGGAGCCTTGTTATGCTGATGGGCGGGATGTAAATTGCCAACTGCCTCACTGGAGGAGTGCATTGTGTTCCCTAAAACAAGTAAACAACAGAGCTACAGAGCCAAGGCCACTTCCAGTCTAGGGAATATACCTGGGGAAAATTGAAAATCAATAAGAAAGAGCCACCTCCAAATTTAGGGCTGCACTGGCTACAAGAACCTCAACTTGGGTACACCTTAAATATCCCAGGAAATATAAAAATGGTTCAAAACATTGTGGTACTTACGTACGATGGAATATCCCTCAGCCATGAAATCAATGTCATAAGACCAGTAGCAGCAAAGTGAGTGGATTCAGGTACGATGATTCTAAGTGAAATAAGTCACACAGAAAAAGAAACTTATCATAAGATATCACTTATGAAGATCCTGTATACATGGCTACACGTGAACTGAGTTAGGAAAGAGAACAGAGTCTCACATTTAGAAAACACTCTTATGCCTGCATAAAGGGGAAGGAGAGGTGGGGTGATGCATAAAACCAGAGTTTGATATAAGCACAGGGACCGTTTCAAAAACCAACTTTGGAATTGACAAGACCGACACCTTCCTCAGTGAAAGAGACTCAAAACCCCATATTTCCCACAGAGGAATATATCTGACTAGTAAGAATCTTAAAACCTATGTATTGATATGTCTCCATAAGGGAATCAAGTGTGTCTAGAGTGGCATAAACATGGCAGCGAGAATCATCTCAAACCCACTATAAAAAGGAATTTCAAAAGCAAAACCAAAAAACAGGGAAATTCTTTACAATTCCTTCAGGGTGTCTGAGGAAACCTGGAAAGACCCTATCTACAATGACAGCTGGATGTGGCATAAGGCTGGACACTTGGGACTGAGAGGATTGGTGAGATTGGGTGAGCAAATGCAGACCCTTTCAAGCAATAATGCATGGCCCCCATTCCATGGGTCCCAACTCTCCAGGTTCAAGGGAATATTACTACAGCTATAACATGTACAGGAAACCTAGAGAATGGACACACTGTGAATACGAAAGGCTTCTAAAATCTCAACGAATAGTCCCTCTCCTGGTGCTCCAGTTTGACTTTCCAACTGCCTTACTATCAATCTCCCAACTTGGAGAGACAGGCCCTTTAACCTCCTGGTTTGCACAGGTTCCCAATTTGGCAGAGGATGGAAGGGACGAGGGAGAACCCATGAGAGAGTAGCTGTTAGGCATTTGGACGGGCACATGTCACTTTAATTTCCCGGCAGGAAGAAGAATTAACCAAAGTCTCAGCCACCCACCGGGAACCAGTATAGGACATGATCCAAAATTTTGGACTTGCGTTCAGCTCACAAAAAACGAGTTGAGTAATGGAGCTCAGGGGCACAGCAATTAACAAACTGGCAGAGTGATAAAGGACAACTATCGTCCAAAAATCTGTTGAGGGAAGTCAACGAGGCGGACTTGAAAGCGAGGCAAAATAGCAGGAAACAGATTTCAAGAGGTACCTTGGAATCGCCTGTAAAGCACAGGAAGAGGGGCACAACTTGGACAATGGTGCACTTGGCCAAAAAGGGCGTATGCGCTTTCTCCTGAATATATTCAGGAGAAAACGCATACGCCCTTTTTGGCCAAGCAAGCAAGCGGGCAATGCAAATCTGCACTACAAAGAAGTATCACTTCCCACCGGTCAAAAGGGACATCCACAAAATGTGTAAGAACCAGAAAGGCAAGACAGGCCCTGGAGAACAGGGAGCCTTGTTATGCTGATGGGCGGGATGTAAATTGCCAACTGCCTCACTGGAGGAGTGCATTGTGTTCCCTAAAACAAGTAAACAACAGAGCTACAGAGCCAAGGCCACTTCCAGTCTAGGGAATATACGTGGGGAAAACTGAAAATCAAAAAGAAAGAGCCACCTCCAAATTTAGGGCTGCACTGACTACAAGAACCTCAACTTGGGTACACCTTAAATATCCCAGGAAATATAAAAATGGTTCAAAACATTGTGGTACTTACGTACGATGGAATATCCCTCAACCATGAAATCAATGTCATAAGACCAGTAGCAGCAAAGTGAGTGGATTCAGGTACGATGATTCTAAGTGAAATAATTCACACAGAAAAAGAAACATATCATAAGATATCACTTAGGAAGATCCTGTAAACATGGCTACACGTGAACTGAGTTAGGAAAGAGAACAGAGTCTCACATTTAGAAAACACTCTTATGCCTGCATAAAGGGGAAGGAGAGGTGGGGTGATGCATAAAACCAGAGTTTGATATAAGCACAGGGACCGTTTCAAAAACCAACTTTGGAATTGACAAGACCGACACCTTCCTCAGTGAAAGAGACTCAAAACCCCATATTTCCCACAGAGGAATATATCTGACTAGTAAGAATCTTAAAACCTATGTATTGATATGACTCCATAAGGGAATCAAGTGTGTCTAGAGTGGCATAAACATGGCAGCGAGAATCAGCTCAAACCCACTATAAAAAGGAATTTCAAAAGCAAAACCAAAAAACAGGGAAATTCTTTACAATTCCTTCAGGGTGTCTGAGGAAACCTGGAAAGACCCTATCTACAATGACAGCTGGATGTGGCATAAGGCTGGACACTTGGGACTGAGAGGATTGGTGAGATTGGGTGAGCAAATGCAGACCCTTTCAAGCAATAATGCATGGCCCCCATTCCATGGGTCCCAACTCTCCAGGTTCAAGGGAATATTACTACAGCTATAACATGTACAGGAAACCTAGAGAATGGACACACTGTGAATACGAAAGGTTTCTAAAACTCAACGAATAGTCCCTCTCCTGGTGCTCCAGTTTGACTTTCCAACTGCCTTACTATCAATCTCCCAACTTGGAGAGACAGGCCCTTTAACCTCCTGGTTGGCACAGGTTCCCAATTTGGCAGAGGATGGAAGGGACGAGGGAGAACCCATGAGAGAGTAGCTGTTAGGCATTTGGACGGGCACATGTCACTCTAATTTCCCGGCAGGAAGAAGAATTAACCAAAGTCTCAGCCACCCACCGGGAACCAGTATAGGACATGATCCAAAATTTTGGACTTGCGTTCAGCTCACAAAAAACGAGTTGAGAAATGGAGCTCAGGGGCACAGCAATTCACAAACTGGCAGAGTGATAAAGGACAACTATCGTCCAAAAATCTGTTGAGGGAAGTCAACGAGGCGGACTTGAAAGTGAGGCAAAATAGCAGGAAACAGATTTCAAGAGGTACGTTGGAATCGCCTGTAAAGCACAGGAAGAGGGGCACAACTTGGACAATGGTGCACTTGGCCAAAAAGGGCGTAGGCGTTTTCTCCTGAATATATTCAGGAGAAAACGCATACGCCCTTTTTGGCCAAGCAAGCAAGCGGGCAATGCAAATCTGCACTACAAAGAAGTATCACTTCCCACCGGTCAAAAGGGACATCCACAAAATGTGTAAAAACCAGAAAGGCAAGACAGGCCCTGGAGAACAGGGAGCCTTGTTATGCTGATGGGCGGGATGTAAATTGCCAACTGCCTCACTGGAGGAGTGCATTGTGTTCCCTAAAACAAGTAAACAACAGAGCTACAGAGCCAAGGCCACTTCCAGTCTAGGGAATATACCTTGGGAAAACTGAAAATCAATAAGAAAGAGCCACCTCCAAATTTAGGGCTGTACTGGCTACAAGAACCTCAACTTGGGTACACCTTAAATATCCCAGGAAATATAAAAATGGTTCAAAACATTGTGGTACTTACGTACGATGGAATATCCCTCAGCCATGAAATCAATGTCATAAGACCAGTAGCAGCAAAGTGAGTGGATTCAGGTACGATGATTCTAAGTGAAATAAGTCACACAGAAAAAGAAACTTATCATAAGATATCACTTAGGAAGATCCTGTAAACATGGCTACACGTGAACTGAGTTAGGAAAGAGAACAGAGTCTCACATTTAGAAAACACTCTTATGCCTGCATAAAGGGGAAGGAGAGGTGGGGTGATGCATAAAACCAGAGTTTGATATAAGCACAGGGACCGTTCCAAAAACCAACTTTGGAATAGACAAGACCTACACCTTCCTCAGTGAAAGAGACTCAAAACCCCATATTTCCCGCAGAGGAATATATCTGACTAGTAAGAATCTTAAAACCTATGTATTGATATGACTCCATAAGGGAATCAAGTGTGTCTAGAGTGGCATAAACATGGCAGCGAGAATCAGCTCAAACCCACTATAAAAAGGAATTTCAAAAGCAAAACCAAAAAACAGGGAAATTCTTTACAATTCCTTCAGGTTGTCTGAGGAAACCTGGAAAGACCCTATCTACAATGACAGCTGGATGTGGCATAAGGCTGGACACTTGGGACTGAGAGGATTGGTGAGATTGGGTGAGCAAATGCAGACCCTTTCAAGCAATAATGCATGGCCCCCATTCCATGGGTCCCAACTCTCCAGGTTCAAGGGAATATTACTACAGCTATAACATGTACAGGAAACCTAGAGAATGGACACACTGTGAATACGAAAGGTTTCTAAAACTCAACGAATAGTCCCTCTCCTGGTGCTCCAGTTTGACTTTCCAACTGCCTTACTATCAATCTCCCAACTTGGAGAGACAGGCCCTTTAACCTCCTGGTTTGCACAGGTTCCCAATTTGGCAGAGGATGGAAGGGACGAGGGAGAACCCATGAGAGAGTAGCTGTTAGGCATTTGGACGGGCACATGTCACTCTAATTTCCCAACAGGAAGAAGAATTAACCAAAGTCTCAGCCACCCACCGGGAACCAGTATAGGACATGATCCAAAATTTTGGACTTGCGTTCAGCTCACAAAAAACAAGTTGAGAAATGGAGCTCAGGGGCACAGCAATTCACAAACTGGCAGAGTGATAAAGGACAACTATCGTCCAAAAATCTGTTGAGGGAAGTCAACGAGGCGGACTTGAAAGTGAGGCAAAATAGCAGGAAACAGATTTCAAGAGGTACGTTGGAATCGCCTGTAAAGCACAGGAAGAGGGGCACAACTTGGACAATGGTGCACTTGGCCAAAAAGGGCGTATGCGTTTTCTCCTGAATATATTCAGGAGAAAACGCATACGCCGTTTTTGGCCAAGCAAGCAAGCGGGCAATGCAAATCTGCACTACAAAGAAGTATCACTTCCCACCGGTCAAAAGGGACATCCACAAAATGTGTAAAAACCAGAAAGGCAAGACAGGCCCTGGAGAACTGGGAGCCTTGTTATGCTGATGGGCGGGATGTAAATTGCCAACTGCCTCACTGGAGGAGTGCATTGTGTTCCCTAAAACAAGTAAACAACAGAGCTACAGAGCCAAGGCCACTTCCAGTCTAGGGAATATACCTTGGGAAAACTGAAAATCAATAAGAAAGAGCCACCTCCAAATTTAGGGCTGCACTGACTACAAGAACCTCAACTTGGGTACACCTTAAATATCCCAGGAAATATAAAAATGGTTCAAAACATTGTGGTACTTACGTACGATGGAATATCCCTCAGCCATGAAATCAATGTCATAAGACCAGTAGCAGCAAAGTGAGTGGATTCAGGTACGATGATTCTAAGTGAAATAAGTCACACAGAAAAAGAAACTTATCATAAGATATCACTTATGAAGATCCTGTAAACATGGCTACACGTGAACTGAGTTAGGAAAGAGAACAGAGTCTCACATTTAGAAAACACTCTTATGCCTGCATAAAGGGGAAGGAGAGGTGGGGTGATGCATAAAACCAGAGTTTGATATAAGCACAGGGACCGTTTCAAAAACCAACTTTGGAATAGACAAGACCTACACCTTCCTCAGTGAAAGAGACTCAAAACCCCATATTTCCCACAGAGGAATATATCTGACTAGTAAGAATCTTAAAACCTATGTATTGATATGACTCCATAAGGGAATCAAGTGTGTCTAGAGTGGCATAAACATGGCAGCGAGAATCAGCTCAAACCCACTATAAAAAGGAATTTCAAAAGCAAAACCAAAAAACAGGGAAATTCTTTACAATTCCTTCAGGGTGTCTGAGGAAACCTGGAAAGACCCTATCTACAATGACAGCTGGATGTGGCATAAGGCTGGACACTTGGGACTGAGAGGATTGGTGAGATTGGGTGAGCAAATGCAGACCCTTTCAAGCAATAATGCATGGCCCCCATTCCATGGGTCCCAACTCTCCAGGTTCAAGGGAATATTACTACAGCTATAACATGTACAGGAAACCTAGAGAATGGACACACTGTGAATACGAAAGGTTTCTAAAACTCAACGAATAGTCCCTCTCCTCGTGCTCCAGTTTGACTTTCCAACTGCCTTACTATCAATCTCCCAACTTGGAGAGACAGGCCCTTTAACCTCCTGGTTTGCACAGGTTCCCAATTTGGCAGAGGATGGAAGGGACGAGGGAGAACCCATGAGAGAGTAGCTGTTAGGCATTTGGACGGGCACATGTCACTCTAATTTCCCGGCAGGAAGAAGAATTAACCAAAGTCTCAGCCACCCACCGGGAACCAGTATAGGACAGGATCCAAAATTTTGGAATTGCGTTCAGCTCCCAAAAAACGAGTTGAGAAATGGAGCTCAGGGGCACAGCAATTCACATACTGGCAGAGTGATAAAGGACAACTATCGTCCAAAAATCTGTTGAGGGAAGTCAACGAGGCGGACTTGAAAGTGAGGCAAAATAGCAGGAAACAGATTTCAAGAGGTCCCTTGGAATCGCCTGTAAAGCACAGGAAGAGGGGCACAACTTGGACAATGGTGCACTTGGCCAAAAAGGGCGTATGCGTTTTCTCCTGAATATATTCAGGAGAAAACGCATACGCCCTTTTTGGCCAAGCAAGCAAGCGGGCAATGCAAATCTGCACTACAAAGAAGTATCACTTCCCACCGGTCAAAAGGGACATCCACAAAATGTGTAAAAACCAGAAAGGCAAGACAGGCCCTGGAGAACTGGGAGCCTTGTTATGCTGATGGGCGGGATGTAAATTGCCAACTGCCTCACTGGAGGAGTGCATTGTGTTCCCTAAAACAAGTAAACAACAGAGCTATAGACCCAAGGCCACATCCAGTCTAGGGAATATACCTTGGGAAAACTGAAAATCAATAAGAAAGAGCCACCTCCAAATTTAGGGCTGCACTGGCTACAAGAACCTCAACTTGGGTACACCTTAAATATCCCAGGAAATATAAAAATGGTTCAAAACATTGTGGTACTTACGTACGATGGAATATCCCTCAGCCATGAAATCAATGTCATAAGACCAGTAGCAGCAAAGTGAGTGGATTCAGGTACGATGATTCTAAGTGAAATAAGTCAGACAGAAAAAGGAACTTATCATAAGATATCACTTAGGAAGATCCTGTAAACATGGCTACACGTGAACTGAGTTAGGAAATAGAACAGAGTCTCACATTTAGAAAACACTCTTATGCCTGCATAAAGGGGATGGAGAGGTGGGGTGATGCATAAAACCAGAGTTTGATATAAGCACATGGACCGTTCCAAAAACCAACTTTGGAATAGACAAGACCTACACCTTCCTCAGTGAAAGAAGCTCAAAATCCCATATTTCCCGCAGAGGAATATATCTGACTAGTAAGAATCTTAAAACCTATGTATTGATATGACTCCATAAGGGAATCAAGTGTGTCTAGAGTGGCATAAACATGGCAGCGAGAATCAGCTCAAACCCACTATAAAAAGGAATTTCAAAAGCAAAACCAAAAAACAGGGAAATTCTTTACAATTCCTTCAGGGTGTCTGAGGAAACCTGGAAAGACCCTATCTACAATGACAGCTGGATGTGGCATAAGGCTGGACACTTGGGACTGAGAGGATTGGTGAGATTGGGTGAGCAAATGCAGACCCTTTCAAGCAATAATGCATGGCCCCCATTCCATGGGTCCCAACTCTCCAGGTTCAAGGGAATATTACTACAGCTATAACATGTACAGGAAACCTAGAGAATGGACACACTGTGAATACGAAAGGTTTCTAAAACTCAACGAATAGTCCCTCTCCTGGTGCTCCAGTTTGTCTTTCCAACTGCCTTACTATCAATCTCCCAACTTGGAGAGACAGGCCCTTTAACCTCCTGGTTTGCACAGGGTCCCAATTTGGCAGAGGATGGAAGGGACGAGGGAGAACCCATGAGAGAGTAGCTGTTAGGCATTTGGACGGGCACATGTCACTGTAATTTCCCGGCAGGAAGAAGAATTAACCAAAGTCTCAGCCACCCACCGGGAACCAGTATAGGACAGGATCCAAAATTTTGGACTTGCGTTCAGCTCCCAAAAAACGAGTTGAGAAATGGAGCTCAGGGGCACAGCAATTCACATACTGGCAGAGTGATAAAGGACAACTATCGTCCAAAAATCTGTTGAGGGAAGTCAATGAGGCGGACTTGAAAGTGAGGCAAAATAGCAGGAAACAGATTTCAAGAGGTACGTTGGAATCGCCTGTAAAGCACAGGAAGAGGGGCACAACTTGGACAATGGTGCACTTGGCCAAAAAGGGCGTATGCGTTTTCTCCTGAATATATTCAGGAGAAAACGCATACGCCCTTTTTGGCCAAGCAAGCAAGCGGGCAATGCAAATCTGCACTACAAAGAAGTATCACTTCCCACCGGTCAAAAGGGACATCCACAAAATGTGTAAAAACCAGAAAGGCAAGACAGGCCCTGGAGAACTGGGAGCCTTGTTATGCTGATGGGCGGGATGTAAATTGCCAACTGCCTCACTGGAGGAGTGCATTGTGGTTCCCTAAAACAAGTAAACAACAGAGCTATAGAGCCAAGGCCACATCCAGTCTAGGGAATATACCTTGGGAAAACTGAAAATCAATAAGAAAGAGCCACCTCCAAATTTAGGGCTGCACTGGCTACAAGAACCTCAACTTGGGTACACCTTAAATATCCCAGGAAATATAAAAATGGTTCAAAACATTGTGGTACTTACGTACGATGGAATATCCCTCAGCGATGAAATCAATGTCATAAAACCAGTAGCAGCAAAGTGAGTGGATTCATGTACGATGATTCTAAGTGAAATAAGTCACACAGAAAAGGAACTTATCATAAGATATCACTTAGGAAGATCCTGTAAACATGGCTACACGTGAACTGAGTTAGGAAATAGAACAGAGTCTCACATTTAGAAAACACTCTTATGCCTGCATAAAGGGGATGGAGAGGTGGGGTGTTGCATAAAACCAGACTTTGATATAAGCACATGGACCGTTCCAAAAACCAACTTTGGAATAGACAAGACCTACACCTTCCTCAGTGAAAGAGGCTCAAAATCCCATATTTCCCGCAGAGGAATATATCTGACTAGTAAGAATCTTAAAACCTATGTATTGATATGACTCCATAAGGGAATCAAGTGTGTCTAGAGTGACATAAACATGGCAGCGAGAATCAGCTCAAACCCACTATAAAAAGGAATTTCAAAAGCAAAACCAAAAAACAGGGAAATTCTTTACAATTCCTTCAGGGTGTCTGAGGAAACCTGGAAAGACCCTATCTACAATGACAGCTGGATGTGGCATAAGGCTGGACACTTGGGACTGAGAGGATTGGTGAGATTGGGTGTGCAAATGCAGACCCTTTCAAGCAATAATGCATGGCCCCCATTCCATGGGTCCCAACTCTCCATGTTCAAGGGAATATCACTACAGCTATAACATGTACAGGAAACCTAGAGAATGGACACACTGTGAATAAGAAAGGTTTCTAAAACTCAACGAATAGTCCCTCTCCTGGTGCTCCAGTTTGACTTTCCAACTGCCTTACTATCAATCTCCCAACTTGGAGAGACAGGCCCTTTAACCTCCTGATTTGCACAGGTTCCCAATTTGGCAGAGGATGGAAGGGACGAGGGAGAACCCATGAGAGAGTAGCTGTTAGGCATTTGGACGGGCACATGTCACTCTAATTTCCCGGCAGGAAGAAGAATTAACCAAAGTCTCAGCCACCCACCGGGAACCAGTATAGGACATGATCCAAAATTTTGAACTTGCGTTCAGCTCCCAAAAAACGAGTTGAGAAATGGAGCTCAGGGGCACAGCAATTCACATACTGGCAGAGTGATAAAGGACAACTATCGTCCAAAAATCTGTTGAGAGAAGTCACGAGGCGGACTTGAAAGCGAGGCAAAATAGCAGGAAACAGATTTCAAGAGGTACGTTGGAATCGCCTGTAAAGCACAGGAAGAGGGGCACAACTTGGACAATGGTGCACTTGGCCAAAAAGGGCGTATGCGTTTTCTCCTGAATATATTCAGGAGAAAACGCATACGCCCTTTTTGGCCAAGCAAGCAAGCGGGCAATGCAAATCTGCACTACAAAGAAGTATCACTTCCCACCGGTCAAAAGGGACATCCACAAAATGTGTAAAAAACAGAAAGGCAAGACAGGCCCTGGAGAACAGGGAGCCTTGTTATGCTGATGGGCGGGATGTAAATTGCCAACAGCCTCACTGAGGAGTGCATTGTGTTCCCTAAAACAAGTAAACAACAGAGCTACAGAGCCAAGGCCACTTCCAGTCTAGGGAATATACCTGGGGAAAACTGAAAATCAATAAGAAGAGCCACCTCCAAATTTAGGGCTTCACTGGCTACAAGAACCTCAACTTGGGTACACCTTAAATATCCCAGGAAATATAAAAATGGTTCAAACATTGTGGTACTTACGTACGATGGAATATCCCTCAGCCATGAAATCAATGTCATAAGACCAGTAGCAGCAAAGTGAGTGGATTCAGGTACGATGATTCTAAGTGAAATAAGTCACACAGAAAAAGAAACTTATCATAAGATATCACTTATGAAGATCCTGTAAACATGGCTACACGTGAACTGAGTTGGGAAAGAGAACAGAGTCTCACATTTAGAAAACACTCTTATGCCTGCATAAAGGGGAAGGAGAGGTGGTGTGATGCATAAAACCAGAGTTTGATATAAGCACAGGGACCGTTTCAAAAACCAACTTTGGAATTGACAAAACCGACACCTTCCTCAGTGAAAGAGACTCAAAACCCCATATTTCCCACAGAGGAATATATCTGACTAGTAAGAATCTTAAAACCTATGTATTGATATGTCTCCATAAGGGAATCATGTGTGTCTAGAGTGGCATAAACATGGCAGCGAGAATCAGCTCAAACCCACTATAAAAAGGAATTTCAAAAGCAAAACCAAAAAACAGGGAAATTCTTTACAATTCCTTCAGGGTGTCTGAGGAAACCTGGAAAGACCCTATCTACAATGACAGCTGGATGTGGCATAAGGCTGGACACTTGGGACTGAGAGGATTGGTGAGATTGGGTGAGCAAATGCAGACCCTTTCAAGCAATAATGCATGGCCCCCATTCCATGGGTCCCAACTCTCCAGGTTCAAGGGAATATTACTACAGCTATAACATGTACAGGAAACCTAGAGAATGGACACATGGTGAATATGAAAGGTTTCTAAAACTCAACGAATAGTCCCTCTCCTGGTGCTCCAGTTTGACTTTCCAACTGCCTTACTATCAATCTCCCAACTTGGAGAGACAGGCCCTTTAACCTCCTAGTTTGCAACAGGTTCCAATTTGGCAGAGGATGGAAGGGACGAGGGAGAACCCATGAGAGAGTAGCTGTTAGGCATTTGGACGGGCACATGTCACTCTAATTTTCCGGCAGGAAGAAGAATTAACCAAAGTCTCAGCCACCCACCGGGAACCAGTATAGGACATGATCCAAAATTTTGGACTTGCGTTCAGCTCCCAAAAAACGAGTTGAGAAATGGAGCTCAGGGGCACAGCAATTCACAAACTGGCAGAGTGATAAAGGACAACTATCGTCCAAAAATCTGTTGAGGGAAGTCAACGAGGCGGACTTGAAAGTGAGGCAAAATAGCAGGAAACAGATTTCAAGAGGTACGTTGGAATCGCCTGTAAAGCACAGGAAGAGGGGCACAACTTGGACAATGGTGCACTTGGCCAAAAAGGGCGTATGCGTTTTCTCCTGAATATATTCAGGAGAAAACGCATACGCCCTTTTTGGCCAAGCAAGCAAGCGGGCAATGCAACTCTGCACTACAAAGAAGTATCACTTCCCACCGGTCAAAAGGGACATCCACAAAATGTGTAAAAACCAGAAAGGCGAGACGGGCCCTGGAGAACAGGGAGCCTTGTTATGCTGATGGGCGGGATGTAAATTGCCAACTGCCTCACTGGAGGAGTGCATTGTGTTCCCTAAAACAAGTAAACAACAGAGCTACAGAGCCAAGGCCACTTCCAGTCTAGGGAATATACCTTGGGAAAACTGAAAATCAATAAGAAAGAGCCACCTCCAAATTTAGGGCTGCACTGGCTACAAGAACCTCAACTTGGGTACACCTTAAATATCCCAGGAAATATAAAAATGGTTCAAAACATTGTGGTACTTACGTACGATGGAATATCCCTCAGCCATGAAATCAATGTCATAAGACCAGTAGCAGCAAAGTGAGTGGATTCAGGTACGATGATTCTAAGTGAAATAAGTCACACAGAAAAAGAAACTTATCATAAGATATCACTTATGAAGATCCTGTAAACATGGCTACACGTGAACTGAGTTAGGAAAGAGAACAGAGTCTCACATTTAGAAAACACTCTTATGCCTGCTTAAAGGGGAAGGAGAGGTGGGGTGATCGATAAAACCAGAGTTTGATATAAGCACAGGGACCGTTCCAAAAACCAACTTTGGAATAGACAAGACCGACACCTTCCTCAGTTAAAGAGACTCAAAACCCCACATTTCCCGCAGAGGAATATATCTGACTAGTAAGAATCTTAAAATCTATGTATTGATATGTCTCCATAAGGGAATCAAGTGTGTCTAGAGTGGCATAAACATGGCAGCGAGAATCAGCTCAAACCCACTATAAAAAGGAATTTCAAAAGCAAAACCAAAAAACAGGGAAATTCTTTACAATTCCTTCAGGGTGTCTGAGGAAACCTGGAAAGACCCTATCTACAATGACAGCTGGATGTGGCATAAGGCTGGACACTTGGGACTGAGAGGATTGGTGAGATTGGGTGAGCAAATGCAGACCCTTTCAAGCAATAATGCATGGCCCCCATTCCATGGGTCCCAACTCTCCAGGTTCAAGGGAATATTACTACAGCTATAACATGTACAGGAAACCTAGAGAATGGACACATGGTGAATATGAAAGGTTTCTAAAACTCAACGAATAGTCCCTCTCCTCGTGCTCCAGTTTGACTTTCCAACTGCCTTACTATCAATCTCCCAACTTGGAGAGACAGGCCCTTTAACCTCCTAGTTTGCAACAGGTTCCCAATTTGGCAGAGGATGGAAGGGACGAGGGAGAACCCATGAGAGAGTAGCTGTTACGCATTTGGACGGGCACATGTCACTCTAATTTTCCGGCAGGAAGAAGAATTAACCAAAGTCTCAGCCACACACCGGGAACCAGTATAGGACATGATCCAAAATTTTGGACTTGCGTTCAGCTCCCAAAAAACGAGTTGAGAAATGGAGCTCAGGGGCACAGCAATTCACATACTGGCAGAGTGATAAAGGACAACTATCGTCCAAAAATCTGTTGAGGGAAGTCAACGAGGCGGACTTGAAAGTGAGGCAAAATAGCAGGAAACAGATTTCAAGAGGTACGTTGGAATCGCCTGTAAAGCACAGGAAGAGGGGCACAACTTGGACAATGGTGCACTTGGCCAAAAAGGGCGTATGCATTTTCTCCTGAATATATTCAGGAGAAAACGCATATGCACTTTTTGGCCAAGCAAGCAAGCGGGCAATGCAAATCTGCACTACAAAGAAGTATCACTTCCCACCGGTCAAAAGGGACATCCACAAAATGTGTAAAAACCAGAAAGGCGAGACAGGCCCTGGAGAACAGGGAGCCTTGTTATGCTGATGGGCGGGATGTAAATTGCCAACTGCCTCACTGGAGGAGTGCATTGTGTTCCCTAAAACAAGTAAACAACAGAGCTACAGAGCCAAGGCCACTTCCAGTCTAGGGAATATACCTGGGGAAAACTGAAAATCAATAAGAAAGAGCCACCTCCAAATTTAGGGCTGCACTGACTACAAGAACCTCAACTTGGGTACACCTTAAATATCCCAGGAAATATAAAAATGGTTCAAAACATTGTGGTACTTACGTACGATGGAATATCCCTCAGCCATGAAATCAATGTCATAAGACCAGTAGCAGCAAAGTGAGTGGATTCAGGTACGATGATTCTAAGTGAAATAAGTCACACAGAAAAAGAAACTTATCATAAGATATCACTTATGAAGATCCTGTAAACATGGCTACACGTGAACTGAGTTAGGAAAGAGAACAGAGTCTCACATTTAGAAAACACTCTTATGCCTGCTTAAAGGGGAAGGAGAGGTGGGGAGATCGATAAAACCAGAGTTTGATATAAGCACAGGGACCGTTCCAAAAACCAACTTTGGAATAGACAAGACCGACACCTTCCTCAGTGAAAGAGACTCAAAACCCCACATTTCCCGCAGAGGAATATATCTGACTAGTAAGTATCTTAAAACCTATGTATTGATATGACTCCATAAAGGAATCAAGTGTGTCTAGAGTGGCATAAACATGGCAGCGAGAATCAGCTCAAACCCACTATAAAAAGGAATTTCAAAAGCAAAACCAAAAAACAGGGAAATTCTTTACAATTCCTTCAGGGTGTCTGAGGAAACCTGGAAAGACCCTATCTACAATGACAGCTGTATGTGGCATAAGGCTGGACACTTGGGACTGAGAGGATTGGTGAGATTGGGTGAGCAAATGCAGACCCTTTCAAGCAATAATGCATGGCCCCCATTCCATGGGTCCCAACTCTCCAGGTTCAAGGGAATATTACTACAGCTATAACATGTACAGGAAACCTAGAGAATGGACACACTGTGAATACGAAAGGTTTCTAAAACTCAACGAATAGTCCCTCTCCTGGTGCTCCAGTTTGACTTTCCAACTGCCTTACTATCAATCTCCCAACTTGGAGAGACAGGCCCTTTAACCTCCTGGTTTGCACAGGTTCCCAATTTGGCAGAGGATGGAAGGGACGAGGGAGAACCCATGAGAGAGTAGCTGTTAGGCATTTGGACGGGCACATGTCACTCTAATTTCCCGGCAGGAAGAAGAATTAACCAAAGTCTCAGCCACCCACCGGGAACCAGTATAGGACATGATCCAAAATTTTGGACTTGCGTTCAGCTCACAAAAAACGAGTTGAGAAATGGAGCTCAGGGGCACAGCAATTCACAAACTGGCAGAGTGATAAAGGACAACTATCGTCCAAAAATCTGTTGAGGGAAGTCAACGAGGCGGACTTGAAATCGAGGCAAAATAGCAGGAAACAGATTTCAAGAGGTACCTTGGAATCGCCTGTAAAGCACAGGAAGAGGGGCACAACTTGGACAATGGTGCACTTGGCCAAAAAGGGCGTATGCGTTTTCTCCTGAATATATTCAGGAGAAAACGCATACGCCCTTTTTGGCCAAGCAAGCAAGCGGGCAATGCAAATCTGCACTACAAAGAAGTATCACTTCCCACCGGTCAAAAGGGACATCCACAAAATGTGTAAAAACCAGAAAGGCAAGACAGGCCCTGGGGAACAGGGAGCCTTGTTATGCTGATGGGCGGGATGTAAATTGCCAACTGCCTCACTGGAGGAGTGCATTGTGTTCCCTAAAACAAGTAAACAACAGAGCTACAGAGCCAAGGCCACTTCCAGTCTAGGGAATATACCTTGGGAAAACTGAAAATCAATAAGAAAGAGCCACCTCCAAATTTAGGGCTGCACTGGCTACAAGAACCTCAACTTGGGTACACCTTAAATATCCCAGGAAATATAAAAATGGTTCAAAACATTGTGGTACTTACGTACGATGGAATATACCTCAGCCATGAAATCAATGTCATAAAACCAGTAGCAGCAAAGTGAGTGGATTCAGGTACGATGATTCTAAGTCAAATAAGTCACACAGAAAAAGGAACTTATCATAAGTATCACTTATGAAGATCCTGTAAACATGGCTACACGTGAACTGAGTTAGGAAAGAGAACAGAGTCTCACATTTAGAAAACACTCTTATGCCTGCATAAAGGGGATGGAGAGGTGGGGTGATGCATAAAACCAGAGTTTGATATAAGCACAGGGACCGTTCCAAAAACCAACTTTGGAATAGACAAGACCTACACCTTCCTCAGTGAAAGAGACTCAAAACCCCACATTTCCCGCAGAGGAATATATCTGACTAGTAAGTATCTTAAAACCTATGTATTGATATGACTCCATAAAGGAATCAAGTGTGTCTAGAGTGGCATAAACATGGCAGCGAGAATCAGCTCAAACCCACTATAAAAAGGAATTTCAAAAGCAAAACCAAAAAACAGGGAAATTCTTTACAATTCCTTCAGGGTGTCTGAGGAAACCTGGAAAGACCCTATCTACAATGACAGCTGGATGTGGCATAAGGCTGGACACTTGGGACTGAGAGGATTGGTGAGATTGGGTGAGCAAATGCAGACCCTTTCAAGCAATAATGCATAGCCCCCATTCCATGGGTCCCAACTCTCCAGGTTCAAGGGAATATTACTACAGCTATAACATGTACAGGAAACCTAGAGAATGGACACACTGTGAATACGAAAGGTTTCTAAAACTCAACGAATAGTCCCTCTCCTGGTGCTCCAGTTTGACTTTCCAACTGCCTTACTATCAATCTCCCAACTTGGAGAGACAGGCCCTTTAACCTCCTGGTTTGCACAGGTTCCCAATTTGGCAGAGGATGGAAGGGACGAGGGAGAACCCATGAGAGAGTAGCTGTTAGGCATTTGGACGGGCACATGTCACTCTAATTTCCCGGCAGGAAGAAGAATTAACCAAAGTCTCAGCCACCCACCGGGAACCAGTATAGGACATGATCCAAAATTTTGGACTTGCGTTCAGCTCACAAAAAACGAGTTGAGAAATGGAGCTCAGGGGCACAGCAATTCACAAACTGGCAGAGTGATAAAGGACAACTATCGTCCAAAAATCTGTTGAGGGAAGTCAACGAGGCGGACTTGAAATCGAGGCAAAATAGCAGGAAACAGATTTCAAGAGGTACCTTGGAATCGCCTGTAAAGCACAGGAAGAGGGGCACAACTTGGACAATGGTGCACTTGGCCAAAAAGGGCGTATGCGTTTTCTCCTGAATATATTCAGGAGAAAACGCATACGCCCTTTTTGGCCAAGCAAGCAAGCGGGCAATGCAAATCTGCACTACAAAGAAGTATCACTTCCCACCGGTCAAAAGGGACATCCACAAAATGTGTAAAAACCAGAAAGGCAAGACAGGCCCTGGGGAACAGGGAGCCTTGTTATGCTGATGGGCGGGATGTAAATTGCCAACTGCCTCACTGGAGGAGTGCATTGTGTTCCCTAAAACAAGTAAACAACAGAGCTACAGAGCCAAGGCCACTTCCAGTCTAGGGAATATACCTTGGGAAAACTGAAAATCAATAAGAAAGAGCCACCTCCAAATTTAGGGCTGCACTGGCTACAAGAACCTCAACTTGGGTACACCTTAAATATCCCAGGAAATATAAAAATGGTTCAAAACATTGTGGTACTTACGTACGATGGAATATACCTCAGCCATGAAATCAATGTCATAAAACCAGTAGCAGCAAAGTGAGTGGATTCAGGTACGATGATTCTAAGTCAAATAAGTCACACAGAAAAAGGAACTTATCATAAGTATCACTTATGAAGATCCTGTAAACATGGCTACACGTGAACTGAGTTAGGAAAGAGAACAGAGTCTCACATTTAGAAAACACTCTTATGCCTGCATAAAGGGGATGGAGAGGTGGGGTGATGCATAAAACCAGAGTTTGATATAAGCACAGGGACCGTTCCAAAAACCAACTTTGGAATAGACAAGACCTACACCTTCCTCAGTGAAAGAGACTCAAAACCCCACATTTCCCGCAGAGGAATATATCTGACTAGTAAGTATCTTAAAACCTATGTATTGATATGACTCCATAAAGGAATCAAGTGTGTCTAGAGTGGCATAAACATGGCAGCGAGAATCAGCTCAAACCCACTATAAAAAGGAATTTCAAAAGCAAAACCAAAAAACAGGGAAATTCTTTACAATTCCTTCAGGGTGTCTGAGGAAACCTGGAAAGACCCTATCTACAATGACAGCTGGATGTGGCATAAGGCTGGACACTTGGGACTGAGAGGATTGGTGAGATTGGGTGAGCAAATGCAGACCCTTTCAAGCAATAATGCATGGCCCCCATTCCATGGGTCCCAACTCTCCAGGTTCAAGGGAATATTACTACAGCTATAACATGTACAGGAAACCTAGAGAATGGACACACTGTGAATACGAAAGGTTTCTAAAACTCAACGAATAGTCCCTCTCCTGGTGCTCCAGTTTGACTTTCCAACTGCCTTACTATCAATCTCCCAACTTGGAGAGACAGGCCCTTTAACCTCCTGGTTTGCACAGGTTCCCAATTTGGCAGAGGATGGAAGGGACGAGGGAGAACCCATGAGAGAGTAGCTGTTAGGCATTTGGACGGGCACATGTCACTCTAATTTCCCGGCAGGAAGAAGAATTAACCAAAGTCTCAGCCACCCACCGGGAACCAGTATAGGACATGATCCAAAATTTTGGACTTGCGTTCAGCTCACAAAAAACGAGTTGAGAAATGGAGCTCAGGGGCACAGCAATTCACAAACTGGCAGAGTGATAAAGGACAACTATCGTCCAAAAATCTGTTGAGGGAAGTCAACGAGGCGGACTTGAAAGCGAGGCAAAATAGCAGGAAACAGATTTCAAGAGGTCCCTTGGAATCGCCTGTAAAGCACAGGAAGAGGGGCACAACTTGGACAATGGTGCACTTGGCCAAAAAGGGCGTATGCGTTTTCTCCTGAATATATTCAGGAGAAAACGCATACGCCCTTTTTGGCCAAGCAAGCAAGCGGGCAATGCAAATCTGCACTACAAAGAAGTATCACTTCCCACCGGTCAAAAGGGACATCCACAAAATGTGTAAAAACCAGAAAGGCAAGACAGGCCCTGGAGAACTGGGAGCCTTGTTATGCTGATGGGCGGGATGTAAATTGCCAACTGCCTCACTGGAGGAGTGCATTGTGTTCCCTAAAACAAGTAAACAACAGAGCTACAGAGCCAAGGCCACTTCCAGTCTAGGGAATATACCTTGGGAAAACTGAAAATCAATAAGAAAGAGCCACCTCCAAATTTAGGGCTGCACTGACTACAAGAACCTCAACTTGGTACACCTTAAATATCCCAGGAAATATAAAAATGGTTCAAAACATTGTGGTACTTACGTACGATGGAATATCCCTCAGCCATGAAATCAATGTCATAAGACCAGTAGCAGCAAAGTGAGTGGATTCAGGTACGATGATTCTAAGTCAAATAAGTCACACAGAAAAAGGAACTTATCATAAGATATCACTTATGAAGATCCTGTAAACATGGCTACACGTGAACTGAGTTAGGAAAGAGAACAGAGTCTCACATTTAGAAAACACTCTTATGCCTGCATAAAGGGGATGGAGAGGTGGGGTGATGCATAAAACCAGAGTTTGATATAAGCACAGGGACCGTTCCAAAAACCAACTTTGGAATAGACAAGGCCTACACCTTCCTCAGTGAAAGAGACTCAAAACCCCATATTTCCCACAGAGGAATATATCTGACTAGTAAGAATCTTAAAACCTATGTATTGATATGACTCCATAAGGGAATCAAGTGTGTCTAGAGTGGCATAAACATGGCAGCGAGAATCAGCTCAAACCCACTATAAAAAGGAATTTCAAAAGCAAAACCAAAAAACAGGGAAATTCTTTACAATTCCTTCAGGGTGTCTGAGGAAACCTGGAAAGACCCTATCTACAATGACAGCTGGATGTGGCATAAGGCTGGACACTTGGGACTGAGAGGATTGGTGAGATTGGGTGAGCAAATGCAGACCCTTTCAAGCAATAATGCATGGCCCCCATTCCATGGGTCCCAACTCTCCAGGTTCAAGGGAATATTACTACAGCTATAACATGTACAGGAAACCTAGAGAATGGACACACTGTGAATACGAAAGGTTTCTAAAACTCAACGAATAGTCCCTCTCCTGGTGCTCCAGTTTGACTTTCCAACTGCCTTACTATCAATCTCCCAACTTGGAGAGACAGGCCCTTTAACCTCCTGGTTTGCACAGGTTCCCAATTTGGCAGAGGATGGAAGGGACGAGGGAGAACCCATGAGAGAGTAGCTGTTAGGCATTTGGACGGGCACATGTCACTCTAATTTCCCGGCAGGAAGAAGAATTAACCAAAGTCTCAGCCACCCACCGGGAACCAGTATAGGACATGATCCAAAATTTTGGACTTGCGTTCAGCTCACAAAAAACGAGTTGAGTAATGGAGCTCAGGGGCACAGCAATTCACAAACTGGCAGAGTGATAAAGGACAACTATCGTCCAAAAATCTGTTGAGGGAAGTCAACGAGGCGGACTTGAAATCGAGGCAAAATAGCAGGAAACAGATTTCAAGAGGTACCTTGGAATCGCCTGTAAAGCACAGGAAGAGGGGCACAACTTGGACAATGGTGCACTTGGCCAAAAAGGGCGTATGCGTTTTCTCCTGAATATATTCAGGAGAAAACGCATACGCCCTTTTTGGCCAAGCAAGCAAGCGGGCAATGCAAATCTGCACTACAAAGAAGTATCACTTCCCACCGGTCAAAAGGGACATCCACAAAATGTGTAAAAACCAGAAAGGCAAGACAGGCCCTGGGGAACAGGGAGCCTTGTTATGCTGATGGGCGGGATGTAAATTGCCAACTGCCTCACTGGAGGAGTGCATTGTGTTCCCTAAAACAAGTAAACAACAGAGCTACAGAGCCAAGGCCACTTCCAGTCTAGGGAATATACCTTGGGAAAACTGAAAATCAATAAGAAAGAGCCACCTCCAAATTTAGGGCTGCACTGACTACAAGAACCTCAACTTGGGTACACCTTAAATATCCCAGGAAATATAAAAATGGTTCAAAACATTGTGGTACTTACGTACGATGGAATATCCCTCAGCCATGAAATCAATGTCATAAAACCAGTAGCAGCAAAGTGAGTGGATTCAGGTACGATGATTCTAAGTCAAATAAGTCACACAGAAAAAGGAACTTATCATAAGTATCACTTATGAAGATCCTGTAAACATGGCTACACGTGAACTGAGTTAGGAAAGAGAACAGAGTCTCACATTTAGAAAACACTCTTATGCCTGCATAAAGGGGATGGAGAGGTGGGGTGATGCATAAAACCAGAGTTTGATATAAGCACAGGGACCGTTCCAAAAACCAACTTTGGAATAGACAAGACCTACACCTTCCTCAGTGAAAGAGCCTCAAAACCCCACATTTCCCGCAGAGGAATATATCTGACTAGTAAGTATCTTAAAACCTATGTATTGATATGACTCCATAAAGGAATCAAGTGTGTCTAGAGTGGCATAAACATGGCAGCGAGAATCAGCTCAAACCCACTATAAAAAGGAATTTCAAAAGCAAAACCAAAAAACAGGGAAATTCTTTACAATTCCTTCAGGGTGTCTGAGGAAACCTGGAAAGACCCTATCTACAATGACAGCTGTATGTGGCATAAGGCTGGACACTTGGGACTGAGAGGATTGGTGAGATTGGGTGAGCAAATGCAGACCCTTTCAAGCAATAATGCATGGCCCCCATTCCATGGGTCCCAACTCTCCAGGTTCAAGGGAATATTATTAGAGCTATAACATGTACAGGAAACCTAGAGAATGGACACACTGTGAATACGAAAGGTTTCTAAAACTCAACGAATAGTCCCTCTCCTGGTGCTCCAGTTTGACTTTCCAACTGCCTTACTATCAATCTCCCAACTTGGAGAGACAGGCCCTTTAACCTCCTGGTTTGCACAGGTTCCCAATTTGGCAGAGGATGGAAGGGACGAGGGAGAACCCATGAGAGAGTAGCTGTTAGGCATTTGGACGGGCACATGTCACTCTAATTTCCCGGCAGGAAGAAGAATTAACCAAAGTCTCAGCCACCCACCGGGAACCAGTATAGGACATGATCCAAAATTTTGGACTTGCGTTCAGCTCACAAAAAACGAGTTGAGAAATGGAGCTCAGGGGCACAGCAATTCACAAACAGGCAGAGTGATAAAGGACAACTATCGTCCAAAAATCTGTTGAGGGAAGTCAACGAGGCGGACTTGAAATCGAGGCAAAATAGCAGGAAACAGATTTCAAGAGGTACCTTGGAATCGCCTGTAAAGCACAGGAAGAGGGGCACAACTTGGACAATGGTGCACTTGGCCAAAAAGGGCGTATGCGTTTTCTCCTGAATATATTCAGGAGAAAACGCATACGCCCTTTTTGGCCAAGCAAGCAAGCGGGCAATGCAAATCTGCACTACAAAGAAGTATCACTTCCCACCGGTCAAAAGGGACATCCACAAAATGTGTAAAAACCAGAAAGGCAAGACAGGCCCTGGGGAACAGGGAGCCTTGTTATGCTGATGGGCGGGATGTAAATTGCCAACTGCCTCACTGGAGGAGTGCATTGTGTTCCCTAAAACAAGTAAACAACAGAGCTACAGAGCCAAGGCCACTTCCAGTCTAGGGAATATACCTTGGGAAAACTGAAAATCAATAAGAAAGAGCCACCTCCAAATTTAGGGCTGCACTGACTACAAGAACCTCAACTTGGGTACACCTTAAATATCCCAGGAAATATAAAAATGGTTCAAAACATTGTGGTACTTACGTACGATGGAATATCCCTCAGCCATGAAATCAATGTCATAAAACCAGTAGCAGCAAAGTGAGTGGATTCAGGTACGATGATTCTAAGTGAAATAAGTCACACAGAAAAAGGAACTTATCATAAGTATCACTTATGAAGATCCTGTAAACATGGCTACACGTGAACTGAGTTAGGAAAGAGAACAGAGTCTCACATTTAGAAAACACTCTTATGCCTGCATAAAGGGGATGGAGAGGTGGGGTGATGCATAAAACCAGAGTTTGATATAAGCACAGGGACCGTTCCAAAAACCAACTTTGGAATAGACAAGACCTACACCTTCCTCAGTGAAAGAGCCTCAAAACCCCACATTTCCCGCAGAGGAATATATCTGACTAGTAAGTATCTTAAAACCTATGTATTGATATGACTCCATAAAGGAATCAAGTGTGTCTAGAGTGGCATAAACATGGCAGCGAGAATCAGCTCAAACCCACTATAAAAAGGAATTTCAAAAGCAAAACCAAAAAACAGGGAAATTCTTTACAATTCCTTCAGGGTGTCTGAGGAAACCTGGAAAGACCCTATCTACAATGACAGCTGGATGTGGCATAAGGCTGGACACTTGGGACTGAGAGGATTGGTGAGATTGGGTGAGCAAATGCAGACCCTTTCAAGCAATAATGCATGGCCCCCATTCCATGGGTCCCAACTCTCCAAGTTCAAGGGAATATTACTACAGCTATAACATGTACAGGAAACCTAGAGAATGGACACACTGTGAATACGAAAGGTTTCTAAAACTCAACGAATAGTCCCTCTCCTGGTGCTCCAGTTTGACTTTCCAACTACCTTACTATCAATCTCCCAACTTGGAGAGACAGGCCCTTTAACCTCCTGGTTTGCACAGGTTCCCAATTTGGCAGAGGATGGAAGGGACGAGGGAGAACCCATGAGAGAGTAGCTGTTAGGCATTTGGACGGGCACATGTCACTCTAATTTCCCGGCAGGAAGAAGAATTAACCAAAGTCTCAGCCACCCACCAGGAACCAGTATAGGACATGATCCAAAATTTTGGACTTGCGTTCAGCTCACAAAAAACGAGTTGAGAAATGGAGCTCAGGGGCACAGCAATTCACAAACTGGCAGAGTGATAAAGGACAACTATCGTCCAAAAATCTGTTGAGGGAAGTCAACGAGGCGGACTTGAAAGCGAGGCAAAATAGCAGGAAACAGATTTCAAGAGGTACCTTGGAATCACCTGTAAAGCACAGGAAGAGGGGCACAACTTGGACAATGGTGCACTTGGCCAAAAAGGGTGTATGCGTTTTCTCCTGAATATATTCAGGAGAAAATGCATACGCCCTTTTTGGCCAAGCAAGCAAGCGGGCAATGCAAATCTGCACTACAAAGAAGTATCACTTCCCACCGGTCAAAAGGGACATCCACAAAATGTGTAAAAACCAGAAAGGCAAGACAGGCCATGGAGAAGTGGTAGCCTTGTTATGCTGATGGGCGGGATGTAAATTGCCAACTGCCTCACTGGAGGAGTGCATTGTGTTCCCTAAAACAAGTAAACAACAGAGCTACAGAGCCAAGGCCACTTCCAGTCTAGGGAATATACCTTGGGAAAACTGAAAATCAATAAGAAAGAGCCAACTCCAAATTTAGGGCTACACTGACTACAAGAACCTCAACTTGGGTACACCTTAAATATCCCAGGAAATATAAAAATGGTTCAAAACATTGTGGTACTTACGTACGATGGAATATCCCTCAGCCATGAAATCAATGTCATAAGACCAGTAGCAGCAAAGTGAGTGGATTCAGGTACGATGATTCTAAGTGAAATAAGTCACACAGAAAAAGGAACTTATCATAAGATATCACTTATGATGATCCTGTAAACATGGCTACACGTGAACTGAGTTAGGAAAGAGAACAGCGTCTCACATTTAGAAAACACTCTTATGCCTGCATAAAGTGGAAGGAGAGGTGGGGTGATGCATAAAACCAGAGTTTGATATAAGCACAGGGACCGTTTCAAAAACCAACTTTGGAATTGACAAGACCGACACCTTCCTCAGTGAAAGAGACTCAAAACCCCATATTTCCCGCAGAGGAATATATCTGACTAGTAAGAATCTTAAAACCTATGTATTGATATGACTCCATAAGGGAATCAAGTGTGTCTAGAGTGGCATAAACATGGCAGCGAGAATCAGCTCAAACTCACTATAAAAAGGAATTTCAAAAGCAAAACCAAAAAACAGGGAAATTCTTTACAATTCCTTCAGGGTGTCTGAGGAAACCTGGAAAGACCCTATCTACAATGACAGCTGTATGTGGCATAAGGCTGGACACTTGGGACTGAGAGGATTGGTGAGATTGGGTGAGCAAATGCAGACCCTTTCAAGCAATAATGCATGGCCCCCATTCCATGGGTCCCAACTCTCCAGGTTCAAGGGAATATTACTACAGCTATAACATGTACAGGAAACCTAGAGAATGGACACACTGTGAATACGAAAGGTTTCTAAAACTCAACGAATAGTCCCTCTCCTGGTGCTCCAGTTTGACTTTCCAACTGCCTTACTATCAATCTCGCAACTTGGAGAGACAGGCCCTTTAACCTCCTGGTTTGCACAGGTTCCCAATTTGGCAGAGGATGGAAGGGACGAGGGAGAACCCATGAGAGAGTAGCTGTTAGGCATTTGGACGGGCACATGTCACTCTAATTTCCCGGCAGGAAGAAGAATTAACCAAAGTCTCAGCCACCCACCGGGAACCAGTATAGGACATGATCCAAAATTTTGGACTTGCGTTCAGCTCACAAAAAACGAGTTGAGAAATGGAGCTCAGGGGCACAGCAATTCACAAACTGGCAGAGTGATAAAGGACAACTATCGTCCAAAAATCTGTTGAGGGAAGTCAACGAGGCGGACTTGAAAGCGAGGCAAAATAGAAGGAAACAGATTTCAAGAGGTACCTTGGAATCGCCTGTAAAGCACAGGAAGAGGGGCACAACTTGGACAATGGTGCACTTGGCCAAAAAGGGCGTATGCGTTTTCTCCTGAATATATTCAGGAGAAAACGCATATGCCCTTTTTGGCCAAGCAAGCAAGCGGGCAATGCAAATCTGCACTACAAAGAAGTATCACTTCCCACCGGTCAAAAGGGACATCCACAAAATGTGTAAAAACCAGAAAGGCAAGACAGGCCCTGGAGAACTGGGAGCCTTGTTATGCTGATGGGCAGGATGTAAATTGCCAACTGCCTCACTGGAGGAGTGCATTGTGTTCCCTAAAACAAGTAAACAACAGAGCTACAGAGCCAAGGCCACTTCCAGTCTAGGGAATATACCTTGGGAAAACTGAAAATCAATAAGAAAGAGCCACCTCCAAATTTAGGGCTGCACTGACTACAAGAACCTCAACTTGGGTACACCTTAAATATCCCAGGAAATATAAAAATGGTTCAAAACACTGTGGTACTTACGTACGATGGAATATCCCTCAGCCATGAAATCAATGTCATAAGACCAGTAGCAGCAAAGTGAGTGGATTCAGGTACGATGATTCTAAGTGAAATAAGTCACACAGAAAAAGAAACTTATCATAAGATATCACTTATGAAGATCCTGTAAACATGGCTACACGTGAACTGAGTTAGGAAAGAGAACAGAGTCTCACATTTAGAAAACACTCTTATGCCTGCATAAAGGGGATGGAGAGGTGGGGTGATGCATAAAACCAGAGTTTGATATAAGCACAGGGACCGTTCCAAAAACCAACTTTGGAATAGACAAGACCTACACCTTCCTCAGTGAAAGAGACTCAAAACCCCATATTTCCCGCAGAGGAATATATCTGACTAGTAAGAATCTTAAAACCTATGTATTGATATGTCTCCATAAGGGAATCAAGTGTGTCTAGAGTGGCATAAACATGGCAGCGAGAATCAGCTCAAACCCACTATAAAAAGGAATTTCAAAAGCAAAACCAAAAAACAGGGAAATTCTTTACAAATCCTTCAGGGTGTCTGAGGAAACCTGGAAAGACCCTATCTACAATGACAGCTGGATGTGGCATAAGGCTGGACACTTGGGACTGAGAGGATTGGTGAGATTGGGTGAGCAAATGCAGACCCTTTCAAGCAATAATGCATGGCCCCCATTCCATGGGTCCCAACTCTCCAGGTTCAAGGGAATATTACTACAGCTATAACATGTACAGGAAACCTAGAGAATGGACACACTGTGAATACGAAAGGTTTCTAAAACTCAACGAATAGTCCCTCTCCTGGTGCTCCAGTTTGACTTTCCAACTGCCTTACTATCAATCTCGCAACTTGGAGAGACAGGCCCTTTAACCTCCTGGTTTGCACAGGTTCCCAATTTGGCAGAGGATGGAAGGGACGAGGGAGAACCCATGAGAGAGTAGCTGTTAGGCATTTGGACGGGCACATGTCACTCTAATTTCCCGGCAGGAAGAAGAATTAACCAAAGTCTCAGCCACCCACCGGGAACCAGTATAGGACATGATCCAAAATTTTGGACTTGCGTTCAGCTCACAAAAAACGAGTTGAGAAATGGAGCTCAGGGGCACAGCAATTCACAAACTGGCAGAGTGATAAAGGACAACTATCGTCCAAAAATCTGTTGAGGGAAGTCAACGAGGCGGACTTGAAAGCGAGGCAAAATAGCAGGAAACAGATTTCAAGAGGTACCTTGGAATCGCCTGTAAAGCACAGGAAGAGGGGCACAACTTGGACAATGGTGCACTTGGCCAAAAAGGGCGTATGCGTTTTCTCCTGAATATATTCAGGAGAAAACGCATACGCCCTTTTTGGCCAAGCAAGCAAGCGGGCAATGCAAATCTGCACTACAAAGAAGTATCACTTCCCACCGGTCAAAAGGGACATCCACAAAATGTGTAAAAACCAGAAAGGCAAGACAGGCCCTGGAGAACTGGGAGCCTTGTTATGCTGATGGGCGGGATGTAAATTGCCAACTGCCTCACTGGAGGAGTGCATTGTGTTCCCTAAAACAAGTAAACAACAGAGCTACAGAGCCAAGGCCACTTCCAGTCTAGGGAATATACCTTGGGAAAACTGAAAATCAATAAGAAAGACCCACCTCCAAATTTAGGGCTGCACTGACTACAAGAACCTCAACTTGGGTACACCTTAAATATCCCAGGAAATATAAAAATGGTTCAAAACACTGTGGTACTTACGTACGATGGAATATCCCTCAGCCATGAAATCAATGTCATAAGACCAGTAGCAGCAAAGTGAGTGGATTCAGGTACGATGATTCTAAGTGAAATAAGTCACACAGAAAAAGAAACTTATCATAAGATATCACTTATGAAGATCCTGTAAACATGGCTACACGTGAACTGAGTTAGGAAAGAGAACAGAGTCTCACATTTAGAAAACACTCTTATGCCTGCATAAAGGGGATGGAGAGGTGGGGTGATGCATAAAACCAGAGTTTGATATAAGCACAGGGACCGTTCCAAAAACCAACTTTGGAATAGACAAGACCTACACCTTCCTCAGTGAAAGAGACTCAAAACCCCATATTTCCCGCAGAGGAATATATCTGACTAGTAAGAATCTTAAAACCTATGTATTGATATGTCTCCATAAGGGAATCAAGTGTGTCTAGAGTGGCATAAACATGGCAGCGAGAATCAGCTCAAACCCACTATAAAAAGGAATTTCAAAAGCAAAACCAAAAAACAGGGAAATTCTTTACAATTCCTTCAGGGTGTCTGAGGAAACCTGGAAAGACCCTATCTACAATGACAGCTGGATGTGGCATAAGGCTGGACACTTGGGACTGAGAGGATTGGTGAGATTGGGTGAGCAAATGCAGACCCTTTCAAGCAATAATGCATGGCCCCCATTCCATGGGTCCCAACTCTCCAGGTTCAAGGGAATATTACTACAGCTATAACATGTACAGGAAACCTAGAGAATGGACACACTGTGAATACGAAAGGTTTCTAAAACTCAACGAATAGTCCCTCTCCTGGTGCTCCAGTTTGACTTTCCAACTGCCTTACTATCAATCTCGCAACTTGGAGAGACAGGCCCTTTAACCTCCTGGTTTGCACAGGTTCCCAATTTGGCAGAGGATGGAAGGGACGAGGGAGAACCCATGAGAGAGTAGCTGTTAGGCATTTGGACGGGCACATGTCACTCTAATTTCCCGGCAGGAAGAAGAATTAACCAAAGTCTCAGCCACCCACCGGGAACCAGTATAGGACATGATCCAAAATTTTGGACTTGCGTTCAGCTCACAAAAAACGAGTTGAGAAATGGAGCTCAGGGGCACAGCAATTCACAAACTGGCAGAGTGATAAAGGACAACTATCATCCAAAAATCTGTTGAGGGAAGTCAACGAGGCGGACTTGAAAGCGAGGCAAAATAGCAGGAAACAGATTTCAAGAGGTACCTTGGAATCGCCTGTAAAGCACAGGAAGAGGGGCACAACTTGGACAATGGTGCACTTGGCCAAAAAGGGCGTATGCGTTTTCTCCTGAATATATTCAGGAGAAAACGCATACGCCCTTTTTGGCCAAGCAAGCAAGCGGGCAATGCAAATCTGCACTACAAAGAAGTATCACTTCCCACCGGTCAATAGGGACATCCACAAAATGTGTAAAAACCAGAAAGGCAAGACAGGCCCTGGAGAACTGGGAGCCTTGTTATGCTGATGGGCGGGATATCAATTGCCAACTGCCTCACTGGAGGAGTGCATTGTGTTCCCTAAAACAAGTAAACAACAGAGCTACAGAGCCAAGGCCACTTCCAGTCTAGGGAATATACCTAGGGAAAACTGAAAATCAATAAGAAAGAGCCACCTCCAAATTTAGGGCTGCACTGGCTACAAGAACCTCAACTTGGGTACACCTTAAATATCCCAGGAAGTATAAAAATGGTTCAAAACATTGTGGTACTTACGTACGATGGAATATCCCTCAGTGATGAAATCAATGTCATAAGACCAGTAGCAGCAAAGTGAGTGGATTCAGGTACGATGATTCTAAGTGAAATAAGTCACACAGAAAAAGGAACTTATCATAAGATATCACTTATGAAGATCCTGTAAACATGGCTACACGTGAACTGATTTAGGAAAGAGAACAGAGTCTCACATTTAGAAAACACTCATATGCCTGCATAAAGGGGATGGAGAGGTGGGGTGATGCATAAAACCAGAGTTTGATATAAGCGCAGGGACCGTTCCAAAAACCAAATTTAGAATAGACAAGACCTACACCTTCCTCAGTGAAAGAGACTCAAAACCCCATATTTCCCGCAGAGGAATATATCTGACTAATAAGAATCTTAAAACCTATGTATTGATATGACTCCATAAGGGAATCAAGTGTGTCTAGAGTGGCATAAACATGGCAGCGAGAATCAGCTCAAACCAACTATAAAAAGGAATTTCAAAAGAAAAACCAAAAAACAGGGAAATTCTTTAAAATTCCTTCAGGGTGTCTGAGGAAACCTGGAAAGACCCTATCTACAATGACAGCTGGATGTGGCATAAGGCTGGACACTTGGGACTGAGAGGATTGGTGAGATTGGGTGAGCAAATGCAGACCCTTTCAAGCAATAATGCATGGCCCCCATTCCATGGGTCCCAACTCTCCAGGTTCAAGGGAATATTACTACAGCTATAACATGTACAGGAAACCTAGAGAATGGACACACTGTGAATACGAAAGGTTTCTAAAACTCAACGAATAGTCCCTCTCCTGGTGCTCCAGTTTGACTTTCCAACTGCCTTACTATCAATCTCGCAACTTGGAGAGACAGGCCCTTTAACCTCCTGGTTTGCACAGGTTCCCAATTTGGCAGAGGATGGAAGGGACGAGGGAGAACCCATGAGAGAGTAGCTGTTAGGCATTTGGACGGGCACATGTCACTCTAATTTCCCGGCAGGAAGAAGAATGAACCAAAGTCTCAGCCACCCACCAGGAACCAGTATAGGACATGATCCAAAATTTTGGACTTGCGTTCAGCTCACAAAAAACGAGTTGAGAAATGGAGCTCAGGGGCACAGCAATTCACAAACTGGCAGAGTGATAAAGGACAACTATCGTCCAAAAATCTGTTGAGGGAAGTCAACGAGGCGGACTTGAAAGCGAGGCAAAATAGCAGGAAACAGATTTCAAGAGGTACCTTGGAATCGCCTGTAAAGCACAGGAAGAGGGGCACAACTTGGACAATGGTGCACTTGGCCAAAAAGGGCGTATGCGTTTTCTCCTGAATATATTCAGGAGAAAACGCATACGCCCTTTTTGGCCAAGCAAGCAAGCGGGCAATGCAAATCTGCACTACAAAGAAGTATCACTTCCCACCGGTCAAAAGGGACATCCACAAAATGTGTAAAAACCAGAAAGGCAAGACAGGCCCTGGAGAACTGGGAGCCTTGTTATGCTGATGGGCGGGATGTCAATTGCCAACTGCCTCACTGGAGGAGTGCATTGTGTTCCCTAAAACAAGTAAACAACAGAGCTACAGAGCCAAGGCCACTTCCAGTCTAGGGAATATACCTAGGGAAAACTGAAAATCAATAAGAAAGAGCCACCTCCAAATTTAGGGCTGCACTGGCTACAAGAACCTCAACTTGGGTACACCTTAACTATCCCAGGAAGTATAAAAATGGTTCAAAACATTGTGGTACTTACGTACGATGGAATATCCCTCAGTGATGAAATCAATGTCATAAGACCAGTAGCAGCAAAGTGAGTGGATTCAGGTACGATGATTCTAAGTGAAATAAGTCACACAGAGAAAGGAACTTATCATAAGATATCACTTATGAAGATCCTGTAAACATGGCTACACGTGAACTGAGTTAGGAAAGAGAACAGAGTCTCACATTTAGAAAACACTCTTATGCCTGCATAAAGGGGATGGAGAGGTGGGGTGATGCATAAAACCAGAGTTTGATATAAGCACAGGGACCGTTCCAAAAACCAACTTTGGAATAGACAAGACCTACACCTTCCTCAGTGAAAGAGATTCAAAACCCCATATTTCCCGCAGAGGAATATATCTGACTAGTAAGAATCTTAAAACCTATGTATTGATATGACTACATAAGGGAATCAAGTGTGTCTAGAGTGGCATAAACATGGCAGCGAGAATCAGCTCAAACCCACTATAAAAAGGAATTTCAAAAGCAAAACCAAAAAACAGGGAAATTCTTTACAATTCCTTCAGGGTGTCTGAGGAAACCTGGAAAGACCCTATCTACAATGACAGCTGGATGTGGCATAAGGCTGGACACTTGGAACTGAGAGGATTGGTGAGATTGGGTGAGCAAATGCAGAACCTTTCAAGCAATAATGCATGGCCCCCATTCCATGGGTCCCAACTCTCCAGGTTCAAGGGAATATTACTACAGCTATAACATGTACAGGAAACCTAGAGAATGGACACACTGTGAATACGAAAGGTTTCTAAAACTCAACGAATAGTCCCTCTCCTGGTGCTCCAGTTTGACTTTCCAACTGCCTTACTATCAATCTCGCAACTTGGAGAGACAGGCCCTTTAACCTCCTGGTTTGCACAGGTTCCCAATTTGGCAGAGGATGGAAGGGACGAGGGAGAACCCATGAGAGAGTAGCTGTTAGGCATTTGGACGGGCACATGTCACTCTAATTTCCCGGCAGGAAGAAGAATTAACCAAAGTCTCAGCCACCCACCGGGAACCAGTATAGGACATGATCCAAAATTTTGGACTTGCGTTCAGCTCCCAAAAAACGAGTTGAGAAATGGAGCTCAGGGGCACAGCAATTCACAAACTGGCAGAGTGATAAAGGACAACTATCGTCCAAAAATCTGTTGAGGGAAGTCAACGAGGCGGACTTGAAAGCGAGGCAAAATAGCAGGAAACAGATTTCAAGAGGTACCTTGGAATCGCCTGTAAAGCACAGGAAGAGGGGCACAACTTGGACAATGGTGCACTTGGCCAAAAAGGGCGTATGCGTTTTCTCCTGAATATATTCAGGAGAAAACGCATACGCCCTTTTTGGCCAAGCAAGCAAGCGGGCAATGCAAATCTGCACTACAAAGAAGTATCACTTCCCACCGGTCAAAAGGGACATCCACAAAATGTGTAAAAACCAGAAAGGCAAGAAAGGCCCTGGAGAACTGGGAGCCTTGTTATGCTGATGGGCGGGATGTAAATTGCCAACTGCCTCACTGGAGGAGTGCATTGTGTTCCCTAAAACAAGTAAACAACAGAGCTACAGAGCCAAGGCCACTTCCAGTCTAGGGAATATACCTTGGGAAAACTGAAAATCAATAAGAAAGAGCCACCTCCAAATTTAGGGCTGCACTGACTACAAGAACCTCAACTTGGGTACACCTTAAATATCCCAGGAAATATAAAAATGGTTCAAAACATTGTGGTACTTACGTACGATGGAATATCCCTCAGCCATGAAATCAATGTCATAAGACCAGTAGCAGCAAAGTGAGTGGATTCAGGTACGATGATTCTAAGTGAAATAAGTCACACAGAAAAAGGAACTTATCATAAGATATCACTTATGAAGATCCTGTAAACATGGCTACACGTGAACTGAGTTAGGAAAGAGAACAGAGTCTCACATTTAGAAAACACTCTTATGCCTGCATAAAGGGGAAGGAGAGGTGGGGTGATGCATAAAACCAGAGTTTGATATAAGCACAGGGACCGTTTCAAAAACCAACTTTGGAATTGACAAGACCGACACCTTCTCAGTGAAAGAGACTCAAAACCCCATATTTCCCGCAGAGGAATATATCTGACTAGTAAGAATCTTAAAACCTATGTATTGATATGTCTCCATAAGGGAATCAAGTGTGTCTAGAGTGGCATAAACATGGCAGCGAGAATCAGCTTAAACCCACTATAAAAAGAATTTCAAAAGCAAAACCAAAAAACAGGGAAATTCTTTACAATTCCTTCAGGGTGTCTGAGGAAACCTGGAAAGACCCTATCTACAATGACAGCTGGATGTGGCATAAGGCTGGACACTTGGGACTGAGAGGATTGGTGAGATTGGGTGAGCAAATGCAGATCCTTTCAAGCCATAATGCATGGCCCCCATTCCATGGGTCCCAACTCTCCAGGTTCAAGGGAATATTACTACAGCTATAACATGTACAGGAAACCTAGAGAATGGACACACTGTGAATACGAAAGGTTTCTAAAACTCAACGAATAGTCCCTCTCCTGGTGCTCCAGTTTGACTTTCCAACAGCCTTACTATCAATCTCCCAACTTGGAGAGACAGGCCCTTTAACCTCCTGGTTTGCACAGGTTCCCAATTTGGCAGAGGATGGAAGGGACGAGGGAGAACCCATGAGAGAGTAGCTGTTAGGCATTTGGACGGGCACATGTCACTCTAATTTCCCGGCAGGAAGAAGAATTAACCAAAGTCTCAGCCACCCACCGGGAACAAGTATAGGACATGCTCCAAAATTTTGGACTTGCGTTCAGCTCACAAAAAACGAGTTGAGAAATGGAGCTCAGGGGCACAGCAATTCACAAACTGGCAGAGTGATAAAGGACAACTATCGTCCAAAAATCTGTTGAGGGAAGTCAACGAGGCGGACTTGAAAGCGAGGCAAAATAGCAGGAAACAGATTTCAAGGGGTACCTTGGAATCGCCTGTAAAGCACAGGAAGAGGGGCACAACTTGTACAGTGGTGCACTTGGCCAAAAAGGGCGTATGCGTTTTCTCCTGAATATATTCAGGAGAAAACGCATACGCCCTTTTTGGCCAAGCAAGCAAGCGGGCAATGCAAATCTGCACTACAAAGAAGTAGCACTTCCCACCGGTCAAAAGGGATATCCACAAAATGTGTAAAAACCAGAAAGGCAAGACAGGCCCTGGAGAACAGGGAGCCTTGTTATGCTGATGGGCGGGATGTCAATTGCCAACTGCCTCACTGGAGAAGTGCATTGTGTTCCCTAATACAAGTAAACAACAGAGCTACAGAGCCAAGGCCACTTCCAATCTAGGGAATATACCTTGGGAAAACTGAAAATCAATAAGAAAGAGCCACCTCCAAATTTAGGGCTGCACTGACTACAAGAACCTCAACTTGGGTACACCTTAAATATCCCAGGAAATATAAAAATGGTTCAAAACACTGTGGTACTTACGTACGATGGAATATCCCTCAGCCATGAAATCAATGTCATAAGACCAGTAGCAGAAAAGTGAGTGGATTCAGGTACGATGATTCTAAGTGAAATAAGTCACACAGAAAAAGAAACTTATCATAAGATATCACTTATGAAGCTCCTGTAAACATGGCTACACGTGAACTGAGTTAGGAAAGAGAACAGAGTCTCACATTTAGAAAACACTCTTATGCCTGCATAAAGGGGAAGGAGAGGTGGGGTGATGCATAAAACCAGAGTTTGATATAAGCACAGGGACCGTTTCAAAAACCAACTTTGGAATTGACAAGACCAACACCTTCCTCAGTGAAAGAGACTCAAAACCCCATATTTCCCACAGAGGAATATATCTGACTAGTAAGAATCTTAAAACCTATGTATTGATATGTCTCCATAAGGGAATCAAGTGTGTCTAGAGTGGCATAAACATGGCAGCGAGAATCAGCTCAAACCCACTATAAAAAGGAATTTCAAAAGCAAAACCAAAAAACAGGGAAATTCTTTACAATTCCTTCAGGGTGTCTGAGGAAACCTGGAAAGACCCTATCTACAATGACAGCTGGATGTGGCATAAGGCTGGACACTTGGGACTGAGAGGATTGGTGAGATTGGGTGAGCAAATGCAGACCCTTTCAAGCAATAATGCATGGCCCCCATTCCATGGGTCCCAACTCGCCAGGTTCAAGGGAATATTACTACAGCTATAACATGTACAGGAAACCTAGAGAATGGACACACTGTGAATACGAAAGGTTTCTAAAACTCAACGAATAGTCCCTCTCCTGGTGCTCCAGTTTGACTTTCCAACTGCCTTACTATCAATCTCCCAACTTGGAGAGACAGGCCCTTTAACCTCCTGGTTTGCACAGGTTCCCAATTTGGCAGAGGATGGAAGGGACTAGGCAGAACCCATGAGAGAGTAGCTGTTAGGCATTTGGACGGGCACATGTCACTCTAATTTCCCGGCAGGAAGAAGAATTAACCAAAGTCTCAGCCACCCACCGGGAACCAGTATAGGACATGATCCAAAATTTTGGACTTGCGTTCAGCTCACAAAAAACGAGTTGAGAAATGGAGCTCAGGGGCACAGCAATTCACAAACTGGCAGAGTGATAAAGGACAACTATCGTCCAAAAATCTGTTGAGGGAAGTCAACGAGGCGGACTTGAAAGCGAGGCAAAATAGCAGGAAACAGATTTCAAGAGGTACCTTGGAATCGCCTGTAAAGCACAGGAAGAGGGGCACAACTTGGACAATGGTGCACTTGGCCAAAAAGGGTGTATGCGTTTTCTCCTGAATATATTCAGGAGAAAACGCATACGCCCTTTTTGGCCAAGCAAGCAAGCGGGCAATGCAAATCTGCACTACAAAGAAGTGTCATTTCCCACCGGTCAAAAGGGACATCCACAAAATGTGTAAAAACCAGAAAGGCAAGAGAGGCCCTGGAGAACAGGGAGCCTTGTTATGCTGATGGGCGGGATGTAAATTGCCAACTGCCTCACTGGAGGAGTGCATTGTGTTCCCTAAAACAAGTGAACAACAGAGCTACAGAGCCAAGGCCACATCCAGTCTAGGGAATATACCTTGGGAAAACTGAAAATCAATAAGAAAGAGCCACCTCCAAATTTAGGGCTGCACTGGCTACAAGAACCTCGACTGGGTACACCTTAAATATCCCAGGAAATATAAAAATGGTTCAAAACATTGTGGTACTTACGTACGATGGAATATCCCTCAGCGATGAAATCAATGTCATAAAACCAGTAGCAGCAAAGTGAGTGGATTCAGGTACGATGATTCTAAGTGAAATATGTCACACAGAAAAAGAAACTTATCATAAGATATCACTTATGAAGATCCTGTAAACATGGCTACACGTGAACTGAGTTAGGAAAGAGAACAGAGTCTCACATTTAGAAAACACTCTTATGCCTGCATAAAGGGGATGGAGAGGTGGGGTGATGCATAAAACCAGAGTTTGATATAAGCACAGGGACCGTTCCAAAAACCAACTTTGGAATAGACAAGACCTACACCTTCCTCAGTGAAAGAGACTCAAAACTCCATATTTCCCACAGAGGAATATATCTGACTAGTAAGAATATTAAAACCTATGTATTGATATGACTCCATAAGGGAATCAAGTGTGTCTAGAGTGGCATAAACATGGCAGCAAGAATCAGCTCAAACCCACTATAAAAAGGAATTTCAAAAGCAAACCCAAAAAACAGGGAAATTCTTTACAATTCCTTCAGGGTGTCTGAGGAAACCTGGAAAGACCCTATCTACAATGACAGCTGGATGTGGCATAAGGCTGGACACTTGGGACTGAGAGGATTGGTGAGATTGGGTGAGCAAATGCAGACCCTTTCAAGCAATAATGCATGGCCCCCATTCCATGGGTCCCAACTCTCCAGGTTCAAGGGAATATTACTACAGCTATAACATGTACAGGAAACCTAGAGAATGGACACACTGTGAATACGAAAGGTTTCTAAAACTCAACGAATAGTCCCTCTCCTGGTGCTCCAGTTTGACTTTCCAACTGCCTTACTATCAATCTCCCAACTTGGAGAGACAGGCCCTTTAACCTCCTGGTTTGCACAGGTTCCCAATTTGGCAGAGAATGGAAGGGACGAGGGAGAACCCATGAGAGAGTAGCTGTTAGGCATTTGGACGGGCACATGTCACTCTAATTTCCCGGCAGGAAGAAGAATTAACCAAAGTCTCAGCCACCCACCGGGAACCAGTATAGGACATGCTCCAAAATTTTGGACTTGCGTTCAGCTCACAAAACACGAGTTGAGAAATGGAGCTCAGGGGCACAGCAATTCACAAACTGGCAGAGTGATAAAGGACAACTATCGTCCAAAAATCTGTTGAGGGAAGTCAACGAGGCGGACTTGAAAGCGAGGCAAAATAGCAGGAAACAGATTTCAAGGGGTACCTTGGAATCGCCTGTAAAGCACAGGAAAAGGGGCACAACTTGGACAACGGTGCACTTGGCCAAAAAGGGCGTATGCGTTTTCTCCTGAATATATTCAGGAGAAAACGCATACGCCCTTTTTGGCCAAGCAAGCAAGCGGGCAATGCAAATCTGCACTACAAAGAAGTAGCACTTCCCACCGGTCAAAAGGGACATCCACAAAATGTGTAAAAACCAGAAAGGCAAGACATGCCCTGGAGAACAGGGAGCCTTGTTATGCTGATGGGCGGGATGTCAATTGCCAACTGCCTCACTGGAGAAGTGCATTGTGTTCCCTAAAACAAGTAAACAACAGAGCTACAGAGCCAAGGCCACTTCCAGTCTAGGGAATATACCTTGGGAAAACTGAAAATCAATAAGAAAGAGCCACCTCCAAATTTAAGGCTGCACTGACTACAAGAACCTCAACTTGGGTACACCTTAAATATCCCAGGAAATATAAAAATGGTTCAAAACACTGTGGTACTTACGTACGATGGAATATCCCTCAGCCATGAAATCAATGTCAGAAGACCAGTAGCAGAAAAGTGAGTGGATTCAGGTACGATGATTCTAAGTGAAATAAGTCACACAGAAAAAGAAACTTATCATAAGATATCACTTATGAAGATCCTGTAAACATGGCTACACGTGAACTGAGTTAGGAAAGAGAACAGAGTCTCACATTTAGAAAACACTCTTATGCCTGCATAAAGGGGAAGGAGAGGTGGGGTGATGCATAAAACCAGAGTTTGATATAAGCACAGGGACCGTTTCAAAAACCAACTTTGGAATTGACAAGACCAACACCTTCCTCAGTGAAAGAGACTCAAAACCCCATATTTCCCACAGAGGAATATATCTGACTAGTAAGAATCTTAAAACCTATGTATTGATATGTCTCCATAAGGGAATCAAGTGTGTCTAGAGTGGCATAAACATGGCAGCGAGAATCAGCTCAAACCCACTATAAAAAGGAATTTCAAAAGCAAAACCAAAAAACAGGGAAATTCTTTACAATTCCTTCAGGGTGTCTGAGGAAACCTGGAAAGACCCTATCTACAATGACAGCTGGATGTGGCATAAGGCTGGACACTTGGGACTGAGAGGATTGGTGAGATTAGGTGAGCAAATGCAGACCCTTTCAAGCAATAATGCATGGCCCCCATTCCATGGGTCCCAACTCTCCAGGTTCAAGGGAATATTACTACAGCTATAACATGTACAGGAAACCTAGAGAATGGACACACTGTGAATACGAAAGGTTTCTAAAACTCAACGAATAGTCCCTCTCCTGGTGCTCCAGTTTGACTTTCCAACTGCCTTACTATCAATCTCCCAACTTGGAGAGACAGGCCCTTTAACCTCTTGGTTTGCACAGGTTCCCAATTTGGCAGAGGATGGAAGGGACGAGGGAGAACCCATGAGAGAGTAGCTGTAAAGCATTTGGACGGGCACATGTCACTCTAATTTCCCGGCAGGAAGAAGAATTAACCAAAGACTCAGCCACCCACCGGGAACCAGTATAGGACATGATCCAAAATTTTGGACTTGCGTTCAGCTCACAAAAAACGAGTTGAGAAATGGAGCTCAGGGGCACAGCAATTCACAAACTGGCAGAGTGATAAAGGACAACTATCGTCCAAAAATCTGTTGAGGGAAGTCAACGAGGCGGACTTGAAAGCGAGGCAAAATAGCAGGAAACAAATTTCAAGAGGTACGTTGGAATCGCCTGTAAAGCAGAGGAAGAGGGGCACAACTTGGACAATGGTGCACTTGGCCAAAAAGGGCGTATGCGTTTTCTCCTGAATATATTCAGGAGAAAACGCATACGCCCTTTTTGGCCAAACAAGCAAGCGGGCAATGCAAATCTGCACTACAAAGAAGTATCACTTCCCACCGGTCAAAAGGGACATCCACAAAATGTGTAAAAACCAGAAAGGCAAGACAGGCCCTGGAGAACAGGGAGCCTTGTTATGCTGATGGGCGGGATGTAAATTGCCAACTGCCTCACTGGAGGAGTGCATTGTGTTCCCTAAAACAAGTAAACAACAGAGCTACAGAGCCAAGGCCACATCCAGTCTAGGGAATATACCTTGGGAAAACTGAAAATCAATAAGAAAAAGCCACCTCCAAATTTAGGGCTGCACTGGCTACAAGAACCTCAACTTGTGTACACCTTAAATATCCCAGGAAATATAAAAATGGTTCAAAACATTGTGGTACTTACATACGATGGAATATCCCTCAGCGATGAAATCAATGTCATAAAACCAGTAGCAGCAAAGTGAGTGGATTCAGGTACGATGATTCTAAGTGAAATAAGTCACACAGAAAAAGGAACTTATCATAAGATATCACTTATGAAGATCCTGTAAACATGGCTACACGTGAACTGAGTTAGGAAAGAGAACAGAGTCTCACATTTAGAAAACACTCTTATGCCTGCATAAAGGGGATGGAGAGGTGGGGTGATGCATAAAACCAGAGTTTGATATAAGCACAGGGACCGTTCCAAAAACCAACTTTGGAATAGACAAGACCTACACCTTCCTCAGTGAAAGAGACTCAAAACCCCATATTTCCCGCAGAGGAATATATCTGACTAGTAAGAATCTTAAAACCTATGTATTGATATGAATCCATAAGGGAATCAAGTGTGTCTAGAGTGGCATAAACATGGCAGCGAGAATCAGCTCAAACCCACTATAAAAAGGAATTTCAAAAGCAAAACCAAAAAACAGGGAAATTCTTTACAATTCCTTCAGGGTGTCTGAGGAAACCTGGAAAGACCCTATCTACAATGACAGCTGGATGTGGCATAAGGCTGGACACTTGGGACTGAGAGGATTGGTGAGATTGGGTGAGCAAATGCAGACCCTTTCAAGCAATAATGCATGGCCCCCATTCCATGGGTCCCAACTCTCCAGGTTCAAGGGAATATTACTACAGCTATAACATGTACAGGAAACCTAGAGAATGGACACACTGTGAATACGAAAGGTTTCTAAAACTCAACGAATAGTCCCTCTCCTGGTGCTCCAGTTTGACTTGCCAACTGCCTTACTATCAATCTCCCAACTTGGAGAGACAGGCCCTTTAACCTCCTGGTTTGCACAGGTTCCCAATTTGGCAGAGGATGGAAGGGACGAGGGAGAACCCATGAGAGAGTAGCTGTTAGGCATTTGGACGGGCACATGTCACTCTAATTTCCCGGCAGGAAGAAGAATTAACCAAAGTCTCAGCCACCCACCGGGAACCAGTATAGGACATGATCCAAAATTTTGGACTTGCGTTCAGCTCACAAAAACGAATTGAGAAATGGAGCTCAGGGGCACAGCAATTCACAAACTGGCAGAGTGATAAAGGACAACTATCGTCCAAAAATCTGTTGAGGGAAGTCAACGAGACGGACTTGAAAGCGAGGCAAAATAGCAGGAAACAGATTTCAGAGGTACCTTGGAATCGCCTGTAAAGCACAGGAAGAGGGGCACAACTTGGACAATGGTGCACTTGGCCAAAAAGGGCGTATGTGTTTTCTCCTGAATATATTCAGGAGAAAACGCATACGCCCTTTTTGGCCAAGCATGCAAGCGGGCAATGCAAATCTGCACTACAAAGAAGTATCACTTCCCACCAGTCAAAAGGGACATCCACAAAATGTGTAAAAACCAGAAAGGCAAGACAGGCCCTGGAGAACTGGGAGCTTTGTTATGCTGATGGGGGGGATGTAAATTGCCAACTGCCTCACTGGAGGAGTGCATTGTGTTCCCTAAAACAAGTAAACAACAGAGTTACAGAGCCAAGGCCACTTCCAGTCTAGGGAATATACCTTGGGAAAACTGAAAATCAATAAGAAAGAGCCACCTCCAAATTTAGGGCTGCACTGACTACAAGAACCTCAACTTGGGTACACCTTAAATATCCCAGGAAATATAAAAATGGTTCAAAACATTGTGGTACTTACGTACGATGGAATATCCCTCAGCCATGAAATCAATGTCATAAGACCAGTAGCAGCAAAGTGAGTGGATTCAGGTACGATGATTCTAAGTGAAATAAGTCACACAGAAAAAGGAACTTATCATAAGATATCACTTATGAAGATCCTGTAAACATGGCTACACCTGAACTGAGTTAGGAAAGAGAACAGAGTCTCACATTTAGAAAACACTCTTATGCCTCCATAAAGGGGATGGAGAGGTGGGGTGATGCATAAAACCAGAGTTTGATATAAGCACAGGGACCGTTCCAAAAACCAACTTTGGAATAGACAAGACCTACACCTTCCTCAGTGAAAGAGACTCAAAACCCCATATTTCCCGCAGAGGAATATATCTGACTAGTAAGAATCTTAAAACCTATGTATTGATATGACTCCATAAGGGAATCAAGTGTGTCTAGAGTGGCATAAACATGGCAGCGAGAATCAGCTCAAACCCACTATAAAAAGGAATTTCAAAAGCAAAACCAAAAAACAGGGAAATTCTTTACAATTCCTTCAGGGTGTCTGAGGAAACCTGGAAAGACCCTATCTACAATGACAGCTGGATGTGGCATAAGGCTGGACACTTGGGACTGAGAGGATTGGTGAGATTGGGTGAGCAAATGCAGACCCTTTCAAGCAATAATGCATGGCCCCCATTCCATGGGTCCCAACTCTCCAGGTTCAAGGGAATATTACTACAGCTATAACATGTACAGGAAACCTAGAGAATGGACACACTGTGAATACGAAAGGTTTCTAAAACTCAACGAATAGTCCCTCTCCTGGTGCTCCAGTTTGACTTTCCAACTGCCTTACTATCAATCTCCCAACTTGGAGAGACAGGCCCTTTAACCTCCTGGTTTGCACAGGTTCCCAATTTGGCAGAGGATGGAAGGGACGAGGGAGAACCCATGAGAGAGTAGCTGTTAGGCATTTGGACGGGCACATGTCACTCTAATTTCCCGGCAGGAAGAAGAATTAACCAAAGTCTCAGCCACCCACAGGGAACCAGTATAGGACATGATCCAAAATTTTGGACTTGCGTTCAGCTCACAAAAAACGAGTTGAGAAATGGAGCTCAGGGGCACAGCAATTCACAAACTGGCAGAGTGATAAAGGACAACTATCATCCTAAAATCTGTTGAGGGAAGTCAACGAGGCGGACTTGAAAGCGAGGCAAAATAGCAGGAAACAGATTTCAAGAGGTACCTTGGAATCGCCTGTAAAGCACAGGAAGAGGGGCACAACTTGGACAATGGTGCACTTGGGCAAAAAGGGCGTATGCGTTTTCTCCTGAATATATTCAGGAGAAAACGCATACGCCCTTTTTGGCCAAGCAAGCAAGCGGGCAATGCAAATCTGCACTACAAAGAAGTATCACTTCCCACCGGTCAAAAGGGACATCCACAAAATGTGTAAAAACCAGAAAGGCAAGACAGGCCCTGGAGAACTGGGAGCCTTGTCATGCTGATGGGCGGGATGTAAATTGCCAACTGCCTCACTGGAGGAGTGCATTGTGTTCCCTAAAACAAGTAAACAACAGAGCTACAGAGCCAAGGCCACTTCCAGTCTAGGGAATATACCTAGAGAAAACTGAAAATCAATAAGAAAGAGCCACCTCCAAATTTAGGGCTGCACTGGCTACAAGAACCTCAACTTGGGTACACCTTAAATATCCCAGGAAATATAAAAATGGTTCAAAACATTGTGGTACTTACGTACGATGGAATATCCCTCAGCGATGAAATCAATGTCATAAGACAAGTAGCAGCAAAGTGAGCGGATTCAGGTACGATGATTCTAAGTGAAATAAGTCACACAGAAAAAGGAACTTATCATAAGATATCACTTATGAAGAACCTGTAAACATGGCTACACGTGGACTGAGTTAGGAAAGAGAACAGAGTCTCACATTGAGAAAACACTCTTATGCCTGCATAAAGGAGATGGAGAGGTGGGGTGATGCATAAAACCAGAGTTTGATATAAGCACAGGGACCGTTTCAAAAACCAACTTTGGAATAGACAAGACCTACACCTTCCTCAGTGAAAGAGACTCAAAACCCCATATTTCCCGCAGAGGAATATATCTGACTAGTAAGAATCTTAAAACCTATGTATTGATATGACTCCATAAGGGAATCAAGTGTGTCTAGAGTGGCATAAACATGGCAGCGAGAATCAGCGCAAACCCACTATAAAAAGGAATTTCAAAAGCAAAACCAAAAAACAGGGAAATTCTTTACAATTCCTTCAGGGTGTCTGAGGAAACCTGGAAAGACCCTATCTACAATGACAGCTGGATGTGGCATAAGGCTGGACACGTGGGACTGAGAGGATTGGTGAGATTGGGTGAGCAAATGCAGACCCTTTCAAGCAATAATGCATGGCCCCCATTCCATGGGTCCCAACTCTCCAGGTTCAAGGGAATATTACTACAGCTATAACATGTACAGGAAACCTAGAGAATGGACACACTGTGAATACAAAAGGTTTCTAAAACTCAACGAATAGTCCCTCTCCTGGTGCTCCAGGTTGACTTTCCAACTGCCTTACTATCAATCTCCCAACTTGGAGAGACAGGCCCTTTAACCTCCTGGTTTGCACAGGTTCCCAATTTGGCAGAGGATGGAAGGGACGAGGGAGAACCCATGAGAGAGTAGCTGTTAGGCATTTGGACGGGCACATGTCACTCTAATTTCCCGGCAGGAAGAAGAATTAACCAAAGTCTCAGCCACCCACCGGGAACCAGTATAGGACATGATCCAAAATTTTGGACTTGCGTTCAGCTCACAAAAAACGAGTTGAGAAATGGAGCTCAGGGGCACAGCAATTCACAAACTGGCAGAGTGATAAAGGACAACTATCGTCCAAAAATCTGTTGAGGGAAGTCAACGAGGCGGACTTGAAAGCGAGGCAAAATAGCAGGAAACAGATTTCAAGAGGTACCTTGGAATCGCCTGTAAAGCACAGGAAGAGGGGCACAACTTGGACAATGGTGCACTTGGCCAAAAAGGGCGTATGCGTTTTCTCCTGAATATATTCAGAAGAAAACGCATACGCCCTTTTCGGCCAAGCAAGCAAGCGGGCAATACAAATCTGCACTACAAAGAAGTATCACTTCCCACCGGTCAAAAGGGACATCCACAAAATGTGTAAAAACCAGAAAGACAAGACAGGCCCTGGAGAACTGGGAGCCTTGTTATGCTGATGGGCGGGATGTAAACTGCCAACTGCCTCACTGGAGGAGTGCATTGTGTTCCCTAAAACAAGTAAACAACAGAGCTACAGAGCCAAGGCCACTTCCAGTCTAGGGAATATACCTTGGGAAAACTGAAAATCAATAAGAAAGAGCCACCTCCAAATTTAGGGCTGCACTGACTACAAGAACCTCAACTTGGGTACACCTTAAATATCCCAGGAAATATAAAAATGGTTCAAAACATTGTGGTACTTACGTACGATGGAATATCCCTCAGCCATGAAATCAATGTCATAAGACCAGTAGCAGCAAAGTGAGTGGATTCAGGTACGATGATTCTAAGTGAAATAAGTCACACAGAAAAAGAAACTTATCATAAGATATCACTTATGAAGATCCTGTAAACATGGCTACACGTGAACTGAGTTAGGAAAGAGAACAGAGTCTCACATTTAGAAAACACTCATATGCCTGCATAAAGGGGATGGAGAGGTGGGGTGATGCATAAAACCAGAGTTTGATATAAGCACAGGGACCGTTTCAAAAACCAACTTTGGAATAGACAAGACATACACCTTCCTCTGTGAAAGAGACTCATAATCCCATATTTCCCACAGAGGAATATATCTGACTAGTAAGAATCTTAAAACCTATGTATTGATATGTCTCCATAAGGGAATCAAGTGTATCTAGAGTGGCATAAACATGGCAGCGAGAATCAGCTCAAACCCACTATAAAAAAGAATTTCAAAAGCAAAACCAAAAAACAGGGAAATTCTTTACAATTCCTTCAGGGTGTCTGAGGAAACCTGGAAAGACCCTATCTACAATGACAGCTGGATGTGGCATAAGGCTGGACACTTGGGACTGAGAGGATTGGTGAGATTGGGTGAGCAAATGCAGACCCTTTCAAGCAATAATGCATGGCCCCCATTCCATGGGCCCCAACTCTCCAGGTTCAAGGGAATATTACTACAGCTATAACATGTACAGGAAACCTAGAGAATGGACACACTGTGAATACGAAAGGTTTCTAAAACTCAACGAATAGTCCCTCTCCTGGTGCTCCAGTTTGACTTTCCAACTGCCTTACTATCAATCTCGCAACTTGGAGAGACAGGCCCTTTAACCTCCTGGTTTGCACAGGTTCCCAATTTGGCAGAGGATGGAAGGGACGAGGGAGAACCCATGAGAGAGTAGCTGTTAGGCATTTGGACGGGCACATGTCACTCTAATTTCCCGGCAGGAAGAAGAATTAACCAAAGTCTCAGCCACCCACCGGGAACCAGTATAGGACATGATCCAAAATTTTGGACTTGGTTTCAGCTCACAAAAAACGAGTTGAGAAATGGAGCTCAGGGGCACAGCAATTCACAAACTGGCAGAGTGATAAAGGACAACTATCGTCCAAAAATCTGTTGAGGGACGTCAACGAGGCGGACTTGAAAGCGAGGCAAAAGAGCAGGAAACAGATTTCAAGAGGTACCTTGGAATCGCCTGTAAAGCACAGGAAGAGGGGCACAACTTGGACAATGGTGCACTTGGCCAAAAAGGGCGTATGCGTTTTCTCCTGAATATATTCAGGAGAAAATGCATACGCCCTTTTTGGCCAAGCAAGCAAGCGGGCAATGCAAATCTGCACTACAAAGAAGTATCACTTCCCACCGGTCAAAAGGCACATCCACAAAATGTGTAAAAACCAGAAAGGCAAGACAGGCCCTGGAGAACCGGGAGGCTTGTTATGCTGATGGGCGGGATGTCAATTGCCAACTGCCTCACTGGAGGAGTGCATTGTGTTCCCTAAAACAAGTAAACAACAGAGCTACAGAGCCAAGGCCTCTTCCAGGCTAGGGAATATACCTTGGGAAAACTGAAAATCAATAAGAAAGAGCCACCTCCAAATTTAGGGCTGCACTGACTACAAGAACCTCAACTTGGGTACACCTTAAATATCCCAGGAAATATAAAAATGGTTCAAAACATTGTGGTACTTACGTACGATGGAATATCCCTCAGCCATGAAATCAATGTCATAAGACCAGTAGCAGCAAAGTGAGTGGATTCAGGTACGATGATTCTAAGTGAAATAAGTCACACAGAAAAAGGAACTTATCATAAGATATCACTTATGAAGATCCTGTAAACATGGCTACACCTGAACTGAGTTAGGAAAGAGAACAGAGTCTCACATTTAGAAAACACTCTTATGCCTCCATAAAGGGGATGGAGAGGTGGGGTGATGCATAAAACCAGAGTTTGATATAACCACAGGGACCGTTCCAAAAACCAACTTTGGAATAGACAAGACCTACACCTTCCTCAGTGAAAGAGACTCAAAACCCCATATTTCCCGCAGAGGAATATATCTGAGTAGTAAGAATCTTAAAACCTATGTATTGATATGACTCCATAAGGGAATCAAGTGTGTCTAGAGTGGCATAAACATGGCAGCGAGAATCAGCTCAAACCCACTATAAAAAGGAATTTCAAAAGCAAAACCAAAAAACAGGGAAATTCTTTACAATTCCTTCAGGGTGTCTGAGGAAACCTGGAAAGACCCTATCTACAATGACAGCTGGATGTGGCATAAGGCTGGACACTTGGGACTGAGAGGATTGGTGAGATTGGGTGAGCAAATGCAGACCCTTTCAAGCAATAATGCATGGCCCCCATTCCATGGGTCCCAACTCTCCAGGTTCAAGGGAATATTACTACAGCTATAACATGTACAGGAAACCTAGAGAATGGACACACTGTGAATACGAAAGGTTTCTAAAACTCAACGAATAGTCCCTCTCCTGGTGCTCCAGTTTGACTTTCCAACTGCCTTACTATCAATCTCCCAACTTGGAGAGACAGGCCCTTTAACCTCCTGGTTTGCACAGGTTCCCAATTTGGCAGAGGATGGAAGGGACGAGGGAGAACCCATGAGAGAGTAGCTGTTAGGCATTTGGACGGGCACATGTCACTCTAATTTCCCGGCTGGAAGAAGAATTAACCAAAGTCTCAGCCACCCACCGGGAACCAGTATAGGATATGATCCAAAATTTTGGACTTGCGTTCAGCTCACAAAAAACGAGTTGAGAAATGGAGCTCAGGGGCACAGCAATTCACAAACTGGCAGAGTGATAAAGGACAACTATCGTCCAAAAATCTGTTGAGGGAAGTCAACGAGGCGGACTTGAAAGCGAGGCAAAATAGCAGGAAACAGATTTCAAGAGGTACCTTGGAATCGCCTGTAAAGCACAGGAAGAGGGGCACAACTTGGACAATGGTGCACTTGGCCAAAAAGGGCGTATGTGTTTTCTCCTGAATATATTCAGGAGAAAACGCATACGCCCTTTTTGGCCAAGCAAGCAAGCGGGCAATGCAAATCTGCACTACAAAGATGTATCATTTCCCACCGGTCAAAAGGGACATCCACAAAATGTGTAAAAACCAGAAAGGCAAGACAGGCCCTGGAGAACTGGGAGCCTTGTTATGCTGATGGGCGGGATGTAAACTGCCAACTGCCTCACTGGAGGAGTGCATTGTGTTCCCTAAAACAAGTAAACAACAGAGCTACAGAGCCAAGGCCACTTCCAGTCTAGGCAATATACCTTGGGAAAACTGAAAATCAATAAGAAAGAGCCACCTCCAAATTTAGGGCTGCACTGACTACAAGAACCTCAACTTGGGTACACCTTAAATATCCCAGGAAATATAAAAATGGTTCAAAACATTGTGGTACTTACGTACGATGGAATATCCCTCAGCCATGAAATCAATGTCATAAGACAAGTAGCAGCAAAGTGATTGGATTCAGGTACGATGATTCTAAGTGAAATAAGTCACACAGAAAAAGAAACTTATCATAAGATATCACTTATGAAGATCCTGTAAACATGGCAACACGTGAACTGAGTTAGGAAAGAGAACAGAGTCTCACATTTAGAAAACACTCTTATACCTGCATAAAGGGGAAGGAGAGGTGGGGTGATGCATAGAACCAGAGTTTGATATAAGCACAGGGACCGTTTCAAAAACCAACTTTGGAATTGACAAGACCTACACCTTCCTCAGTGAAAGACACTCAAAACCCCATATTTCCCACAGAGGAATATATCTGACTAGTAAGAATCTTAAAACCTATGTATTGATATGTCTACATAAGGGAATCAAGTGTGTCTAGAGTGGCATAAACATGGCAGCGAGAATCAGCTCAAACCCACTATAAAAAGGAATTTCAAAAGCAAAACCAAAAAACAGGGAAATTCTTTACAATTCCTTCAGGGTGTCTGAGGAAACCTGGAAAGACCCTATCTACAATGACAGCTGGATGTGGCATAAGGCTGGACACTTGGGACTGAGAGGATTGGTGAGATTGGGTGAGCAAATGCAGACCCTTTCAAGCAATAATGCATGGCCCCCATTCCATGGGTCCCAACTCTCCAGGTTCAAGGGAATATTACTACAGCTATAACATGTACAGGAAACCTAGAGAATGGACACACTGTGAATACGAAAGGTTTCTAAAACTCAACGAATAGTCCCTCTCCTGGTGCTCCAGTTTGACTTTCCAACTGCCTTACTATCAATCTCCCAACTTGGAGAGACAGGCCCTTTAACCTCCTGGTTTGCACAGGTTCCCAATTTGGCAGAGGATGGAAGGGACGAGGGAGAACCCATGAGAGAGTAGCTGTTAGGCATTTGGACGGGCACATGTCACTCTAATTTCCCGGCTGGAAGAAGAATTAACCAAAGTCTCAGCCACCCACCGGGAACCAGTATAGGACATAATCCAAAATTTTGGACTTGCGTTCAGCTCACAAAAAACGAGTTGAGAAATGGAGCTCAGGGGCACAGCAATTCACAAACTGGCAGAGTGATAAAGGACAACTATCGTCCTAAAATCTGTTGAGGGAAGTCAACGAGGCGGACTTGAAAGCGAGGCAAAATAGCAGGAAACAGATTTCAAGAGGTACCTTGGAATCGCCTGTAAAGCACAGGAAGAGGGGCACAACTTGGACAATGGTGCACTTGGCCAAAAAGGGCGTATGCGTTTTCTCCTGAATATATTCAGGAGAAAACGCATACGCCCTTTTTGGCCAAGCAAGCAAGCGGGCAATGCAAATCTGCACTACAAAGAAGTATCACTTCCCACCGGTCAAAAGGGACATCCACAAAATGTGTAAAAACCAGAAAGGCAAGACAGGCCCTGGAGAACAGGGAGCCTTGTTATGCTGATGGGCGGGATGTCAATTGCCAACTGCCTCACTGGAGGAGTGCATTGTGTTCCCTAAAACAAGTAAACAACAGAGCTACAGAGCCAAGGCCACTTCCAGTCTAGGGAATATACCTAGGGAAAACTGAAAATCAATAAGAAAGAGCCACCTCCAAATTTAGGGCTGCACTGACTACAAGAACCTCAACTTGGGTACACCTTAAATATCCCAGGAAATATAAAAATGGTTCAAAACATTGTGGTAGTTATGTACGATGGAATATTCCTCAGCCATGAAATCAATGTCATAAGACCAGTAGCAGCAAAGTGAGTGGATTCAGGTACGATGATTCTAAGTGAAATAAGTCACACAGAAAAAGAAACTTATCATAAGATATCACTTATGAAGATCCTGTAAACATGGCTACACGTGAACTGATTTAGGAAAGAGAACAGAGTCTCACATTTAGAAAACACTCTTATGCCTGCATAAAGGGGATGGAGAGGTGGGGTGATGCATAAAACCAGAGTTTGATATAAGCACAGGGACCGTTCCAAAAACCAACTTTGGAATAGACAAGACCTACACCTTCCTCAGTGAAAGAGACTCAAAACCCCATATTTCCCGCAGAGGAATATATCTGACTAGTAAGAATCTTAAAACCTATGTATTGATATGACTCCATAAGGGAATCAAGTGTGTCTAGAGTGGCATAAACATGGCAGCGAGAATCAGCTCAAACCCACTATAAAAAGGAATTTCAAAAGCAAACCCAAAAAACAGGGAAATTCTTTACAATTCCTTCAGGGTGTCTGAGGAAACCTGGAAAGACCCTATCTACAATGACAGCTGGATGTGGCATAAGGCTGGACACTTGGGACTGAGAGGATTGGTGAGATTGGGTGAGCAAATGCAGACCCTTTCAAGCAATAATGCATGGCCCCCATTCCATGGGTCCCAACTCTCCAGGTTCAAGGGAATATTACTACAGCTATGACATGTACAGGAAACCAAGAGAATGGACACACTGTGAATACGAAAGGTTTCTAAAACTCAACGAATAGTCCCTCTCCTGGTGCTCCAGTTTGACTTTCGAACTGCCTTACTATCAATCTCCCAACTTGGAGAGACAGGCCCTTTAACCTCCTGGTTTGCACAGGTTCCCAATTTGGCAGAGGATGGAAGGGACGAGGGAGAACCCATGAGAGAGTAGCTGTTAGGCATTTGGACGGGCACATGTCACTCTAATTTCCCGGCAGGAAGAAGAATTAACCAAAGTCTCAGCCACCCACCGGGAACCAGTATAGGACATGATCCAAAATTTTGGACTTGCGTTCAGCTCACAAAAAACGAGTTGAGAAATGGAGCTCAGGGGCACAGCAATTCACAAACTGGCAGAGTGATAAAGGACAACTATCGTCCAAAAATCTGTTGAGGGAAGTCAACGAGGCGGACTTGAAAGCGAGGCAAAATAGCAAGAAACAGATTTCAAGAGGTACCTTGGAATCGCCTGTAAAGCACAGGAAGAGGGGCACAACATGGACAATGGTGCACTTGGCCAAAAAGGGCATATGCGTTTTCTCCTGAATATATTCAGGAGAAAACGCATATGCCCTTTTTGGCCAAGCAAGCAAGCGGGCAATGCAAATCTGCACTACAAAGAAGTATCATTTCCCACAGTTCAAAGGGACATCCACAAAATGTGTAAAAACCAGAAAGGCAAGACAGACCCTGGAGAACAGGGAGCCTTGTTATGCTCATGATCGGGATGTAAATTGCCAACTGCCTCACTGGAGGAGTGCATTGTGTTCCCTAAAACAAGTAAACAACAGAGCTACAGAGCCAAGGCCACTTCCAGTCTAGGGAATATACCTTGGGAAAACTGAAAATCAATAAGAAAGAGCCACCTCCAAATTTAGGGCTGCACTGGCTACAAGAACCTCAACTTGGGTACACCTTAAATATCCCAGGAAATATAAAAATGGTTCAAAACATTGTGGTACTTACGTACAATGGAATATCCCTCAGCCATGAAATCAATGTCATAAGACCAGTAGCAGCAAAGTGAGTGGATTCAGGTACGTTGATTCTAAGTGAAATAAGTCACACAGAAAAAGGAACTTATCATAAGATATCACTTATGAAGATCCTGTAAACATGGCTACACGTGAACTGAGTTAGGAAAGAGAACAGAGTCTCACATTTAGAAAACACTCATATGCCTGCATAAAGGGGATGGAGAGGTGGGGTGATGCATAAAACCAGAGTTTGATATAAGCACAGGGACCGTTCCAAAAACCAACTTTGGAATAGACAAGACCTACACCTTCCTCAGTGAAAGAGACTCAAAACCCCATATTTCCCGCAGAGGAATATATCTGACTAGTAAGAATCTTAAAACCTATGTATTGATATGACTCCATAAGGGAATCAAGTGTGTCCAGAGTGGCATAAACATGGCAGCGAGAATCAGCTCAAACCCACTATAAAAAGGAATTTCAAAAGCAAAACCAAAAAACAGGGAAATTCTTTACAATTCCTTCAGGGTGTCTGAGGAAACCTGGAAAGACCCTATCTACAATGACAGCTGGATGTGGCATAAGGCTGGACACTTGGGACTGAGAGGATTGGTGAGATTGGGTGAGCAAATGCAGACCCTTTCAAGCAATAATGCATGGCCCCCATTCCATGGGTCCCAACTCTCCAGGTTCAAGGGAATATTACTACAGCTATAACATGTACAGGAAACCTAGAGAATGGACACACTGTGAATACGAAAGGTTTCTAAAACTCAACGAATAGTCCCTCTCCTGGTGCTCCAGTTTGACTTTCCAACTGCCTTACTATCAATCTCCCAACTTGGAGAGACAGGCCCTTTAACCTCCTGGTTTGCACAGGTTCCCAATTTGGCAGAGGATGGAAGGGACGAGGGAGAACCCATGAGAGAGTAGCTGTTAGGCATTTGGACGGGCACATGTCACTCTAATTTCCCGGCAGGAAGAAGAATTAACCAAAGTCTCAGCCACCCACCGGGAACCAGTATAGGACATGATCCAAAATTTTGGACTTGCGTTCAGCTCACAAAAAACGAGTTGAGAAATGGAGCTCAGGGGCACAGCAATTCACAAACTGGCAGAGTGATAAAGGACAACTATCGTCCAAAAATCTGTTGAGGGAAGTCAACGAGGCGGACTTGAAAGCGAGGCAAAATAGCAGGAAACAGATTTCAAGAGGTACCTTGGAATCGCCTGTAAAGCACAGGAAGAGGGGCACAACTTGGACAATGGTACACTTGGCCAAAAAGGGCGTATGCGCTTTCTCCTGAATATATTCAGGAGAAAACGCATACGCCCTTTTTGGCCAAGCAAGCAAGCGGGCAATGCAAATCTGCACTACAAAGAAGTATCACTTCCCACCGGTCAAAAGGGACATCCACAAAATGTGTAAAAACCAGAAAGGCAAGACAGGCCCTGGAGAACAGGGAGCCTTGTTATGCTGATGGGCGGGATGTAAATTGCCAACTGCCTCACTGGAGGAGTGCATTGTGTTCCCTAAAACAAGTAAACAACAGAGCTACAGAGCCAAGGCCACTTCCAGTCTAGGGAATATACCTGGGGAAAACTGAAAATCAATAAGAAAGAGCCACCTCCAAATTTAGGGCTGCACTGGCTACAAGAACCTCAACTTGGGTACACCTTAAATATCCCAGGAAATATAAAAATGGTTCAAAACATTGTGGTACTTACGTACGATGGAATATTCCTCAGCCATGAAATCAATGTCATAAGACCAGTAGCAGCAAAGTGAGTGGATTCAGGTACGATGATTCTAAGTTAAATAAGTCACACAGAAAAAGAAACTTATCATAAGATATCACTTATGAAGATCCTGTAAACATGGCTACACGTGAACTGAGTTAGGAAAGAGAACAGAGTCTCACATTTAGAAAACACTCTTATGCCTGCATAAAGGGGATGGAGAGGTGGGGTGATGCATAAAACCAGAGTTTGATATAAGCACAGGGACCGTTCCAAAAACCAACTTTGGAATAGACAAGACCTACACCTTCCTCAGTGAAAGAGACTCAAAACCCCATATTTCCCGCAGAGGAATATATCTGACTAGTAAGAATCTTAAAACCTATGTATTGATATGACTCCATAAGGGAATCAAGTGTGTCCAGAGTGGCATAAACATGGCAGCGAGAATCAGCTCAAACCCACTATAAAAAGGAATTTCAAAAGCAAAACCAAAAAACAGGGAAATTCTTTACAATTCCTTCAGGGTGTCTGAGGAAACCTGGAAAGACCCTATCTACAATGACAGCTGGATGTGGCATAAGGCTGGACACTTGGGACTGAGAGGATTGGTGAGATTGGGTGAGCAAATGCAGACCCTTTCAAGCAATAATGCATGGCCCCCATTCCATGGGTCCCAACTCTCCAGGTTCAAGGGAATATTACTACAGCTATAACATGTACAGGAAACCTAGAGAATGGACACACTGTGAATACGAAAGGTTTCTAAAACTCAACGAATAGTCCCTCTCCTGGTGCTCCAGTTTGACTTTCCAACTGCCTTACTATCAATCTCCCAACTTGGAGAGACAGGCCCTTTAACCTCCTGGTTTGCACAGGTTCCCAATTTGGCAGAGGATGGAAGGGACGAGGGAGAACCCATGAGAGAGTAGCTGTTAGGCATTTGGACGGGCACATGTCACTCTAATTTCCCGGCAGGAAGAAGAATTAACCAAAGTCTCAGCCACCCACCGGGAACCAGTATAGGACATGATCCAAAATTTTGGACTTGCGTTCAGCTCACAAAAAACCAGTTGAGAAATGGAGCTCAGGGGCACAGCAATTCACAAACTGGCAGAGTGATAAAGGACAACTATCGTCCAAAAATCTGTTGAGGGAAGTCAACGAGGCGGACTTGAAAGCGAGGCAAAATAGCAGGAAACAGATTTCAAGAGGTACCTTGGAATCGCCTGTAAAGCACAGGAAGAGGGGCACAACTTGGACAATGGTACACTTGGCCAAAAAGGGCGTATGCGCTTTCTCCTGAATATATTCAGGAGAAAACGCATACGCCCTTTTTGGCCAAGCAAGCAAGCGGGCAATGCAAATCTGCACTACAAAGAAGTATCACTTCCCACCGGTCAAAAGGGACATCCACAAAATGTGTAAAAACCAGAAAGGCAAGACAGGCCCTGGAGAACAGGGAGCCTTGTTATGCTGATGGGCGGGATGTAAATTGCCAACTGCCTCACTGGAGGAGTGCATTGTGTTCCCTAAAACAAGTAAACAACAGAGCTACAGAGCCAAGGCCACTTCCAGTCTAGGGAATATACCTTGGGAAAACTGAAAATCAATAAGAAAGAGCCACCTCCAAATTTAGGGCTGCACTGGCTACAAGAACCTCAACTTGGGTACACCTTAAATATCCCAGGAAATATAAAAATGGTTCAAAACATTGTGGTACTTACGTACAATGGAATATCCCTCAGCCATGAAATCAATGTCATAAGACCAGTAGCAGCAAAGTGAGTGGATTCAGGTACGTTGATTCTAAGTGAAATAAGTCACACAGAAAAAGGAACTTATCATAAGATATCACTTATGAAGATCCTGTAAACATGGCTACACGTGAACTGAGTTAGGAAAGAGAACAGAGTCTCACATTTAGAAAACACTCATATGCCTGCATAAAGGGGATGGAGAGGTGGGGTGATGCATAAAACCAGAGTTTGATATAAGCACAGGGACCGTTCCAAAAACCAACTTTGGAATAGACAAGACCTACACCTTCCTCAGTGAAAGAGACTCAAAACCCCATATTTCCCGCAGAGGAATATATCTGACTAGTAAGAATCTTAAAACCTATGTATTGATATGACTCCATAAGGGAATCAAGTGTGTCCAGAGTGGCATAAACATGGCAGCGAGAATCAGCTCAAACCCACTATAAAAAGGAATTTCAAAAGCAAAACCAAAAAACAGGGAAATTCTTTACAATTCCTTCAGGGTGTCTGAGGAAACCTGGAAAGACCCTATCTACAATGACAGCTGGATGTGGCATAAGGCTGGACACTTGGGACTGAGAGGATTGGTGAGATTGGGTGAGCAAATGCAGACCCTTTCAAGCAATAATGCATGGCCCCCATTCCATGGGTCCCAACTCTCCAGGTTCAAGGGAATATTACTACAGCTATAACATGTACAGGAAACCTAGAGAATGGACACACTGTGAATACGAAAGGTTTCTAAAACTCAACGAATAGTCCCTCTCCTGGTGCTCCAGTTTGACTTTCCAACTGCCTTACTATCAATCTCCCAACTTGGAGAGACAGGCCCTTTAACCTCCTGGTTTGCACAGGTTCCCAATTTGGCAGAGGATGGAAGGGACGAGGGAGAACCCATGAGAGAGTAGCTGTTAGGCATTTGGACGGGCACATGTCACTCTAATTTCCCGGCAGGAAGAAGAATTAACCAAAGTCTCAGCCACCCACCGGGAACCAGTATAGGACATGATCCAAAATTTTGGACTTGCGTTCAGCTCACAAAAAACCAGTTGAGAAATGGAGCTCAGGGGCACAGCAATTCACAAACTGGCAGAGTGATAAAGGACAACTATCGTCCAAAAATCTGTTGAGGGAAGTCAACGAGGCGGACTTGAAAGCGAGGCAAAATAGCAGGAAACAGATTTCAAGAGGTACCTTGGAATCGCCTGTAAAGCACAGGAAGAGGGGCACAACTTGGACAATGGTACACTTGGCCAAAAAGGGCGTATGCGCTTTCTCCTGAATATATTCAGGAGAAAACGCATACGCCCTTTTTGGCCAAGCAAGCAAGCGGGCAATGCAAATCTGCACTACAAAGAAGTATCACTTCCCACCGGTCAAAAGGGACATCCACAAAATGTGTAAAAACCAGAAAGGCAAGACAGGCCCTGGAGAACAGGGAGCCTTGTTATGCTGATGGGCGGGATGTAAATTGCCAACTGCCTCACTGGAGGAGTGCATTGTGTTCCCTAAAACAAGTAAACAACAGAGCTACAGAGCCAAGGCCACTTCCAGTCTAGGGAATATACCTGGGGAAAACTGAAAATCAATAAGAAAGAGCCACCTCCAAATTTAGGGCTGCACTGGCTACAAGAACCTCAACTTGGGTACACCTTAAATATCCCAGGAAATATAAAAATGGTTCAAAACATTGTGGTACTTACGTACGATGGAATATTCCTCAGCCATGAAATCAATGTCATAAGACCAGTAGCAGCAAAGTGAGTGGATTCAGGTACGATGATTCTAAGTTAAATAAGTCACACAGAAAAAGAAACTTATCATAAGATATCACTTATGAAGATCCTGTAAACATGGCTACACGTGAACTGAGTTAGGAAAGAGAACAGAGTCTCACATTTAGAAAACACTCTTATGCCTGCATAAAGGGGATGGAGAGGTGGGGTGATGCATAAAACCAGAGTTTGATATAAGCACAGGGACCGTTCCAAAAACCAACTTTGGAATAGACAAGACCTACACCTTCCTCAGTGAAAGAGACTCAAAACCCCATATTTCCCGCAGAGGAATATATCTGACTAGTAAGAATCTTAAAACCTATGTATTGATATGACTCCATAAGGGAATCAAGTGTGTCCAGAGTGGCATAAACATGGCAGCGAGAATCAGCTCAAACCCACTATAAAAAGGAATTTCAAAAGCAAAACCAAAAAACAGGGAAATTCTTTACAATTCCTTCAGGGTGTCTGAGGAAACCTGGAAAGACCCTATCTACAATGACAGCTGGATGTGGCATAAGGCTGGACACTTGGGACTGAGAGGATTGGTGAGATTGGGTGAGCAAATGCAGACCCTTTCAAGCAATAATGCATGGCCCCCATTCCATGGGTCCCAACTCTCCAGGTTCAAGGGAATATTACTACAGCTATAACATGTACAGGAAACCTAGAGAATGGACACACTGTGAATACGAAAGGTTTCTAAAACTCAACGAATAGTCCCTCTCCTGGTGCTCCAGTTTGACTTTCCAACTGCCTTACTATCAATCTCCCAACTTGGAGAGACAGGCCCTTTAACCTCCTGGTTTGCACAGGTTCCCAATTTGGCAGAGGATGGAAGGGACGAGGGAGAACCCATGAGAGAGTAGCTGTTAGGCATTTGGACGGGCACATGTCACTCTAATTTCCCGGCAGGAAGAAGAATTAACCAAAGTCTCAGCCACCTACCGGGAACCAGTATAGGACATGATCCAAAATTTTGGACTTGCGTTCAGCTCACAAAAAACCAGTTGAGAAATGGAGCTCAGGGGCACAGCAATTCACAAACTGGCAGAGTGATAAAGGACAACTATCGTCCAAAAATCTGTTGAGGGAAGTCAACGAGGCGGACTTGAAAGCGAGGCAAAATAGCAGGAAACAGATTTCAAGAGGTACCTTGGAATCGCCTGTAAAGCACAGGAAGAGGGGCACAACTTGGACAATGGTACACTTGGCCAAAAAGGGCGTATGCGCTTTCTCCTGAATATATTCAGGAGAAAACGCATACGCCCTTTTTGGCCAAGCAAGCAAGCGGGCAATGCAAATCTGCACTACAAAGAAGTATCACTTCCCACCGGTCAAAAGGGACATCCACAAAATGTGTAAAAACCAGAAAGGCAAGACAGGCCCTGGAGAACAGGGAGCCTTGTTATGCTGATGGGCGGGATGTAAATTGCCAACTGCCTCACTGGAGGAGTGCATTGTGTTCCCTAAAACAAGTAAACAACAGAGCTACAGAGCCAAGGCCACTTCCAGTCTAGGGAATATACCTGGGGAAAACTGAAAATCAATAAGAAAGAGCCACCTCCAAATTTAGGGCTGCACTGGCTACAAGAACCTCAACTTGGGTACACCTTAAATATCCCAGGAAATATAAAAATGGTTCAAAACATTGTGGTACTTACGTACAATGGAATATCCCTCAGCCATGAAATCAATGTCATAAGACCAGTAGCAGCAAAGTGAGTGGATTCAGGTACGTTGATTCTAAGTGAAATAAGTCACACAGAAAAAGGAACTTATCATAAGATATCACTTATGAAGATCCTGTAAACATGGCTACACGTGAACTGAGTTAGGAAAGAGAACAGAGTCTCACATTTAGAAAACACTCATATGCCTGCATAAAGGGGATGGAGAGGTGGGGTGATGCATAAAACCAGAGTTTGATATAAGCACAGGGACCGTTCCAAAAACCAACTTTGGAATAGACAAGACCTACACCTTCCTCAGTGAAAGAGACTCAAAACCCCATATTTCCCGCAGAGGAATATATCTGACTAGTAAGAATCTTAAAACCTATGTATTGATATGACTCCATAAGGGAATCAAGTGTGTCCAGAGTGGCATAAACATGGCAGCGAGAATCAGCTCAAACCCACTATAAAAAGGAATTTCAAAAGCAAAACCAAAAAACAGGGAAATTCTTTACAATTCCTTCAGGGTGTCTGAGGAAACCTGGAAAGACCCTATCTACAATGACAGCTGGATGTGGCATAAGGCTGGACACTTGGGACTGAGAGGATTGGTGAGATTGGGTGAGCAAATGCAGACCCTTTCAAGCAATAATGCATGGCCCCCATTCCATGGGTCCCAACTCTCCAGGTTCAAGGGAATATTACTACAGCTATAACATGTACAGGAAACCTAGAGAATGGACACACTGTGAATACGAAAGGTTTCTAAAACTCAACGAATAGTCCCTCTCCTGGTGCTCCAGTTTGACTTTCCAACTGCCTTACTATCAATCTCCCAACTTGGAGAGACAGGCCCTTTAACCTCCTGGTTTGCACAGGTTCCCAATTTGGCAGAGGATGGAAGGGACGAGGGAGAACCCATGAGAGAGTAGCTGTTAGGCATTTGGACGGGCACATGTCACTCTAATTTCCCGGCAGGAAGAAGAATTAACCAAAGTCTCAGCCACCCACCGGGAACCAGTATAGGACATGATCCAAAATTTTGGACTTGCGTTCAGCTCACAAAAAACCAGTTGAGAAATGGAGCTCAGGGGCACAGCAATTCACAAACTGGCAGAGTGATAAAGGACAACTATCGTCCAAAAATCTGTTGAGGGAAGTCAACGAGGCGGACTTGAAAGCGAGGCAAAATAGCAGGAAACAGATTTCAAGAGGTACCTTGGAATCGCCTGTAAAGCACAGGAAGAGGGGCACAACTTGGACAATGGTACACTTGGCCAAAAAGGGCGTATGCGCTTTCTCCTGAATATATTCAGGAGAAAACGCATACGCCCTTTTTGGCCAAGCAAGCAAGCGGGCAATGCAAATCTGCACTACAAAGAAGTATCACTTCCCACCGGTCAAAAGGGACATCCACAAAATGTGTAAAAACCAGAAAGGCAAGACAGGCCCTGGAGAACAGGGAGCCTTGTTATGCTGATGGGCGGGATGTAAATTGCCAACTGCCTCACTGGAGGAGTGCATTGTGTTCCCTAAAACAAGTAAACAACAGAGCTACAGAGCCAAGGCCACTTCCAGTCTAGGGAATATACCTGGGGAAAACTGAAAATCAATAAGAAAGAGCCACCTCCAAATTTAGGGCTGCACTGGCTACAAGAACCTCAACTTGGGTACACCTTAAATATCCCAGGAAATATAAAAATGGTTCAAAACATTGTGGTACTTACGTACGATGGAATATTCCTCAGCCATGAAATGAATGTCATAAGACCAGTAGCAGCAAAGTGAGTGGATTCAGGTACGATGATTCTAAGTTAAATAAGTCACACAGAAAAAGAAACTTATCATAAGATATCACTTATGAAGATCCTGTAAACATGGCTACACGTGAACTGAGTTAGGAAAGAGAACAGAGTCTCACATTTAGAAAACACTCTTATGCCTGCATAAAGGGGATGGAGAGGTGGGGTGATGCATAAAACCAGAGTTTGATATAAGCACAGGGACCGTTCCAAAAACCAACTTTGGAATAGACAAGACCTACACCTTCCTCAGTGAAAGAGACTCAAAACCCCATATTTCCCGCAGAGGAATATATCTGACTAGTAAGAATCTTAAAACCTATGTATTGATATGACTCCATAAGGGAATCAAGTGTGTCCAGAGTGGCATAAACATGGCAGCGAGAATCAGCTCAAACCCACTATAAAAAGGAATTTCAAAAGCAAAACCAAAAAACAGGGAAATTCTTTACAATTCCTTCAGGGTGTCTGAGGAAACCTGGAAAGACCCTATCTACAATGACAGCTGGATGTGGCATAAGGCTGGACACTTGGGACTGAGAGGATTGGTGAGATTGGGTGAGCAAATGCAGACCCTTTCAAGCAATAATGCATGGCCCCCATTCCATGGGTCCCAACTCTCCAGGTTCAAGGGAATATTACTACAGCTATAACATGTACAGGAAACCTAGAGAATGGACACACTGTGAATACGAAAGGTTTCTAAAACTCAACGAATAGTCCCTCTCCTGGTGCTCCAGTTTGACTTTCCAACTGCCTTACTATCAATCTCCCAACTTGGAGAGACAGGCCCTTTAACCTCCTGGTTTGCACAGGTTCCCAATTTGGCAGAGGATGGAAGGGACGAGGGAGAACCCATGAGAGAGTAGCTGTTAGGCATTTGGACGGGCACATGTCACTCTAATTTCCCGGCAGGAAGAAGAATTAACCAAAGTCTCAGCCACCTACCGGGAACCAGTATAGGACATGATCCAAAATTTTGGACTTGCGTTCAGCTCACAAAAAACCAGTTGAGAAATGGAGCTCAGGGGCACAGCAATTCACAAACTGGCAGAGTGATAAAGGACAACTATCGTCCAAAAATCTGTTGAGGGAAGTCAACGAGGCGGACTTGAAAGTGAGGCAAAATAGCAGGAAACAGATTTCAAGAGGTACGTTGGAATCGCCTGTAAAGCACAGGAAGAGGGGCACAACTTGGACAATGGTGCACTTGGCCAAAAAGGGCGTATGCGTTTTCTCCTGAATATATTCAGGAGAAAACGCATACGTCCTTGTTGGCCAAGCAAGCAAGCGGGCAATCCAAATCTGCACTACAAAGAAGTATCACTTCCCACCGGTCAAAAGGGACATCCACAAAATGTGTAAAAACCAGAAAGGCAAGACAGGCCCTGGAGAACAGGGAGCCTTGTTATGCTGATGGGCGGGATGTAAATTGCCAACTGCCTCACTGGAGGAGTGCATTGTGTTCCCTAAAACAAGTAAACAACAGAGCTACAGAGACAAGGCCACTTCCAGTCTAGGGAATATACCTTGGGAAAACTGAAAATCAATAAGAAAGAGCCACCTCCAAATTTAGGGCTGCACTGACTACAAGAACCTCAACTTGGGTACACCTTAAATATCCCAGGAAATATAAAAATGGTTCAAAACATTGTGGTACTTACGTACGATGGAATATTCCTCAGCCATGAAATCAATGTCATAAGACCAGTAGCAGCAAAGTGAGTGGATTCAGGTACGATGATTCTAAGTGAAATAAGTCACACAGAAAAAGAAACTTATCATAAGATATCACTTATGTAGATCCTGTAAACATGGCTACACGTGAACTCAGTTAGGAAAGAGAACAGAGTCTCACATTTAGATAACACTCTTATGCCTGCATAAAGGGGAATGAGAGGTGGGGTGATGCATAAAACCAGAGTTTGATATAAGCACAGGGACCGTTTCAAAAACCAACTTTGGAATAGACAAGACCTACATCTTCCTCAGTGAAAGAGACTCAAAACCCCATATTTCCCGCAGAGGAATATATCTGACTAGTAAGAATCTTAAAACCTATGTATTGATATGACTCCATAAGGGAATCAAGTGTGTCTAGAGTGGCATAAACATGGCAGCGAGAATCAGCTCAAACCCACTATAAAAAGGAATTTCAAAAGCAAAACCAAAAAACAGGGAAATTCTTTACAATTCCTTCAGGTTGTCTGAGGAAACCTGGAAAGACCCTATCTACAATGACAGCTGGATGTGGCATAAGGCTGGACACTTGGGACTGAGAGGATTGGTGAGATTGGGTGAGCAAATGCAGACCCTTTCAAGCAATAATGCATGGCCCCCATTCCATGGGTCCCAACTCTCCAGGTTCAAGGGAATATTACTACAGCTATAACATGTACAGGAAACCTAGAGAATGGACACACTGTGAATACGAAAGGTTTCTAAAACTCAACGAATAGTCCCTCTCCTGGTGCTCCAGTTTGACTTTCCAACTGCCTTACTATCAATCTCCCAACTTGGAGAGACAGGCCCTTTAACCTCCTGGTTTGCACAGGTTCCCAATTTGGCAGAGGATGGAAGGGACGAGGGAGAACCCATGAGAGAGTAGCTGTTAGGCATTTGGACGGGCACATGTCACTCTAATTTCCCAGCAGGAAGAAGAATTAACCAAAGTCTCAGCCACCCACCGGGAACCAGTATAGGACATGATCCAAAATTTTGGACTTGCGTTCAGCTCACAAAAAACGAGTTGAGAAATGGATCTCAGGGGCACAGCAATTCACAAACTGGCAGAGTGATAAAGGACAACTATCGTCCAAAAATCTGTTGAGGGAAGTCAACGAGGCGGACTTGAAAGCGAGGCAAAATAGCAAGAAACAGATTTCAAGAGGTACCTTGGAATCGCCTGTAAAGCACAGGAAGAGGGGCACACCATGGACAATGGTGCACTTGGCCAAAAAGGGCATATGCGTTTTCTCCTGAATATATTCAGGAGAAAACGCATATGCCCTTTTTGGCCAAGCAAGCAAGCGGGCAATGCAAATCTGCACTACAAAGAAGTATCATTTCCCACTGTTCAAAGGGACATCCACAAAATGTGTAAAAACCAGAAAGGCAAGACAGGCCCTGGAGAACAGGGAGCCTTGTTATGCTCATGATCGGGATGTAAATTGCCAACTGCCTCACTGGAGGAGTGCATTGTGTTCCCTAAAACAAGTAAACAACAGAGCTACAGAGCCAAGGCCACTTCCAGTCTAGGGAATATACCTTGGGAAAACTGAAAATCAATAAGAAAGAGCCACCTCCAAATTTAGGGCTGCACTGGCTACAAGAACCTCAACTTGGGTACACCTTAAATATCCCAGGAAATATAAAAATGGTTCAAAACATTGTGGTACTTACGTACAATGGAATATCCCTCAGCCATGAAATCAATGTCATAAGACCAGTAGCAGCAAAGTGAGTGGATTCAGGTACGTTGATTCTAAGTGAAATAAGTCACACAGAAAAAGGAACTTATCATAAGATATCACTTATGAAGATCCTGTAAACATGGCTACACGTGAACTGAGTTAGGAAAGAGAACAGAGTCTCACATTTAGAAAACACTCATATGCCTGCATAAAGGGGATGGAGAGGTGGGGTGATGCATAAAACCAGAGTTTGATATAAGCACAGGGACCGTTCCAAAAACCAACTTTGGAATAGACAAGACCTACACCTTCCTCAGTGAAAGAGACTCAAAACCCCATATTTCCCGCAGAGGAATATATCTGACTAGTAAGAATCTTAAAACCTATGTATTGATATGACTCCATAAGGGAATCAAGTGTGTCCAGAGTGGCATAAACATGGCAGCGAGAATCAGCTCAAACCCACTATAAAAAGGAATTTCAAAAGCAAAACCAAAAAACAGGGAAATTCTTTACAATTCCTTCAGGGTGTCTGAGGAAACCTGGAAAGACCCTATCTACAATGACAGCTGGATGTGGCATAAGGCTGGACACTTGGGACTGAGAGGATTGGTGAGATTGGGTGAGCAAATGCAGACCCTTTCAAGCAATAATGCATGGCCCCCATTCCATGGGTCCCAACTCTCCAGGTTCAAGGGAATATTACTACAGCTATAACATGTACAGGAAACCTAGAGAATGGACACACTGTGAATACGAAAGGTTTCTAAAACTCAACGAATAGTCCCTCTCCTGGTGCTCCAGTTTGACTTTCCAACTGCCTTACTATCAATCTCCCAACTTGGAGAGACAGGCCCTTTAACCTCCTGGTTTGCACAGGTTCCCAATTTGGCAGAGGATGGAAGGGACGAGGGAGAACCCATGAGAGAGTAGCTGTTAGGCATTTGGACGGGCACATGTCACTCTAATTTCCCGGCAGGAAGAAGAATTAACCAAAGTCTCAGCCACCCACCGGGAACCAGTATAGGACATGATCCAAAATTTTGGACTTGCGTTCAGCTCACAAAAAACGAGTTGAGAAATGGAGCTCAGGGGCACAGCAATTCACAAACTGGCAGAGTGATAAAGGACAACTATCGTCCAAAAATCTGTTGAGGGAAGTCAACGAGGCGGACTTGAAAGCGAGGCAAAATAGCAGGAAACAGATTTCAAGAGGTACCTTGGAATCGCCTGTAAAGCACAGGAAGAGGGGCACAACTTGGACAATGGTACACTTGGCCAAAAAGGGCGTATGCGCTTTCTCCTGAATATATTCAGGAGAAAACGCATACGCCCTTTTTGGCCAAGCAAGCAAGCGGGCAATGCAAATCTGCACTACAAAGAAGTATCACTTCCCACCGGTCAAAAGGGACATCCACAAAATGTGTAAAAACCAGAAAGGCAAGACAGGCCCTGGAGAACAGGGAGCCTTGTTATGCTGATGGGCGGGATGTAAATTGCCAACTGCCTCACTGGAGGAGTGCATTGTGTTCCCTAAAACAAGTAAACAACAGAGCTACAGAGCCAAGGCCACTTCCAGTCTAGGGAATATACCTGGGGAAAACTGAAAATCAATAAGAAAGAGCCACCTCCAAATTTAGGGCTGCACTGGCTACAAGAACCTCAACTTGGGTACACCTTAAATATCCCAGGAAATATAAAAATGGTTCAAAACATTGTGGTACTTACGTACGATGGAATATTCCTCAGCCATGAAATCAATGTCATAAGACCAGTAGCAGCAAAGTGAGTGGATTCAGGTACGATGATTCTAAGTTAAATAAGTCACACAGAAAAAGAAACTTATCATAAGATATCACTTATGAAGATCCTGTAAACATGGCTACACGTGAACTGAGTTAGGAAAGAGAACAGAGTCTCACATTTAGAAAACACTCTTATGCCTGCATAAAGGGGATGGAGAGGTGGGGTGATGCATAAAACCAGAGTTTGATATAAGCACAGGGACCGTTCCAAAAACCAACTTTGGAATAGACAAGACCTACACCTTCCTCAGTGAAAGAGACTCAAAACCCCATATTTCCCGCAGAGGAATATATCTGACTAGTAAGAATCTTAAAACCTATGTATTGATATGACTCCATAAGGGAATCAAGTGTGTCCAGAGTGGCATAAACATGGCAGCGAGAATCAGCTCAAACCCACTATAAAAAGGAATTTCAAAAGCAAACCCAAAAAACAGGGAAATTCTTTACAATTCCTTCAGGGTGTCTGAGGAAACCTGGAAAGACCCTATCTACAATGACAGCTGGATGTGGCATAAGGCTGGACACTTGGGACTGAGAGGATTGGTGAGATTGGGTGAGCAAATGCAGACCCTTTCAAGCAATAATGCATGGCCCCCATTCCATGGGTCCCAACTCTCCAGGTTCAAGGGAATATTACTACAGCTATAACATGTACAGGAAACCTAGAGAATGGACACACTGTGAATACGAAAGGTTTCTAAAACTCAACGAATAGTCCCTCTCCTGGTGCTCCAGTTTGACTTTCCAACTGCCTTACTATCAATCTCCCAACTTGGAGAGACAGGCCCTTTAACCTCCTGGTTTGCACAGGTTCCCAATTTGGCAGAGGATGGAAGGGACGAGGGAGAACCCATGAGAGAGTAGCTGTTAGGCATTTGGACGGGCACATGTCACTCTAATTTCCCGGCAGGAAGAAGAATTAACCAAAGTCTCAGCCACCCACCGGGAACCAGTATAGGACATGATCCAAAATTTTGGACTTGCGTTCAGCTCACAAAAAACCAGTTGAGAAATGGAGCTCAGGGGCACAGCAATTCACAAACTGGCAGAGTGATAAAGGACAACTATCGTCCAAAAATCTGTTGAGGGAAGTCAACGAGGCGGACTTGAAAGCGAGGCAAAATAGCAGGAAACAGATTTCAAGAGGTACCTTGGAATCGCCTGTAAAGCACAGGAAGAGGGGCACAACTTGGACAATGGTACACTTGGCCAAAAAGGGCGTATGCGCTTTCTCCTGAATATATTCAGGAGAAAACGCATACGCCCTTTTTGGCCAAGCAAGCAAGCGGGCAATGCAAATCTGCACTACAAAGAAGTATCACTTCCCACCGGTCAAAAGGGACATCCACAAAATGTGTAAAAACCAGAAAGGCAAGACAGGCCCTGGAGAACAGGGAGCCTTGTTATGCTGATGGGCGGGATGTAAATTGCCAACTGCCTCACTGGAGGAGTGCATTGTGTTCCCTAAAACAAGTAAACAACAGAGCTACAGAGCCAAGGCCACTTCCAGTCTAGGGAATATACCTTGGGAAAACTGAAAATCAATAAGAAAGAGCCACCTCCAAATTTAGGGCTGCACTGGCTACAAGAACCTCAACTTGGGTACACCTTAAATATCCCAGGAAATATAAAAATGGTTCAAAACATTGTGGTACTTACGTACAATGGAATATCCCTCAGCCATGAAATCAATGTCATAAGACCAGTAGCAGCAAAGTGAGTGGATTCAGGTACGTTGATTCTAAGTGAAATAAGTCACACAGAAAAAGGAACTTATCATAAGATATCACTTATGAAGATCCTGTAAACATGGCTACACGTGAACTGAGTTAGGAAAGAGAACAGAGTCTCACATTTAGAAAACACTCATATGCCTGCATAAAGGGGATGGAGAGGTGGGGTGATGCATAAAACCAGAGTTTGATATAAGCACAGGGACCGTTCCAAAAACCAACTTTGGAATAGACAAGACCTACACCTTCCTCAGTGAAAGAGACTCAAAACCCCATATTTCCCGCAGAGGAATATATCTGACTAGTAAGAATCTTAAAACCTATGTATTGATATGACTCCATAAGGGAATCAAGTGTGTCCAGAGTGGCATAAACATGGCAGCGAGAATCAGCTCAAACCCACTATAAAAAGGAATTTCAAAAGCAAAACCAAAAAACAGGGAAATTCTTTACAATTCCTTCAGGGTGTCTGAGGAAACCTGGAAAGACCCTATCTACAATGACAGCTGGATGTGGCATAAGGCTGGACACTTGGGACTGAGAGGATTGGTGAGATTGGGTGAGCAAATGCAGACCCTTTCAAGCAATAATGCATGGCCCCCATTCCATGGGTCCCAACTCTCCAGGTTCAAGGGAATATTACTACAGCTATAACATGTACAGGAAACCTAGAGAATGGACACACTGTGAATACGAAAGGTTTCTAAAACTCAACGAATAGTCCCTCTCCTGGTGCTCCAGTTTGACTTTCCAACTGCCTTACTATCAATCTCCCAACTTGGAGAGACAGGCCCTTTAACCTCCTGGTTTGCACAGGTTCCCAATTTGGCAGAGGATGGAAGGGACGAGGGAGAACCCATGAGAGAGTAGCTGTTAGGCATTTGGACGGGCACATGTCACTCTAATTTCCCGGCAGGAAGAAGAATTAACCAAAGTCTCAGCCACCTACCGGGAACCAGTATAGGACATGATCCAAAATTTTGGACTTGCGTTCAGCTCACAAAAAACCAGTTGAGAAATGGAGCTCAGGGGCACAGCAATTCACAAACTGGCAGAGTGATAAAGGACAACTATCGTCCAAAAATCTGTTGAGGGAAGTCAACGAGGCGGACTTGAAAGCGAGGCAAAATAGCAGGAAACAGATTTCAAGAGGTACCTTGGAATCGCCTGTAAAGCACAGGAAGAGGGGCACAACTTGGACAATGGTACACTTGGCCAAAAAGGGCGTATGCGCTTTCTCCTGAATATATTCAGGAGAAAACGCATACGCCCTTTTTGGCCAAGCAAGCAAGCGGGCAATGCAAATCTGCACTACAAAGAAGTATCACTTCCCACCGGTCAAAAGGGACATCCACAAAATGTGTAAAAACCAGAAAGGCAAGACAGGCCCTGGAGAACAGGGAGCCTTGTTATGCTGATGGGCGGGATGTAAATTGCCAACTGCCTCACTGGAGGAGTGCATTGTGTTCCCTAAAACAAGTAAACAACAGAGCTACAGAGCCAAGGCCACTTCCAGTCTAGGGAATATACCTGGGGAAAACTGAAAATCAATAAGAAAGAGCCACCTCCAAATTTAGGGCTGCACTGGCTACAAGAACCTCAACTTGGGTACACCTTAAATATCCCAGGAAATATAAAAATGGTTCAAAACATTGTGGTACTTACGTACGATGGAATATCCCTCAGCCATGAAATCAATGTCATACGACCAGTAGCAGCAAAGTGAGTGGATTCAGGTACGATGATTCTAAGTGAAATAAGTCACACAGAAAAAGAAACTTATCATAAGATATCACTTATGAAGATCCTGTAAACATGGCTACACGTGAACTCAGTTAGGAAAGAGAACAGAGTCTCACATTTAGAAAACACTCTTATGCCTGCATAAAGGGGATGGAGAGGTGGGGTGATGCATAAAACCAGAGTTTGATATAAGCACAGGGACCGTTCCAAAAACCAACTTTGGAATAGACAAGACCTACACCTTCCTCAGTGAAAGAGACTCAAAACCCCATATTTCCCGCAGAGGAATATATCTGACTAGTAAGAATCTTAAAACCTATGTATTGATATGACTCCATAAGGGAATCAAGTGTGTCCAGAGTGGCATAAACATGGCAGCGAGAATCAGCTCAAACCCACTATAAAAAAGGAATTTCAAAAGCAAAACCAAAAAACAGGGAAATTCTTTACAATTCCTTCAGGGTGTCTGAGGAAACCTGGAAAGACCCTATCTACAATGACAGCTGGATGTGGCATAAGGCTGGACACTTGGGACTGAGAGGATTGGTGAGATTGGGTGAGCAAATGCAGACCCTTTCAAGCAATAATGCATGGCCCCCATTCCATGGGTCCCAACTCTCCAGGTTCAAGGGAATATTACTACAGCTATAACATGTACAGGAAACCTAGAGAATGGACACACTGTGAATACGAAAGGTTTCTAAAACTCAACGAATAGTCCCTCTCCTGGTGCTCCAGTTTGACTTTCCAACTGCCTTACTATCAATCTCCCAACTTGGAGAGACAGGCCCTTTAACCTCCTGGTTTGCACAGGTTCCCAATTTGGCAGAGGATGGAAGGGACGAGGGAGAACCCATGAGAGAGTAGCTGTTAGGCATTTGGACGGGCACATGTCACTCTAATTTCCCGGCAGGAAGAAGAATTAACCAAAGTCTCAGCCACCTACCGGGAACCAGTATAGGACATGATCCAAAATTTTGGACTTGCGTTCAGCTCACAAAAAACCAGTTGAGAAATGGAGCTCAGGGGCACAGCAATTCACAAACTGGCAGAGTGATAAAGGACAACTATCGTCCAAAAATCTGTTGAGGGAAGTCAACGAGGCGGACTTGAAAGCGAGGCAAAATAGCAGGAAACAGATTTCAAGAGGTACCTTGGAATCGCCTGTAAAGCACAGGAAGAGGGGCACAACTTGGACAATGGTACACTTGGCCAAAAAGGGCGTATGCGCTTTCTCCTGAATATATTCAGGAGAAAACGCATACGCCCTTTTTGGCCAAGCAAGCAAGCGGGCAATGCAAATCTGCACTACAAAGAAGTATCACTTCCCACCGGTCAAAAGGGACATCCACAAAATGTGTAAAAACCAGAAAGGCAAGACAGGCCCTGGAGAACAGGGAGCCTTGTTATGCTGATGGGCGGGATGTAAATTGCCAACTGCCTCACTGGAGGAGTGCATTGTGTTCCCTAAAACAAGTAAACAACAGAGCTACAGAGCCAAGGCCACTTCCAGTCTAGGGAATATACCTGGGGAAAACTGAAAATCAATAAGAAAGAGCCACCTCCAAATTTAGGGCTGCACTGGCTACAAGAACCTCAACTTGGGTACACCTTAAATATCCCAGGAAATATAAAAATGGTTCAAAACATTGTGGTACTTACGTACGATGGAATATTCCTCAGCCATGAAATCAATGTCATACGACCAGTAGCAGCAAAGTGAGTGGATTCAGGTACGATGATTCTAAGTGAAATAAGTCACACAGAAAAAGAAACTTATCATAAGATATCACTTATGAAGATCCTGTAAACATGGCTACACGTGAACTCAGTTAGGAAAGAGAACAGAGTCTCACATTTAGAAAACACTCTTATGCCTGCATAAAGGGGATGGAGAGGTGGGGTGATGCATAAAACCAGAGTTTGATATAAGCACAGGGACCGTTCCAAAAACCAACTTTGGAATAGACAAGACCTACACCTTCCTCAGTGAAAGAGACTCAAAACCCCATATTTCCCGCAGAGGAATATATCTGACTAGTAAGAATCTTAAAACCTATGTATTGATATGACTCCATAAGGGAATCAAGTGTGTCCAGAGTGGCATAAACATGGCAGCGAGAATCAGCTCAAACCCACTATAAAAAAGGAATTTCAAAAGCAAAACCAAAAAACAGGGAAATTCTTTACAATTCCTTCAGGGTGTCTGAGGAAACCTGGAAAGACCCTATCTACAATGACAGCTGGATGTGGCATAAGGCTGGACACTTGGGACTGAGAGGATTGGTGAGATTGGGTGAGCAAATGCAGACCCTTTCAAGCAATAATGCATGGCCCCCATTCCATGGGTCCCAACTCTCCAGGTTCAAGGGAATATTACTACAGCTATAACATGTACAGGAAACCTAGAGAATGGACACACTGTGAATACGAAAGGTTTCTAAAACTCAACGAATAGTCCCTCTCCTGGTGCTCCAGTTTGACTTTCCAACTGCCTTACTATCAATCTCCCAACTTGGAGAGACAGGCCCTTTAACCTCCTGGTTTGCACACGTTCCCAATTTGGCAGAGGATGGAAGGGACGAGGGAGAACCCATGAGAGAGTAGCTGTTAGGCATTTGGACGGGCACATGTCACTCTAATTTCCCGGCAGGAAGAAGAATTAACCAAAGTCTCAGCCACCCATCGGGAACCAGTATAGGACATGATCCAAAATTTTGGACTTGCGTTCAGCTCACAAAAAACGAGTTGAGAAATGGAGCTCAGGGGCACAGCAATTCACAAACTGGCAGAGTGATAAAGGACAACTATCGTCCAAAAATCTGTTGAGGGAAGTCAACGAGGCGGACTTGAAAGTGAGGCAAAATAGCAGGAAACAGATTTCAAGAGGTACGTTGGAATCGCCTGTAAAGCACAGGAAGAGGGGCACAACTTGGACAATGGTGCACTTGGCCAAAAAGGGCGTATGCGTTTTCTCCTGAATATATTCAGGAGAAAACGCATACGTCCTTGTTGGCCAAGCAAGCAAGCGGGCAATCCAAATCTGCACTACAAAGAAGTATCACTTCCCACCGGTCAAAAGGGACATCCACAAAATGTGTAAAAACCAGAAAGGCAAGACAGGCCCTGGAGAACAGGGAGCCTTGTTATGCTGATGGGCGGGATGTAAATTGCCAACTGCCTCACTGGAGGAGTGCATTGTGTTCCCTAAAACAAGTAAACAACAGAGCTACAGAGACAAGGCCACTTCCAGTCTAGGGAATATACCTTGGGAAAACTGAAAATCAATAAGAAAGAGCCACCTCCAAATTTAGGGCTGCACTGACTACAAGAACCTCAACTTGGGTACACCTTAAATATCCCAGGAAATATAAAAATGGTTCAAAACATTGTGGTACTTACGTACGATGGAATATTCCTCAGCCATGAAATCAATGTCATAAGACCAGTAGCAGCAAAGTGAGTGGATTCAGGTACGATGATTCTAAGTGAAATAAGTCACACAGAAAAAGAAACTTATCATAAGATATCACTTATGTAGATCCTGTAAACATGGCTACACGTGAACTCAGTTAGGAAAGAGAACAGAGTCTCACATTTAGATAACACTCTTATGCCTGCATAAAGGGGAATGAGAGGTGGGGTGATGCATAAAACCAGAGTTTGATATAAGCACAGGGACCGTTTCAAAAACCAACTTTGGAATAGACAAGACCTACATCTTCCTCAGTGAAAGAGACTCAAAACCCCATATTTCCCGCAGAGGAATATATCTGACTAGTAAGAATATTAAAACCTATGTATTGATATGACTCCATAAGGGAATCAAGTGTGTCCAGAGTGGCATAAACATGGCAGCGAGAATCAGCTCAAACCCACTATAAAAAGGAATTTCAAAAGCAAAACCAAAAAACAGGGAAATTCTTTACAATTCCTTCAGGGTGTCTGAGGAAACCTGGAAAGACCCTATCTACAATGACAGCTGGATGTGGCATAAGGCTGGACACTTGGGACTGAGAGGATTGGTGAGATTGGGTGAGCAAATGCAGACCCTTTCAAGCAATAATGCATGGCCCCCATTCCATGGGTCCCAACTCTCCAGGTTCAAGGGAATATTACTACAGCTATAACATGTACAGGAAACCTAGAGAATGGACACACTGTGAATACGAAAGGTTTCTAAAACTCAACGAATAGTCCCTCTCCTGGTGCTCCAGTTTGACTTTCCAACTGCCTTACTATCAATCTCCCAACTTGGAGAGACAGGCCCTTTAACCTCCTGGTTTGCACAGGTTCCCAATTTGGCAGAGGATGGAAGGGACGAGGGAGAACCCATGAGAGAGTAGCTGTTAGGCATTTGGACGGGCACATGTCACTCTAATTTCCCAGCAGGAAGAAGAATTAACCAAAGTCTCAGCCACCCACCGGGAACCAGTATAGGACATGATCCAAAATTTTGGACTTGCGTTCAGCTCACAAAAAACGAGTTGAGAAATGGAGCTCAGGGGCACAGCAATTCACAAACTGGCAGAGTGATAAAGGACAACTATCGTCCAAAAATCTGTTGAGGGAAGTCAACGAGGCGGACTTGAAAGCGAGGCAAAATAGCAAGAAACAGATTTCAAGAGGTACCTTGGAATCGCCTGTAAAGCACAGGAAGAGGGGCACACCATGGACAATGGTGCACTTGGCCAAAAAGGGCATATGCGTTTTCTCCTGAATATATTCAGGAGAAAACGCATATGCCCTTTTTGGCCAAGCAAGCAAGCGGGCAATGCAAATCTGCACTACAAAGAAGTATCATTTCCCACTGTTCAAAGGGACATCCACAAAATGTGTAAAAACCAGAAAGGCAAGACAGGCCCTGGAGAACAGGGAGCCTTGTTATGCTCATGATCGGGATGTAAATTGCCAACTGCCTCACTGGAGGAGTGCATTGTGTTCCCTAAAACAAGTAAACAACAGAGCTACAGAGCCAAGGCCACTTCCAGTCTAGGGAATATACCTTGGGAAAACTGAAAATCAATAAGAAAGAGCCACCTCCAAATTTAGGGCTGCACTGGCTACAAGAACCTCAACTTGGGTACACCTTAAATATCCCAGGAAATATAAAAATGGTTCAAAACATTGTGGTACTTACGTACAATGGAATATCCCTCAGCCATGAAATCAATGTCATAAGACCAGTAGCAGCAAAGTGAGTGGATTCAGGTACGTTGATTCTAAGTGAAATAAGTCACACAGAAAAAGGAACTTATCATAAGATATCACTTATGAAGATCCTGTAAACATGGCTACACGTGAACTGAGTTAGGAAAGAGAACAGAGTCTCACATTTAGAAAACACTCATATGCCTGCATAAAGGGGATGGAGAGGTGGGGTGATGCATAAAACCAGAGTTTGATATAAGCACAGGGACCGTTCCAAAAACCAACTTTGGAATAGACAAGACCTACACCTTCCTCAGTGAAAGAGACTCAAAACCCCATATTTCCCGCAGAGGAATATATCTGACTAGTAAGAATCTTAAAACCTATGTATTGATATGACTCCATAAGGGAATCAAGTGTGTCCAGAGTGGCATAAACATGGCAGCGAGAATCAGCTCAAACCCACTATAAAAAGGAATTTCAAAAGCAAAACCAAAAAACAGGGAAATTCTTTACAATTCCTTCAGGGTGTCTGAGGAAACCTGGAAAGACCCTATCTACAATGACAGCTGGATGTGGCATAAGGCTGGACACTTGGGACTGAGAGGATTGGTGAGATTGGGTGAGCAAATGCAGACCCTTTCAAGCAATAATGCATGGCCCCCATTCCATGGGTCCCAACTCTCCAGGTTCAAGGGAATATTACTACAGCTATAACATGTACAGGAAACCTAGAGAATGGACACACTGTGAATACGAAAGGTTTCTAAAACTCAACGAATAGTCCCTCTCCTGGTGCTCCAGTTTGACTTTCCAACTGCCTTACTATCAATCTCCCAACTTGGAGAGACAGGCCCTTTAACCTCCTGGTTTGCACAGGTTCCCAATTTGGCAGAGGATGGAAGGGACGAGGGAGAACCCATGAGAGAGTAGCTGTTAGGCATTTGGACGGGCACATGTCACTCTAATTTCCCGGCAGGAAGAAGAATTAACCAAAGTCTCAGCCACCCACCGGGAACCAGTATAGGACATGATCCAAAATTTTGGACTTGCGTTCAGCTCACAAAAAACGAGTTGAGAAATGGAGCTCAGGGGCACAGCAATTCACAAACTGGCAGAGTGATAAAGGACAACTATCGTCCAAAAATCTGTTGAGGGAAGTCAACGAGGCGGACTTGAAAGCGAGGCAAAATAGCAGGAAACAGATTTCAAGAGGTACCTTGGAATCGCCTGTAAAGCACAGGAAGAGGGGCACAACTTGGACAATGGTACACTTGGCCAAAAAGGGCGTATGCGCTTTCTCCTGAATATATTCAGGAGAAAACGCATACGCCCTTTTTGGCCAAGCAAGCAAGCGGGCAATGCAAATCTGCACTACAAAGAAGTATCACTTCCCACCGGTCAAAAGGGATATCCACAAAATGTGTAAAAACCAGAAAGGCAAGACAGGCCCTGGAGAACAGGGAGCCTTGTTATGCTGATGGGCGGGATGTAAATTGCCAACTGCCTCACTGGAGGAGTGCATTGTGTTCCCTAAAACAAGTAAACAACAGAGCTACAGAGCCAAGGCCACTTCCAGTCTAGGGAATATACCTGGGGAAAACTGAAAATCAATAAGAAAGAGCCACCTCCAAATTTAGGGCTGCACTGGCTACAAGAACCTCAACTTGGGTACACCTTAAATATCCCAGGAAATATAAAAATGGTTCAAAACATTGTGGTACTTACGTACGATGGAATATTCCTCAGCCATGAAATCAATGTCATAAGACCAGTAGCACCAAAGTGAGTGGATTCAGGTACGATGATTCTAAGTGAAATAAGTCACACAGAAAAAGAAACTTATCATAAGATATCACTTATGAAGATCCTGTAAACATGGCTACACGTGAACTCAGTTAGGAAAGAGAACAGAGTCTCACATTTAGAAAACACTCTTATGCCTGCATAAAGGGGATGGAGAGGTGGGGTGATGCATAAAACCAGAGTTTGATATAAGCACAGGGACCGTTCCAAAAACCAACTTTGGAATAGACAAGACCTACACCTTCCTCAGTGAAAGAGACTCAAAACCCCATATTTCCCGCAGAGGAATATATCTGACTAGTAAGAATCTTAAAACCTATGTATTGATATGACTCCATAAGGGAATCAAGTGTGTCCAGAGTGGCATAAACATGGCAGCGAGAATCAGCTCAAACCCACTATAAAAAGGAATTTCAAAAGCAAAACCAAAAAACAGGGAAATTCTTTACAATTCCTTCAGGGTGTCTGAGGAAACCTGGAAAGACCCTATCTACAATGACAGCTGGATGTGGCATAAGGCTGGACACTTGGGACTGAGAGGATTGGTGAGATTGGGTGAGCAAATGCAGACCCTTTCAAGCAATAATGCATGGCCCCCATTCCATGGGTCCCAACTCTCCAGGTTCAAGGGAATATTACTACAGCTATAACATGTACAGGAAACCTAGAGAATGGACACACTGTGAATACGAAAGGTTTCTAAAACTCAACGAATAGTCCCTCTCCTGGTGCTCCAGTTTGACTTTCCAACTGCCTTACTATCAATCTCCCAACTTGGAGAGACAGGCCCTTTAACCTCCTGGTTTGCACACGTTCCCAATTTGGCAGAGGATGGAAGGGACGAGGGAGAACCCATGAGAGAGTAGCTGTTAGGCATTTGGACGGGCACATGTCACTCTAATTTCCCGGCAGGAAGAAGAATTAACCAAAGTCTCAGCCACCCATCGGGAACCAGTATAGGACATGATCCAAAATTTTGGACTTGCGTTCAGCTCACAAAAAACGAGTTGAGAAATGGAGCTCAGGGGCACAGCAATTCACAAACTGGCAGAGTGATAAAGGACAACTATCGTCCAAAAATCTGTTGAGGGAAGTCAACGAGGCGGACTTGAAAGTGAGGCAAAATAGCAGGAAACAGATTTCAAGAGGTACGTTGGAATCGCCTGTAAAGCACAGGAAGAGGGGCACAACTTGGACAATGGTGCACTTGGCCAAAAAGGGCGTATGCGTTTTCTCCTGAATATATTCAGGAGAAAACGCATACGTCCTTGTTGGCCAAGCAAGCAAGCGGGCAATCCAAATCTGCACTACAAAGAAGTATCACTTCCCACCGGTCAAAAGGGACATCCACAAAATGTGTAAAAACCAGAAAGGCAAGACAGACCCTGGAGAACTGGGAGCCTTGTTATGCTGATGGGCGGGATGTAAATTGCCAACTGCCTCACTGGAGGAGTGCATTGTGTTCCCTAAAACAAGTAAACAACAGAGCTACAGAGCCAAGGCCACTTCCAGTCTAGGGAATATACCTGGGGAAAACTGAAAATCAATAAGAAAGAGCCACCTCCAAATTTAGGGCTGCACTGGCTACAAGAACCTCAACTTGGGTACACCTTAAATATCCCAGGAAATATAAAAATGGTTCAAAACATTGTGGTACTTACGTACGATGGAATATTCCTCAGCCATGAAATCAATGTCATAAGACCAGTAGCAGCAAAGTGAGTGGATTCAGGTACGATGATTCTAAGTGAAATAAGTCACACAGAAAAAGAAACTTATCATAAGATATCACTTATGAAGATCCTGTAAACATGGCTACACGTGAACTCAGTTAGGAAAGAGAACAGAGTCTCACATTTAGAAAACACTCTTATGCCTGCATAAAGGGGAATGAGAGGTGGGGTGATGCATAAAACCAGAGTTTGATATAAGCACAGGGACCGTTTCAAAAACCAACTTTGGAATAGACAAGACCTACATCTTCCTCAGTGAAAGAGACTCAAAACCCCATATTTCCCGCAGAGGAATATATCTGAGTAGTAAGAATCTTAAAACCTATGTATTGATATGACTCCATAAGGGAATCAAGTGTGTCCAGAGTGGCATAAACATGGCAGCGAGAATCAGCTCAAACCCACTATAAAAAGGAATTTCAAAAGCAAAACCAAAAAACAGGGAAATTCTTTACAATTCCTTCAGGGTGTCTGAGGAAACCTGGAAAGACCCTATCTACAATGACAGCTGGATGTGGCATAAGGCTGGACACTTGGGACTGAGAGGATTGGTGAGATTGGGTGAGCAAATGCAGACCCTTTCAAGCAATAATGCATGGCCCCCATTCCATGGGTCCCAACTCTCCAGGTTCAAGGGAATATTACTACAGCTATAACATGTACAGGAAACCTAGAGAATGGACACACTGTGAATACGAAAGGTTTCTAAAACTCAACGAATAGTCCCTCTCCTGGTGCTCCAGTTTGACTTTCCAACTGCCTTACTATCAATCTCCCAACTTGGAGAGACAGGCCCTTTAACCTCCTGGTTTGCACAGGTTCCCAATTTGGCAGAGGATGGAAGGGACGAGGGAGAACCCATGAGAGAGTAGCTGTTAGGCATTTGGACGGGCACATGTCACTCTAATTTCCCGGCAGGAAGAAGAATTAACCAAAGTCTCAGCCACCCACCGGGAACCAGTATAGGACATGATCCAAAATTTTGGACTTGCGTTCAGCTCACAAAAAACGAGTTGAGAAATGGAGCTCAGGGGCACAGCAATTCACAAACTGGCAGAGTGATAAAGGACAACTATCGTCCAAAAATCTGTTGAGGGAAGTCAACGAGGCGGACTTGAAAGTGAGGCAAAATAGCAGGAAACAGATTTCAAGAGGTACGTTGGAATCGCCTGTAAAGCACAGGAAGAGGGGCAGAACTTGGACAATGGTGCACTTGGCCAAAAAGGGCGTATGCGTTTTCTCCTGAATATATTCAGGAGAAAACGCATACGCCCTTTTTGGCCAAGCAAGCAAGCGGGCAATGCAAATCTGCACTACAAAGAAGTATCACTTCCCACCGGTCAAAAGGGACATCCACAAAATGTGTAAAAACCAGAAAGGCAAGACAGGCCCTGGAGAACAGGGAGCCTTGTTATGCTGATGGGCGGGATGTAAATTGCCAACTGCCTCACTGGAGGAGTGCATTGTGTTCCCTAAAACAAGTAAACAACAGAGCTACAGAGCCAAGGCCACTTCCAGTCTAGGGAATATACCTTGGGAAAACTGAAAATCAATAAGAAAGAGCCACCTCCAAATTTAGGGCTGCACTGACTACAAGAACCTCAACTTGGGTACACCTTAAATATCCCAGGAAATATAAAAATGGTTCAAAACATTGTGGTACTTACGTACGATGGAATATTCCTCAGCCATGAAATCAATGTCATAAGACCAGTAGCAGCAAAGTGAGTGGATTCAGGTACGATGATTCTAAGTGAAATAAGTCACACAGAAAAAGAAACTTATCATAAGATATCACTTATGAAGTTCCTGTAAACATGGCTACACGTGAACTCAGTTAGGAAAGAGAACAGAGTCTCACATTTAGAAAACACTCTTATGCCTGCATAAAGGGGATAGAGAGGTGGGGTGATGCATAAAACCAGAGTTTGATATAAGCACAGGGACCGTTCCAAAAACCAACTTTGGAATAGACAAGACCTACACCTTCCTCAGTGAAAGAGACTCAAAACGCCATATTTCCCGCAGAGGAATATATCTGACTAGTAAGAATCTTAAAACCTATGTATTGATATGACTCCATAAGGGAATCAAGTGTGTCCAGAGTGGCATAAACATGGCAGCGAGAATCAGCTCAAACCCACTATAAAAAGGAATTTCAAAAGCAAAACCAAAAAACAGGGAAATTCTTTACAATTCCTTCAGGGTGTCTGAGGAAACCTGGAAAGACCCTATCTACAATGACAGCTGGATGTGGCATAAGGCTGGACACTTGGGACTGAGAGGATTGGTGAGATTGGGTGAGCAAATGCAGACCCTTTCAAGCAATAATGCATGGCCCCCATTCCATGGGTCCCAACTCTCCAGGTTCAAGGGAATATTACTACAGCTATAACATGTACAGGAAACCTAGAGAATGGACACACTGTGAATACGAAAGGTTTCTAAAACTCAACGAATAGTCCCTCTCCTGGTGCTCCAGTTTGACTTTCCAACTGCCTTACTATCAATCTCCCAACTTGGAGAGACAGGCCCTTTAACCTCCTGGTTTGCACAGGTTCCCAATTTGGCAGAGGATGGAAGGGACGAGGGAGAACCCATGAGAGAGTAGCTGTTAGGCATTTGGATGGGCACATGTCACTCTAATTTCCCGGCAGGAAGAAGAATTAACCAAAGTCTCAGCCACCCACCGGGAACCAGTATAGGACATGATCCAAAATTTTGGACTTGCGTTCAGCTCACAAAAAACGAGTTGAGAAGTGGAGCTCAGGGGCACAGCAATTCACAAACTGGCAGAGTGATAAAGGACAACTATCGTCCAAAAATCTGTTGAGGGAAGTCAACGAGGTGGACTTGAAAACGAGGCAAAATAGCAGGAAACAGATTTCAAGAGGTACCTTGGAATCGCCTGTAAAGCACAGGAAGAGGGGCACAACTTGGACAATGATGCACTTGGCCAAAAAGGACGTATGCGTTTTCTCCTGAATATATTCAGGAGAAAACGCATACGTCCTTTTTGGCCAAGCAAGCAAGCGGGCAATCCAAATCTGCACTACAAAGAAGTATCACTTCCCACCGGTCAAAAGGGACATCCACAAAATGTGTAAAAACCAGAAAGGCAAGACAGGCCCTGGAGAACAGGGAGCCTTGTTATGCTGATGGGCGGGATGTAAATTGCCAACTGCCTCACTGGAGGAGTGCATTGTGTTCCCTAAAACAAGTAAACAACAGAGCTACAGAGACAAGGCCACTTCCAGTCTAGGGAATATACCTTGGGAAAACTGAAAATCAATAAGAAAGAGCCACCTCCAAATTTAGGGCTGCACTGACTACAAGAACCTCAACTTGGGTACACCTTAAATATCCCAGGAAATATAAAAATGGTTCAAAATATTGTGGTACTTACGTACGATGGAATATTCCTCAGCCATGAAATCAATGTCATAAGACCAGTAGCAGCAAAGTGAGTGCATTCAGGTACGATGATTCTAAGTGAAATAAGTCACACAGAAAAAGAAACTTATCATACGATATCACTTATGAAGATCCTGTAAACATGGCTACATGTGAACTGAGTTAGGAAAGAGAACAGAGTCTCACATTTAGAAAACACTCTTATGCCTGCATAAAGGGGAATGAGAGGTGGGGTGATGCATAAAACCAGAGTTTGATATAAGCACAGGGACCGTTTCAAAAACCAACTTTGGAATAGACAAGACCTACATCTTCCTCAGTGAAAGAGACTCAAAACCCCATATTTCCCGCAGAGGAATATATCTGACTAGTAAGAATCTTAAAACCTATGTATTGATATGACTCCATAAGGGAATCAAGTGTGTCTAGAGTGGCATAAACATGGCAGCGAGAATCAGCTCAAACCCACTATAAAAAGGAATTTCAAAAGCAAAACCAAAAAACAGGGAAATTCTTTACAATTCCTTCAGGGTGTCTGAGGAAACCTGGAAAGACCCTATCTACAATGACAGCTGGATGTGGCATAAGGCTGGACACTTGGGACTGAGAGGATTGGTGAGATTGGGTGAGCAAATGCAGACCCTTTCAAGCAATAATGCATGGCCCCCATTCCATGGGTCCCAACTCTCCAGGTTCAAGGGAATATTACTACAGCTATAACATGTACAGGAAACCTAGAGAATGGACACACTGTGAATACGAAAGGTTTCTAAAACTCAACGAATAGTCCCTCTCCTGGTGCTCCAGTTTGACTTTCCAACTGCCTTACTATCAATCTCCCAACTTGGAGAGACAGGCCCTTTAACCTCCTGGTTTGCACAGGTTCCCAATTTGGCAGAGGATGGAAGGGACGAGGGAGAACCCATGAGAGAGTAGCTGTTAGGCATTTGGACGGGCACATGTCACTCTAATTTCCCGGCAGGAAGAAGAATTAACCAAAGTCTCAGCCACCCACCGGGAACCAGTATAGGACATGATCCAAAATTTTGGACTTGCGTTCAGCTCACAAAAAACGAGTTGAGAAATGGAGCTCAGGGGCACAGCAATTCACAAACTGGCAGAGTGATAAAGGACAACTATCGTCCAAAAATCTGTTGAGGGAAGTCAACGAGGTGGACTTGAAAGTGAGGCAAAATAGCAGGAAACAGATTTCAAGAGGTACGTTGGAATCGCCTGTAAAGCACAGGAAGAGGGGCAGAACTTGGACAATGGTGCACTTGGCCAAAAAGGGCGTATGCGTTTTCTCCTGAATATATTCAGGAGAAAACGCATACGCCCTTTTTGGGCAAGCAAGCAAGCGGGCAATGCAAATCTGCACTACAAAGAAGTATCACTTCCCACCGGTCAAAAGGGACATCCACAAAATGTGTAAAAACCAGAAAGGCAAGACAGGCCCTGGAGAACAGGGAGCCTTGTCATGCTGATGGTCGGGATGTAAATTGCCAACTGCCTCACTGGAGGAGTGCATTGTGTTCCCTAAAACTAGTAAACAACAGAGCTACAGAGCCAAGGCCACTTCCAGTCTAGGGAATATACCTTGGGAAAACTGAAAATCAATAAGAAAGAGCCACCTCCAAATTTAGGGCTGCACTGACTACAAGAACCTCAACTTGGGTACACCTTAAATATCCCAGGAAATATAAAAATGGTTCAAAACATTGTGGTACTTACGTACGATGGAATATTCCTCAGCCATGAAATCAATGTCATAAGACCAGTAGCAGCAAAGTGAGTGGATTCAGGTACGATGATTCTAAGTGAAATAAGTCACACAGAAAAAGAAACTTATCATAAGATATCACTTATGAAGATCCTGTAAACATGGCTACACGTGAACTCAGTTAGGAAAGAGAACAGAGTCTCACATTTAGAAAACACTCTTATGCCTGCATAAAGGGGAAGGAGAGGTGGGGTGATGCATAAAACCAGAGTTTGATATAAGCACAGGGACCGTTCCAAAAACCAACTTTGGAATAGACAAGACCTACACCTTCCTCAGTGAAAGAGACTCAAAACCCCATATTTCCCGCAGAGGAATATATCTGACTAGTAAGAATCTTAAAACCTATGTATTGATATGACTCCATAAGGGAATCAAGTGTGTCCAGAGTGGCATAAACATGGCAGCGAGAATCAGCTCAAACCCACTATAAAAAGGAATTTCAAAAGCAAAACCAAAAAACAGGGAAATTCTTTACAATTCCTTCAGGGTGTCTGAGGAAACCTGGAAAGACCCTGTCTACAATGACAGCTGGATGTGGCATAAGGCTGGACACTTGGGACTGAGAGGATTGGTGAGATTGGGTGAGCAAATGCAGACCCTTTCAAGCAATAATGCATGGCCCCCATTCCATGGGTCCCAACTCTCCAGGTTCAAGGGAATATTACTACAGCTATAACATGTACAGGAAACCTAGAGAATGGACACACTGTGAATACGAAAGGTTTCTAAAACTCAACGAATAGTCCCTCTCCTGGTGCTCCAGTTTGACTTTCCAACTGCCTTACTATCAATCTCCCAACTTGGAGAGACAGGCCCTTTAACCTCCTGGTTTGCACAGGTTCCCAATTTGGCAGAGGATGGAAGGGACGAGGGAGAACCCATGAGAGAGTAGCTGTTAGGCATTTGGACGGGCACATGTCACTCTAATTTCCCGGCAGGAAGAAGAATTAACCAAAGTCTCAGCCACCCACCGGGAACCAGTATAGGACATGATCCAAAATTTTGGACTTGCGTTCAGCTCACAAAAAACGAGTTGAGAAATGGAGCTCAGGGGCACAGCAATTCACAAACTGGCAGAGTGATAAAGGACAACTATCGTCCAAAAATCTGTTGAGGGAAGTCAACGAGGCGGACTTGAAAGCGAGGCAAAATAGCAGGAAACAGATTTCAAGAGGTACGTTGGAATCGCCTGTAAAGCACAGGAAGAGGGGCACAACTTGGACAATGGTGCACTTGGCCAAAAAGGGCGTATGCGTTTTCTCCTGAATATATTCAGGAGAAAACTCATACGCCCTTTTTGGCCAAGCAAGTAAGCGGGCTATGCAAATCTGCACTACAAAGAAGTATCATTTCCCACCGGTCAAAAGGGACATCCACAAAATGTGTAAAAACCAGAAAGGCAAGACAGGCCCTGGAGAACTGTGAGCCTTGTTATGATGATGGGCGGGATGTAAATTGCCAACTGCCTCACTGGAGGAGTGCATTGTGTTCCCTAAAACAAGTAAACAACAGAGCTACAGAGCCAAGGCCACTTCCAGTCTAGGGAATATACCTTGGGAAAACTGAAAATCAATAAGAAAGAACCACCTCCAAATTTAGGGCTGCACTGACTACAAGAACCTCAACTTGGGTACACCTTAAATATCCCAGGAAATATAAAAATGGTTCAAAACATTGTGGTAATTACGTACGATGGAATATCCCTCAGCCATGAAATCAATGTCATAAGACCAGTAGCAGCAAAGTGAGTGGATTCAGGTACGATGATTCTAAGTGAAATAAGTCACACAGAAAAAGAAACTTATCATAAGATATCACTTATGAAGATCCTGTAAACATGGCTACACGTGAACTGAGTTAGGAAAGAGAACAGAGTCTCACATTTAGAAAACACTCTTATGCCTGCATAAAGGGGAAGGAGAGGTGGGGTGATGCATAAAACCAGAGTTTGATATAAGCACAGGGACCGTTTCAAAAACCAACTTTGGAATTGACAAGAGCGACACCTTCCTCAGTGAAAGAGACTCAAAACCCCATATTTCCCACAGAGGAATATATCTGACTAGTAAGAATCTTAAAACCTATGTATTGATATGTCTCCATAAGGGAATCAAGTGTGTCTGGAGTGGCAAAAACATGGCAGCGAGAATCAGCTCAAACCCACTATAAAAAGGAATTTCAAAAGCAAAACCAAAAAACAGGGAAATTCTTTACAATTCCTTCAGGGTGTCTGAGGAAACCTGGAAAGACCCTATCTACAATGACAGCTGGATGTGGCATAAGGCTGGACACTTGGGACTGAGAGGATTGGTGAGATTGGGTGAGCAAATGCAGACCCTTTCAAGCAATAATGCATGGCCCCCATTCCATGGGTCCCAACTCTCCAGGTTCAAGGGAATATTACTACAGCTATAACATGTACAGGAAACCTAGAGAATGGACACACTGTGAATACGAAAGGTTTCTAAAACTCGACGAATAGTCCCTCTCCTGGTGCTCCAGTTTGACTTTCCAACTGCCTTACTATCAATCTCCCAACTTGGAGAGACAGGCCCTTTAACCTCCTGGTTTGCACAGGTTCCCAATTTGGCAGAGGATGGAAGGGACGAGGGAGAACCCATGAGAGAGTAGCTGTTAGGCATTTGGACGGGCACATGTCACTCTAATTTCCCGGCAGGAAGAAGAATTAACCAAAGTCTCAGCCACCCACCGGGAACCAGTATAGGACATGATCCAAAATTTTGGACTTGCGTTCAGCTCACAAAAAACGAGTTGAGAAATGGAGCTCAGGGGCACAGCAATTCACAAACTGGCAGAGTGATAAAGGACAACTATCGTCCAAAAATCTGTTGAGGGAAGTCAACGAGGCGGACTTGAAAGCGAGGCAAAATAGCAGGAAACAGATTTCAAGAGGTACCTTGGAAGCGCCTGTAAAGCACAGGAAGAGGGGCACAACTTGGACAATGGTGCACTTGGCCAAAAAGGGCGTATGTGTTTTCTCCTGAATATATTCAGGAGAAAACGCATACGCCCTTTTTAGCCAAGCAAGCAAGCGGGCAATGCAAATCTGCACTACAAAGAAGTATCACTTCCCACCGGTCAAAAGGGACATCCACAAAATGTGTAAAAACCAGAAAGGCAAGACAGGCCCTGGAGAACAGGGAGCCTTGTTATGCTGATGGGCGGGATGTAAACTGCCAACTGCCTCACTGGAGGAGTGCATTGTGTTCCCTAAAACAAGTAAACAACAGAGCTACAGAGCCAAGGCCACTTCCAGTCTAGGGAATATACCTTGGGAAAACTGAAAATCAATAAGAAAGAGCCACCTCCACATTTAGGGCTGCACTGACTACAAGAACCTCAACTTGGGTACACCTTAAATATCCCAGGAAATATAAAAATGGTTCAAAACATTGTGGTACTTACGTACGATGGAATATCCCTCAGCCATGAAATCAATGTCATAAGACCAGTAGCAGCAAAGTGAGTGGATTCAGGTACGATGATTCTAAGTGAAATAAGTCACACAGACAAAGAAACTTATCATAAGATATCACTTATGAAGATCCTGTAAACATGGCTACACGTGAACTGAGTTAGGAAAGAGAACAGAGTCTCACATTTAGAAAACACTCTTATGCCTGCATAAAGGGGAAGGAGAGGTGGGGTGATGCATAAAACCAGAGTTTGATATAAGCACAGGGACCGTTTCAAAAACCAACTTTGGAATTGACAAGACCGACACCTTCCTTAGTGAAAGAGACTCAAAACCCCATATTTCCCACAGAGGAATATATCTGACTAGTAAGAATCTTAAAACCTATGTATTGATATGTCTCCATAAGGGAATCAAGTGTGTCTAGAGTGGCATAAACATGGCAGCGAGAATCAGCTCAAACCCACTATAAAAAGGAATTTCAAAAGCAAAACCAAAAAACAGGGAAATTCTTTACAATTCCTTCAGGGTGTCTGAGGAAACCTGGAAAGACCCTATCTACAATGACAGCTGGATGTGGCATAAGGCTGGACACTTGGGACTGAGAGGATTGGTGAGATTGGGTGAGCAAATGCAGACCCTTTCAAGCAATAATGCATGGCCCCCATTCCATGGGTCCCAACTCTCCAGGTTCAAGGGAATATTACTACAGCTATAACATGTACAGGAAACCTAGAGAATGGACACACTGTGAATACGAAAGGTTTCTAAAACTCAACGAATAGTCCCTCTCCTGGTGCTCCAGTTTGACTTTCCAACTGCCTTACTATCAATCTCCCAACTTGGAGAGACAGGCCCTTTAACCTCCTGGTTTGCACAGGTTCCCAATTTGGCAGAGGATGGAAGGGACGAGGGAGAACCCATGAGAGAGTAGCTGTTAGGCATTTGGACGGGCACATGTCAGTCTAATTTCCCGGCAGGAAGAAGAATTAACCAAAGTCTCAGCCACCCACCGGGAACCAGTATAGGACATGATCCAAAATTTTGGACTTGCGTTCAGCTCACAAAAAACGGGTTGAGAAATGGAGCTCAGGGGCACAGCAATTCACAAACTGGCAGAGTGATAAAGGACAACTATCGTCCAAAAATCTGTTGAGGGAAGTCAACGAGGCGGACTTCAATGTGAGGCAAAATAGCAGGAAACAGATTTCAAGAGGTACGTTGGAATCGCCTGTAAAGCACAGGAAGAGGGGCACAACTTGGACAATGGTGCACTTGGCCAAAAAGGGCGTATGCGTTTTCTCCTGAATATATTCAGGAGAAAACGCATACGCCCTTTTTAGCCAAGCAAGCAAGCGGGCAATGCAAATCTGCACTACAAAGAAGTATCACTTCCCACCAGTCAAAAGGGACATCCACAAAATGTGTAAAAACCAGAAAGGCAAGAGAGGCCCTGGAGAACAGGGAGCCTTGTTATGCTGATGGGCAGGATGTAAATTGCCAACTGCCTCACTGGAGGAGTGCATTGTGTTCCCTAAAAAAAGTAAACAACAGAGCTACAGAGCCAAGGCCACATCCAGTCTAGGGAATATACCTTGGGAAAAATGAAAATCAATAAGAAAGGGCCACCTCCAAATTTAGGGCTGCACTGGCTACAAGAACCTCGACTGGGTACACCTTAAATATCCCAGGAAATATAAAAATGGTTCAAAACATTGTGGTACTTACGTACGATGGAATATCCCTCAGCGATGAAATCAATGTCATAAAACCAGTAGCAGCAAAGTGAGTGGATTCAGGTAGGATGATTCTAACTGAAATAAGTCACACAGAAAAAGAAACTTATCATAAGATATCACTTATGAAGATCCTGTAAACATGGCTACACGTGAACTGAGTTAGGAAAGAGAACAGAGTCTCACATTTAGAAAACACTCTTATGCCTGCATAAAGGGGATGGAGAGGTGGGGTGATGCATAAAACCAGAGTTTGATATAAGCACAGGGACCGTTCCAAAAACCAACTTTGGAATAGACAAGACCTACACCTTCCTCAGTGAAAGAGACTCAAAACCCCATATTTCCCGCAGAGGAATATATCTGACTAGTAAGAATCTTAAAACCTATGTATTGATATGACTCCATAAGGGAATCAAGTGTGTCTAGAGTGGCATAAACATGGCAGCGAGAATCAGCTCAAACCCACTATAAAAAGGAATTTCAAAAGCAAACCCAAAAAACAGGGAAATTCTTTACAATTCCTTCAGGGTGTCTGAGGAAACCTGGAAAGACCCTATCTACAATGACAGCTGGATGTGGCATAAGGCTGGACACTTGGGACTGAGAGGATTGGTGAGATTGGGTGAGCAAATGCGGACCCTTTCGAGCAATAATGCATGGCCCCCATTCCATGGGTCCCAACTCTCCAGGTTCAAGGGAATATTACTACAGCTATAACATGTACAGGAAACCTAGAGAATGGACACACTGTGAATACGAAAGGTTTCTAAAACTCAACGAATAGTCCCTCTCCTGGTGCTCCAGTTTGACTTTCCAACTGCCTTACTATCAATCTCCCAACTTGGAGAGACAGGCCCTTTAACCTCCTGGTTTGCACAGGTTCCCAATTTGGCAGAGGATGGAAGGGACGAGGGAGAACCCATGAGAGAGTAGCTGTTAGGCATTTGGACGGGCACATGTCACTCTAATTTCCCGGCAGGAAGAAGAATTAACCAAAGTCTCAGCCACCCACCGGGAACCAGTATAGGACATGCTCCAAAATTTTGGACTTGCGTTCAGCTCACAAAAAACGAGTTGAGAAATGGAGCTCAGGGGCACAGCAATTCACAAACTGGCAGAGTGATAAAGGACAACTATCGTCCAAAAATCTGTTGAGGGAAGTCAACGAGGCGGACTTGAAAGCGAGGCAAAATAGCAGGAAACAGATTTCAAGGGGTACCTTGGAATCGCCTGTAAAGCACAGGAAGAGGGGCACAACTTGGACAATGGTGCACTTGGCCAAAAAGGGCGTATGCGTTTTCTCCTGAATATATTCAGGAGAAAACGCATACGCCCTTTTTGGCCAAGCAAGCAAGCGGGCAATGCAAATCTGCACTACAAAGAAGTATCACTTCCCACCAGTCAAAAGGGACATCCACAAAATGTGTAAAAAGCAGAAAGGCAAGACAGGCGCTGGAGAACTGGGAGCTTTTTTATGCTGATGGGCGGGATGTAAATTGCCAACTGCCTCACTGGAGGAGTGCATTGTGTTCCCTAAAACAAGTAAACAACAGAGCTACAGAGCCAAGGCCACTTCCAGTCTAGGGAATATACCTTGGGAAAACTGAAAATCAATAAGAAAGAGCCACCTCCAAATTTAGGGCTGCACTGACTACAAGAACCTCAACTTGGGTACACCTTAAATATCCCAGGAAATATAAAAATGGTTCAAAACATTGTGGTACTTACGTACGATGGAATATCCCTCAGCCATGAAATCAATGTCATAAGACCAGTAGCAGCAAAGTGAGTGGATTCAGGTACGATGATTCTAAGTGAAATAAGTCACACAGAAAAAGGAACTTATCATAAGATATCACTTATGAAGATCCTGTAAACATGGCTACACCTGAACTGAGTTAGGAAAGAGAACAGAGTCTCACATTTAGAAAACACTCTTATGCCTCCATAAAGGGGATGGAGAGGTGGGGTGATGCATAAAACCAGAGTTTGATATAAGCACAGGGACAGTTCCAAAAACCAACTTTGGAATAGACAAGACCTACACCTTCCTTAGTGAAAGAGACTCAAAACCCCATATTTCCCGCAGAGGAATATATCTGACTAGTAAGAATGTTAAAACCTATGTATTGATATGACTCCATAAGGGAATCAAGTGTGTCTAGAGTGGCATAAACATGGCAGCGAGAATCAGCTCAAACCCACTATAAAAAGGAATTTCAAAAGCAAAACCAAAAAACAGGGAAATTCTTTACAATTCCTTCAGGGTGTCTGAGGAAACCTGGAAAGACCCTATCTACAATGACAGCTGGATGTGGCATAAGGCTGGACACTTGGGACTGAGAGGATTGGTGAGATTGGGTGAGCAAATGCAGACCCTTTCAAGCAATAATGCATGGCCCCCATTCCATGGGTCCCAACTCTCCAGGTTCAAGGGAATATTACTACAGCTATAACATGTACAGGAAACCTAGAGAATGGACACACTGTGAATACGAAAGGTTTCTAAAACTCAACGAATAGTCCCTCTCCTGGTGCTCCAGTTTGACTTTCCAACTGCCTTACTATCAATCTCCCAACTTGGAGAGACAGGCCCTTTAACCTCCTGGTTTGCACAGGTTCCCAATTTGGCAGAGGATGGAAGGGACGAGGGAGAACCCATGAGAGAGTAGCTGTTAGGCATTTGGACGGGCACATGTCACTCTAATTTCCCGGCAGGAAGAAGAATTAACCAAAGTCTCAGCCACCCACCGGGAACCAGTATAGGACATGATCCAAAATTTTGGACTTGCGTTCAGCTCACTAAAAACGAGTTGAGAAATGGAGCTCAGGGGCACAGCAATTCACAAACTGGCAGAGTGATAAAGGACAACTATCGTCCAAAAATCTGTTGAGGGAAGTCAACGAGGCGGACTTGAAAGCGAGGCAAAATAGCAGGAAACAGATTTCAAGAGGTACCTTGGAATCGCCTGTAAAGCACAGGAATAGAGGCACAACTTGGACAATGGTGCACTTGGCCAAAAAGGGCGTATGCGTTTTCTCCTGAATATATTCAGGAGAAAACGCATACGCCCTTTTTGGCCAAGCAAGCAAGCAGGCAATGCAAATCTGCACTACAAAGAAGTATCATTTCCCACCGGTCAAAAGGGACATCCACAAAATGTGTAAAAACCAGAAAGGCAAGACAGGCCCTGGAGAACAGGGAGCCTTGTTATGCTGATGGGCGGGATGTAAATTGCCAACTGCCTCACTGGAGGAGTGCATTGTGTTCCCTAAAACAAGTAAACAACAGAGCTACAGAGCCAAGGCCACATCCAGTCTAGGGAATATACCTTGGGAAAACTGAAAATCAATAAGAAACAGCCACCTCCAAATTTAGGGCTGCACTGGCTACAAGAACCTCAACTGGGTACACCTTAAATATCCCAGGAAATATAAAAATGGTTCAAAACATTGTGGTACTTACGTACGATGGAATATACCTCAGCGATGAAATCAATGTCATAAAACCAGTAGCAGCAAAGTGAGTGGATTCAGGTACGATGATTCTAAGTGAAATAAGTCACACAGAAAAAGAAACTTATCATAAGATATCACTTATGAAGATCCTGTAAACATGGCTACACGTGAACTGAGGTAGGAAAGAGAACAGAGTCTCACATTTAGAAAACACTCTTATGCCTGCATAAAGGGGAAGGAGAGGTGGGGTGATGCATAAAACCAGAGTTTGATATAAGCACAGGGACCGTTCCAAAAACCAACTTTGGAATAGACAAGACCTACACCTTCCTCAGTGAAAGAGACTCAAAACTCCATATTTCCCACAGAGGAATATATCTGACTAGTAAGAATCTTAAAACCTATGTATTGATATGACTCCATAAGGGAATCAAGTGTGTCTAGAGTGGCATAAACATGGCAGCGAGAATCAGCTCAAACCCACTATAAAAAGGAATTTCAAAAGCAAACCCAAAAAACAGGGAAATTCTTTACAATTCCTTCAGGGTGTCTGAGGAAACCTGGAAAGACCCTATCTACAATGACAGCTGGATTTGGCATAAGGCTGGACACTTGGGACTGAGAGGATTGGTGAGATTGGGTGAGCAAATGCAGACCCTTTCAAGCAATAATGCATGGCCCCCATTCCATGGGTCCCAACTCTCCAGGTTCAAGGGAATATTACTACAGCTATAACATGTACAGGAAACCTAGAGAATGGACACACTGTGAATACGAAAGGTTTCTAAAACTCAACGAATAGTCCCTCTCCTGGTGCTCCAGTTTGACTTTCCAACTGCCTTACTATCAATCTCCCAACTTGGAGAGACAGGCCCTTTAACCTCCTGGTTTGCACAGGTTCCCAATTTGGCAGAGGATGGAAGGGACGAGGGAGAACCCATGAGAGAGTAGCTGTTAGGCATTTGGACGGGCACATGTCACTCTAATTTCCCGGCAGGAAGAAGAATTAACCAAAGTCTCAGCCACCCACCGGGAACCAGTATAGGACATGCTCCAAAATTTTGGACTTGCGTTCAGCTCACAAAAAACGAGTTGAGAAATGGAGCTCAGGGGCACAGCAATTCACAAACTGGCAGAGTGATAAAGGACAACTATCGTCCAAAAATCTGTTGAGGGAAGTCAACGAGGCGGACTTGAAAGCGAGGCAAAATAGCAGGAAACAGATTTCAAGGGGTACCTTGGAATCGCCTGTAAAGCACAGGAAGAGGGGCACAACTTGGACAATGGTGCACTTGGCCAAAAAGGGCGTATGCGTTTTCTCCTGAATATATTCAGGAGAAAACGCATACGCCCTTTTTGGCCAAGCAAGCAAGCGGGCAATGCAAATCTGCACTACAAAGAAGTATCACTTCCCACCGGTCAAAAGGGACATCCACAAAATGTGTAAAAACCAGAAAGGCAAGACAGGCCCTGGAGAACTGGGAACCTTGTTATGCTGATGGGCGGGATAAAAATTGCCAACTGCCTCACTGGAGGAGTGCATTGTGTTCCCTAAAACAAGTAAACAACAGAGCTACAGAGCCAAGGCCACTTCCAGTCTAGGGAATATACCTGGGGAAAACTGAAAATCAATAAGAAAGAGCCACCTCCAAATTTAGGGCTGCACTGGCTACAAGAACCTCAACTTGGGTACACCTTAAATATCCCAGGAAATATAAAAATGGTTCAAAACATTGTGGTACTTACGTACGATGGAATATCCCTCAGCCATGAAATCAATGTCATAAGACCAGTAGCAGCAAAGTGAGTGGATTCAGGTACGATGATTCTAAGTGAAATAAGTCACACAGAAAAAGAAACTTATCATAAGATATCACTTATGAAGATCCTGTAAACATGGCTACACGTGAACTGAGTTAGGAAAGAGAACAGAGTCTCACATTTAGAAAACACTCTTATGCCTGCATAAAGGGGAAGGAGAGGTGGGGTGATGCATAAAACCAGAGTTTGATATAAGCACAGGGACCGTTTCAAAAACCAACTTTGGAATTGACAAGACCGACACCTTCCTCAGTGAAAGAGACTCAAAACCCCATATTTCCCACAGAGGAATATATCTGACTAGTAAGAATCTTAAAACCTATGTATTGATATGTCTCCATAAGGGAATCAAGTGTGTCTAGAGTGGCATAAACATGGAAGCGAGAATCAGCTCAAACCCACTATAAAAAGGAATTTCAAAAGCAAAACCAAAAAACAGGGAAATTCTTTACAATTCCTTCAGGGTGTCTGAGGAAACCTGGAAAGACCCTATCTACAATGACAGCTGGATGTGGCATAAGGCTGGACACTTGGGACTGATAGGATTGGTGAGATTGGGTGAGCAAATGCAGACCCTTTCAAGCAATAATGCATGGCCCCCATTCCATGGGTCCCAACTCTCCAGGTTCAAGGGAATATTACTACAGCTATAACATGTACAGGAAACCCAAAGAATGGACACACTGTGAATACGAAAGGTTTCTAAAACTCAACGAATAGTCCCTCTCCTGGTGCTCCAGTTTGACTTTCCAACTGCCTTACTATCAATCTCCCAACTTGGAGAGACAGGCCCTTTAACCTCCTGGTTTGCACAGGTTCCCAATTTGGCAGAGGATGGAAGGGACGAGGGAGAACCCATGAGAGAGTAGCTGTTAGGCATTTGGACGGGCACATGTCACTCTAATTTCCCGGCAGGAAGAAGAATTAACCAAAGTCTCAGCCACCCACAGGGAACCAGTATAGGACATGATCCAAAATTTTGGACTTGCGTTCAGCTCACAAAAAACGAGTTGAGAAATGGAGCTCAGGGGCACAGCAATTCATAAACTGGCAGAGTGATAAAGGACAACTATCGTCCAAAAATCTGTTGAGGGAAGTCAACGAGGCGGACTTGAAAGCGAGGCAAAATAGCAGGAAACAGATTTCAAGAGGTACCTTGGAATCGCCTGTAAAGCACAGGAAGAGGGGCACAACTTGGACAATGGTGCACTTGGCCAAAAAGGGCGTATGCGTTTTCTCCTGAATATATTCAGGAGAAAACGCATACGCCCTTTTTGGCCAAGCAAGCAACCGGGCAATGCAAATCTGCGCTACAAAAATATCACTTCCCACCGGTCAAAAGGGACATCCACAAAATGTGTAAAAACCAGAAAGGCAAGACAGGCCCTGGAGAACAGGGAGCCTTGTTATGCTGATGGGCGGGATATAAATTGCCAACTGCCTCACTGGAGGAGTGCATTGTGTTCCCTAAAACAAGTAAACAACAGAGCTACAGAGCCAAGGCCACTTCCAGTCTAGGGAATATACCTGGGGAAAACTGAAAATCAATAAGAAAGAGCCAACTCCAAATTTAGGGCTGCACTGGCTACAAGAACCTCAACTTGGGTACACCTTAAATATCCCAGGAAATATAAAAATGGTTCAAAACATTGTGGTACTTACGTACGATGGAATATCCCTCAGCCATGAAATCAATGTCATAAGACCAGTAGCAGCAAAGTGAGTGGATTCAGGTACGATGATTCTAAGTGAAATAAGTCACACAGAAAAAGAAACTTATCATAAGATATCACTTATGAAGATCCTGTAAACATGGCTACACCTGAACTGAGTTAGGAAAGAGAACAGAGTCTCACATTTAGAAAACACTCTTATGCCTGCATAAAGGGGAAGGAGAGGTGGGGTGATGCATAAAACCAGAGTTTGATATAAGCACAGGGACCGTTCCAAAAACCAACTTTGGAATAGACAAGACCGACACCTTCCTCAGTGAAAGAGACTCAAAACCCCATATTTCCCGCAGAGGAATATATCTGACTAGTAAGAATCTTAAAACCTATGTATTGATATGACTCCATAAGGGAATCAAGTGTGTCTAGAGTGGCATAAACATGGCAGCGAGAATCAGCTCAAACCCACTATAAAAAGGAATTTCAAAAGCAAAACCAAAAAACAGGGAAATTCTTTACAATTCCTTCAGGGTGTCTGAGGAAACCTGGAAAGACCCTGTCTACAATGACAGCTGGATGTGGCATAAGGCTGGACACTTGGGACTGAGAGGATTGGTGAGATTGGGTGAGCAAATGCAGACCCTTTCAAGCAATAATGCATGGCCCCCATTCCATGGGTCCCAACTCTCCATGTTCAAGGGAATATTACAACAGCTATAACATGTACAGGAAACCTAGAGAATGGACACACTGTGAATACGAAAGGTTTCTAAAACTCAACGAATAGTCCCTCTCCTGGTGCTCCAGTTTGACTTTCCAACTGCCTTACTATCAATCTCCCAACTTGGAGAGACAGGCCCTTTAACCTCCTGGTTTGCACAGGTTCCCAATTTGGCAGAGGATGGAAGGGACGAGGGAGAACCCATGAGAGAGTAGCTGTTAGGCATTTGGACGGGCACATGTCACTCTAATTTCCCGGCAGGAAGAAAAATTAACCAAAGTCTCAGCCACCCACCGGGAACCAGTATAGGACATGATCCAAAATTTTGGACTTGCGTTCAGCTCACAAAAAACGAGTTGAGAGATGGAGCTCAGGGGCACAGCAATTCACAAACTGGCAGAGTGATAAAGGACAACTATCGTCCAAAAATCTGTTGAGGGAAGTCAACGAGGCGGACTTGAAAGCGAGGCAAAATAGCAGGAAACAGATTTCAAGAGGTACCTTGGAATCGCCTGTAAAGCACAGGAAGAGGGGCACAACTTGGACAATGGTGCACTTGGCCAAAAAGGGCGTATGCGTTTTCTCCTGAATATATTCAGGAGAAAACGCATACGCCCTTTTTGGCCAAGCAAGCAAGCGGGCAATGCAACTCTGCACTACAAAGAAGTATCACTTCCCACCGGTCAAAAGGGACATCCACAAAATGTGTAAAAACCAGAAAGGCAAGACAGGCCCTGGAGAACTGGGAGCCTTGTTATGCTGATGGGCGGGATGTAAATTGCCAACTGCCTCACTGGAGGAGTGCATTGTGTTCCCTAAAACAAGTAAACAACAGAGCTACAGAGCCAAGGCCACTTCCAGTCTAGGGAATATACCTTGGGAAAACTGAAAATCAATAAGAAAGAGCCACCTCCAAATTTAGGGCTGCACTGACTACAAGAACCTCAACTTGGGTACACCTTAAATATCCCAGGAAATATAAAAATGGTTCAAAACATTGTGGTACTTACGTACGATGGAATATCCCTCAGCCATGAAATCAATGTCATACGACCAGTAGCAGCAAAGTGAGTGGATTCAGGTACGATGATTCTAAGTGAAATAAGTCACACAGAAAAAGAAACTTATCATAAGATATCACTTATGAAGATCCTGTAAACATGGCTACACGTGAACTGAGTTAGGAAAGAGAACAGAGTTTCACATTTAGAAAACACTCTTATGCCTGCATAAAGGGGATGGAGAGGTGGGGTGATGCATCAAACCAGAGTTTGATATAAGCACAGGGACCGTTCCAAAAACCAACTTTGTAATAGACAAGACCTACACCTTCCTTAGTGAAAGAGACTCAAAACCCCATATTTCCCGCAGAGGAATATATCTGACTAGTAAGAATCTTAAAACCTATGTATTGATATGACTCCATAAGGGAATCAAGTGTGTCTAGAGTGGCATAAACATGGCAGCGAGAATCAGCTCAAACCCACTATAAAAAGGAATTTCAAAAGCAAAACCAAAAAACAGGGAAATTCTTTACAATTCCTTCAGGGTGTCTGAGGAAACCTGGAAAGACCCTATCTACAATGACAGCTGGATGTGGCATAAGGCTGGACACTTGGGACTGAGAGGATTGGTGAGTTTGGGTGAGCAAATGCAGACCCTTTCAAGCAATAATGCATGGCCCCCATTCCATGGGTCCCAACTATCCATGTTCAAGGGAATATTACTACAGCTATAACATGTACAGGAAACCTAGAGAATGGACACACTGTGAATACGAAAGGTTTCTAAAACTCAATGAATAGTCCCTCTCCTGGTGCTCCAGTTTGACTTTCCAACTGCCTTACTATCAATCTCCCAACTTGGAGAGACAGGCCCTTTAACCTCCTGGTTTGCACAGGTTCCCAATTTGGCAGAGGATGGAAGGGACGAGGGAGAACCCATGAGAGAGTAGCTGTTAGGCATTTGGATGGGCACATGTCACTCTAATTTCCCGGCAGGAAGAAGAATTAACCAAAGTCTCAGCCACCCACCGGGAACCAGTATAGGACATGATCCAAAATTTTGGACTTGCGTTCAGCTCCCAAAAAACGAGTTGAGAAATGGAGCTCAGGGGCACAGCAATTCACATACTGGCAGAGTGATAAAGGACAACTATCGTCCAAAAATCTGTTGAGGGAAGTCAACGAGGCGGACTTGAAAGTGAGGCAAAATAGCAGGAAACAGATTTCAAGAGGTACGTTGGAATCGCCTGTAAAGCACAGGAAGAGGGGCACAACTTGGACAATGGTGCACTTGGCCAAAAAGGGCGTATGCGTTTTCTCCTGAATATATTCAGGAGAAAACGCATACGCCCTTTTTGGCCAAGCAAGCAAGCGGGCAATGCAAATCTGCACTACAAAGAAGTATCACTTCCCACCGGTCAAAAGGGACATCCACAAAATGTGTAAAAACCAGAAAGGCAAGACAGGCCCTGGAGAACAGGGAGCCTTGTTATGCTGATGGGCGGGATGTAAATTGCCAACTGCCTCACTGGAGGAGTGCATTGTGTTCCCTAAAACAAGTAAACAACAGAGCTACAGAGCCAAGGCCACTTCCAGTCTAGGGAATATACCTGGGGAAAACTGAAAATCAATAAGAAAGAGCCACCTCCAAATTTAGGGCTGCACTGACTACAAGAACCTCAACTTGGGTACACCTTAAATATCCCAGGAAATATAAAAATGGTTCAAAACATTGTGGTACTTACGTACGATGGAATATCCCTCAGCCATGAAATCAATGTCATAAGACCAGTAGCAGCAAAGTGAGTGGATTCAGGTACGATGATTCTAAGTGAAATAAGTCACACAGAAAAAGAAACTTATCATAAGATATCACTTAGGAAGATCCTGTAAACATGGCTACACGTGAACTGAGTTGGGAAAGAGAACAGAGTCTCACATTTAGAAAACACTCTTATGCCTGCATAAAGGGGAAGGAGAGGTGGGGTGATGCATAAAACCAGAGTTTGATATAAGCACAGGGACCGTTTCAAAAACCAACTTTGGAATTGACAAAACCGACACCTTCCTCAGTGAAAGAGACTCAAAACCCCATATTTCCCACAGAGGAATATATCTGACTAGTAAGAATCTTAAAACCTATGTATTGATATGACTCCATAAGGGAATCAAGTGTGTCTAGAGTGGCATAAACATGGCAGCGAGAATCAGCTCAAACCCACTATAAAAAGGAATTTCAAAAGCAAAACCAAAAAACAGGGAAATTCTTTACAATTCCTTCAGGGTGTCTGAGGAAACCTGGAAAGACCCTATCTACAATGACAGCTGGATGTGGCATAAGGCTGGACACTTGGGACTGAGAGGATTGGTGAGATTGGGTGAGCAAATGCAGACCCTTTCAAGCAATAATGCATGGCCCCCATTCCATGGGTCCCAACTCTCCAGGTTCAAGGGAATATTACTACAGCTATAACATGTACAGGAAACCTAGAGAATGGACACACTGTGAATACGAAAGGTTTCTAAAACTCAACGAATAGTCCCTCTCCTGGTGCTCCAGTTTGACTTTCCAACTGCCTTACTATCAATCTCCCAACTTGGAGAGACAGGCCCTTTAACCTCCTGGTTTGCACAGGTTCCCAATTTGGCAGAGGATGGAAGGGACGAGGGAGAACCCATGAGAGAGTAGCTGTTAGGCATTTGGACGGGCACATGTCAATCTAATTTCCCGGCAGGAAGAAGAATTAACCAAAGTCTCAGCCACCCACCGGGAACCAGTATAGGACATGATCCAAAATTTTGGACTTGCGTTCAGCTCACAAAAAACGAGTTGAGAAATAGAGCTCAGGGGCACAGCAATTCACAAACTGGCAGAGTGATAAAGGACAACTATCTTCCAAAAATCTGTTGAGGGAAGTCAACGAGGTGGACTTGAAAGTGAGGCAAAATAGCAGGAAACAGATTTCAAGAGGTACGTTGGAATCGCCTGTAAAGCACAGGAAGAGGGGCACAACTTGGACAATGGTGCACTTGGCCAAAAAGGGCGTATGCGTTTTCTCCTGAATATATTCAGGAGAAAACGCATACGCCCTTTTTGGCCAAGCAAGCAAGCGGGCAATGCAAATCTGCACTACAAAGAAGTATCACTTCCCACCGGTCAAAAGGGACATCCACAAAATGTGTAAAAACCAGAAAGGCAAGACAGGCCCTGGAGAACAGGGAGCCTTGTTATGCTGATGGGCGGGATGTAAATTGCCAACTGCCTCACTGGAGGAGTGCATTGTGTTCCCTAAAACAAGTAAACAACAGAGCTACAGAGCCAAGGCCACTTCCAGTCTAGGGAATATACCTGGGGAAAACTGAAAATCAATAAGAAAGAGCCACCTCCAAATTTAGGGCTGCACTGGCTACAAGAACCTCAACTTGGGTACACCTTAAATATCCCAGGAAATATAAAAATGGTTCAAAACATTGTGGTACTTACGTACGATGGAATATCCCTCAGCCATGAAATCAATGTCATAAGACCAGTAGCAGCAAAGTGAGTGGATTCAGGTACGATGATTCTAAGTGAAATAAGTCACACAGAAAAAGAAACTTATCATAAGATATCACTTATGAAGATCCTGTAAACATGGCTACACGTGAACTGAGTTAGGAAAGAGAACAGAGTCTCACATTTAGAAAACACTCTTATGCCTGCATAAAGGGGAAGGAGAGGTGGGGTGATGCATAAAACCAGAGTTTGATATAAGCACAGGGACCGTTCCGAAAACCAACTTTGGAATAGACAAGACCAACACCTTCCTCAGTGAAAGAGACTCAAAACCCCATATTTCCCGCAGAGGAATATATCTGACTAGTAAGAATCGTAAAACCTATGTATTGATATGTCTCCATAAGGGAATCAAGTGTGTCTAGAGTGGCATAAACATGGCAGCGAGAATCAGCTCAAACCCACTATAAAAAGGAATTTCAAAAGCAAAACCAAAAAACAGGGAAATTCTTTACAATTCCTTCAGGGTGTCTGAGGAAACCTGGAAAGACCCTATCTACAATGACAGCTGGATGTGGCATAAGGCTGGACACTTGGGACTGAGAGGATTGGTGAGATTGGGTGAGCAAATGCAGACCCTTTCAAGCAATAATGCATGGCCCCCATTCCATGGGTCCCAACTCTCCAGGTTCAAGGGAATATTACTACAGCTATAACATGTACAGGAAACCTAGAGAATGGACACACTGTGAATACGAAAGGTTTCTAAAACTCAACGAATAGTCCCTCTCCTGGTGCTCCAGTTTGACTTTCCAACTGCCTTACTATCAATCTCCCAACTTGGAGAGACAGGCCCTTTAACCTCCTGGTTTGCACAGGTTCCCAATTTGGCAGAGGATGGAAGGGACGAGGGAGAACCCATGAGAGAGTAGCTGTTAGGCATTTGGACGGGCACATGTCAATCTAATTTCCCGGCAGGAAGAAGAATTAACCAAAGTCTCAGCCACCCACCGGGAACCAGTATAGGACATGATCCAAAATTTTGGACTTGCGTTCAGCTCACAAAAAACGAGTTGAGAAATAGAGCTCAGGGGCACAGCAATTCACAAACTGGCAGAGTGATAAAGGACAACTATCTTCCAAAAATCTGTTGAGGGAAGTCAACGAGGCGGACTTGAAAGTGAGGCAAAATAGCAGGAAACAGATTTCAAGAGGTACGTTGGAATCGCCTGTAAAGCACAGGAAGAGGGGCACAACTTGGACAATGGTGCACTTGGCCAAAAAGGGCGTATGCGTTTTCTCCTGAATATATTCAGGAGAAAACGCATACGCCCTTTTTGGCCAAGCAAGCAAGCGGGCAATGCAAATCTGCACTACAAAGAAGTATCACTTCCCACCGGTCAAAAGGGACATCCACAAAATGTGTAAAAACCAGAAAGGCAAGACAGGCCCTGGAGAACAGGGAGCCTTGTTATGCTGATGGGCGGGATGTAAATTGCCAACTGCCTCACTGGAGGAGTGCATTGTGTTCCCTAAAACAAGTAAACAACAGAGCTACAGAGCCAAGGCCACTTCCAGTCTAGGGAATATACCTGGGGAAAACTGAAAATCAATAAGAAAGAGCCACCTCCAAATTTAGGGCTGCACTGGCTACAAGAACCTCAACTTGGGTACACCTTAAATATCCCAGGAAATATAAAAATGGTTCAAAACATTGTGGTACTTACGTACGATGGAATATCCCTCAGCCATGAAATCAATGTCATAAGACCAGTAGCAGCAAAGTGAGTGGATTCAGGTACGATGATTCTAAGTGAAATAAGTCACACAGAAAAAGAAACTTATCATAAGATATCACTTATGAAGATCCTGTAAACATGGCTACACGTGAACTGAGTTAGGAAAGAGAACAGAGTCTCACATTTAGAAAACACTCTTATGCCTGCATAAAGGGGAAGGAGAGGTGGGGTGATGCATAAAACCAGAGTTTGATATAAGCACAGGGACCGTTCCAAAAACCAACTTTGGAATAGACAAGACCAACACCTTCCTCAGTGAAAGAGACTCAAAACCCCATATTTCCCGCAGAGGAATATATCTGACTAGTAAGAATCGTAAAACCTATGTATTGATATGTCTCCATAAGGGAATCAAGTGTGTCTAGAGTGGCATAAACATGGCAGCGAGAATCAGCTCAAACCCACTATAAAAAGGAATTTCAAAAGCAAAGCCAAAAAACAGGGAAATTCTTTACAATTCCTTCAGGGTGTCTGAGGAAACCTGGAAAGACCCTATCTATCATGACAGCTGGATGTGGCATAAGGCTGGACACTTGGGACTGAGAGGATTGGTGAGATTGGGTGAGCAAATGCAGACCCTTTCAAGCAATAATGCATGGCCCCCATTCCATGGGTCCCAACTCTCCATGTTCAAGGGAATATTACTACAGCTATAACATGTACAGGAAACCTAGAGAATGGACACACTGTGAATACGAAAGGTTTCTAAAACTCAACGAATAGTCCCTCTCCTGGTGCTCCAGTTTGACTTTCCAACTGCCTTACTATCAATCTCCCAACTTGGAGAGACAGGCCCTTTAACCTCCTGGTTTGCACAGGTTCCCAATTTGGCAGAGGATGGAAGGGACGAGGGAGAACCCATGAGAGAGTAGCTGTTAGGCATTTGGACGGGCACATGTCACTCTAATTTCCCGGCAGGAAGAAGAATTAACCAAAGTCTCAGCCACCCACCGGGAACCAGTATAGGACATGATCCAAAATTTTGGACTTGCGTTCAGCTCCCAAAAAACGAGTTGAGAAATGGAGCTCAGGGGCACAGCAATTCACATACTGGCAGAGTGATAAAGGACAACTATCGTCCAAAAATCTGTTGAGGGAAGTCAACGAGGCGGACTTGAATGTGAGGCAAAATAGCAGGAAACAGATTTCAAGAGGTACAATGGAATCGCCTGTAAAGCACAGGAAGAGGGGCACAACTTGGACAATGGTGCACTTGGCCAAAAAGGGCGTATGCGTTTTCTCCTGAATATATTCAGGAGAAAACGCATACGCCCTTTTTGGCCAAGCAAGCAAGCGGGCAATGCAAATCTGCACTACAAAGAAGTATCACTTCCCACCGGTCAAAAGGGACATCCACAAAATGTGTAAAAACCAGAAAGGCAAGACAGGCCCTGGAGAACAGGGAGCCTTGTTATGCTGATGGGCGGGATGTAAATTGCCAACTGCCTCACTGGAGGAGTGCATTGTGTTCCCTAAAACAAGTAAACAACAGAGCTATAGACCCAAGGCCACATCCAGTCTAGGGAATATACCTTGGGAAAACTGAAAATCAATAAGAAAGAGCCACCTCCAAATTTAGGGCTGCACTGGCTACAAGAACCTCAACTTGGGTACACCTTAAATATCCCAGGAAATATAAAAATGGTTCAAAGCATTGTGGTACTTACGTACGATGGAATATCCCTCAGCGATGAAATCAATGTCATAAAACCAGTAGCAGCAAAGTGAGTGGATTCAGGTACGATGATTCTAAGTGAAATAAGTCACAGAGAAAAAGGAACTTATCATAAGATATCACTTAGGAAGATCCTGTAAACATGGCTACACGTGAACTGAGTTAGGAAATAGAACAGAGTCTCACATTTAGAAAACACTCTTATGCCTGCATAAAGGGGATGGAGAGGTGGGGTGATGCATAAAACCAGAGTTTGATATAAGCACATGGACCGTTCCAAAAACCAACTTTGGTATAGACAAGACCTACACCTTCCTCAGTGAAAGAGGCTCAAAATCCCATATTTCCCGCAGAGGAATATATCTGACTAGTAAGAATCTTAAAACCTATGTATTGATATGACTCCATAAGGGAATCAAGTGTGTCTAGAGTGGCATAAACATGGCAGCGAGAATCAGCTCAAACCCACTATAAAAAGGAATTTCAAAAGCAAAACCAAAAAACAGGGAAATTCTTTACAATTCCTTCAGGGTGTCTGAGGAAACCTGGAAAGACCCTATCTACAATGACAGCTGGATGTGGCATAAGGCTGGACACTTGGGACTGAGAGGATTGGTGAGATTGGGTGAGCAAATGCAGACCCTTTCAAGCAATAATGCATGGCCCCCATTCCATGGGTCCCAACTCTCCAGGTTCAAGGGAATATCACTACAGCTATAACATGTACAGGAAACCTAGAGAATGGACACACTGTGAATACGAAAGGTTTCTAAAACTCAACGAATAGTCCCTCTCCTGGTGCTCCAGTTTGACTTTCCAACTGCCTTACTATCAATCTCCCAACTTGGAGAGACAGGCCCTTTAACCTCCTGGTTTGCACAGGTTCCCAATTTGGCAGAGGATGGAAGGGACGAGGGAGAACCCATGAGAGAGTAGCTGTTAGGCATTTGGACGGGCACATGTCACTCTAATTTCCCGGCAGGAAGAAGAATTAACCAAAGTCTCAGCCACCCACCGGGAACCAGTATAGGACATGATCCAAAATTTCGGACTTGCGTTCAGCTCCCAAAAAACGAGTTGAGAAATGGAGCTCAGGGGCACAGCAATTCACATACTGGCAGAGTGATAAAGGACAACTATCGTCCAAAAATCTGTTGAGGGAAGTCAACGAGGCGGACTTGAAAGTGAGGCAAAATAGCAGGAAACAGATTTCAAGAGGTACCTTGGAATCGCCTGTAAAGCACAGGAAGAGGGGCACAACTTGGACAATGGTGCACTTTGCCAAAAAGGGCGTATGCGTTTTCTCCTGAATATATTCAGGAGAAAACGCATACGCCCTTTTTGGCCAAGCAAGCAAGCGGGCAATGCAAATCTGCACTACAAAGAAGTATCACTTCCCACCGGTCAAAAGGGACATCCACAAAATGTGTAAAAACCAGAAAGGCAAGACAGGCCCTGGAGAACAGGGAGCCTTGTTATGCTGATGGGCGGGATGTAAATTGCCAACTGCCTCACTGGAGGAGTGCATTGTGTTCCCTAAAACAAGTAAACAACAGAGCTACAGAGCCAAGGCCACTTCCAGTCTAGGGAATATACCTGGGGAAAACTGAAAATCAATAAGAAAGAGCCACCTCCAAATTTAGGGCTGCACTGGCTACAAGAACCTCAACTTGGGTATACCTTAAATATCCCAGGAAATATAAAAATGGTTCAAAACATTGTGGTACTTACGTACGATGGAATATCCCTCAGCGATGAAATCAATGTCATAAAACCAGTAGCAGCAAAGTGAGTGGATTCAGGTACGATGATTCTAAGTGAAATAAGTCACACAGAAAAAGGAACTTATCATAAGATATCACTTAGGAAGATCCTGTAAACATGGCTACACGTGAACTGAGTTAGGAAATAGAACAGAGTCTCACATTTAGAAAACACTCTTATGCCTGCATAAAGGGGATGGAGAGGTGGGGTGATGCATAAAACCAGAGTTTGATATAAGCACATGGACCGTTCCAAAAACCAACTTTGGAATAGACAAGACCTACACCTTCCTCAGTGAAAGAGGCTCAAAATCCCATATTTCCCGCAGAGGAATATATCTGACTAGTAAGAATCTTAAAACCTATGTATTGATATGACTTCATAAGGGAATCAAGTGTGTCTAGAGTGGCATAAACATGGCAGCGAGAATCAGCTCAAACCCACTATAAAAAGGAATTTCAAAAGCAAAACCAAAAAACAGGGAAATTCTTTACAATTCCTTCAGGGTGTCTGAGGAAACCTGGAAAGACCCTATCTACAATGACAGCTGGATGTGGCATAAGGCTGGACACTTGGGACTGAGAGGATTGGTGAGATTGGGTGAGCAAATGCAGACCCTTTCAAGCAATAATGCATGGCCCCCATTCCATGGGTCCCAACTCTCCAGGTTCAAGGGAATATTACTACAGCTATAACATGTACAGGAAACCTAGAGAATGGACACACTGTGAATACGAAAGGTTTCTAAAACTCAACGAATAGTCCCTCTCCTGGTGCTCCAGTTTGACTTTCCAACTGCCTTACTATCAATCTCCCAACTTGGAGAGACAGGCCCTTTAACCTCCTGGTTTGCACAGGTTCCCAATTTGGCAGAGGATGGAAAGGACGAGGGAGAACCCATGAGAGAGTAGCTGTTAGGCATTTGGACGGGCACATGTCAATCTAATTTCCCGGCAGGAAGAAGAATTAACCAAAGTCTCAGCCACCCACCGGGAACCAGTATAGGACATGATCCAAAATTTTGGACTTGCGTTCAGCTCACAAAAAACGAGTTGAGAAATAGAGCTCAGGGGCACAGCAATTCACAAACTGGCAGAGTGATAAAGGACAACTATCTTCCAAAAATCTGTTGAGGGAAGTCAACGAGGCGGACTTGAAAGTGAGGCAAAATAGCAGGAAACAGATTTCAAGAGGTACGTTGGAATCGCCTGTAAAGCACAGGAAGAGGGGCACAACTTGGACAATGGTGCACTTGGCCAAAAAGGGCGTATGCGTTTTCTCCTGAATATATTCAGGAGAAAACGCATACGCCCTTTTTGGCCAAGCAAGCAAGCGGGCAATGCAAATCTGCACTACAAAGAAGTATCACTTCCCACCGGTCAAAAGGGACATCCACAAAATGTGTAAAAACCAGAAAGGCAAGACAGGCCCTGGAGAACAGGGAGCCTTGTTATGCTGATGGGCGGGATGTAAATTGCCAACTGCCTCACTGGAGGAGTGCATTGTGTTCCCTAAAACAAGTAAACAACAGAGCTACAGAGCCAAGGCCACTTCCAGTCTAGGGAATATACCTGGGGAAAACTGAAAATCAATAAGAAAGAGCCACCTCCAAATTTAGGGCTGCACTGGCTACAAGAACCTCAACTTGGGTACACCTTAAATATCCCAGGAAATATAAAAATGGTTCAAAACATTGTGGTACTTACGTACGATGGAATATCCCTCAGCCATGAAATCAATGTCATAAGACCAGTAGCAGCAAAGTGAGTGGATTCAGGTACGATGATTCTAAGTGAAATAAGTCACACAGAAAAAGAAACTTATCATAAGATATCACTTATGAAGATCCTGTAAACATGGCTACACGTGAACTGAGTTAGGAAAGAGAACAGAGTCTCACATTTAGAAAACACTCTTATGCCTGCATAAAGGGGAAGGAGAGGTGGGGTGATGCATAAAACCAGAGTTTGATATAAGCACAGGGACCGTTCCAAAAACCAACTTTGGAATAGACAAGACCAACACCTTCCTCAGGGAAAGAGACTCAAAACCCCATATTTCCCGCAGAGGAATATATCTGACTAGTAAGAATCGTAAAACCTATGTATTGATATGTCTCCATAAGGGAATCAAGTGTGTCTAGAGTGGCATAAACATGGCAGCGAGAATCAGCTCAAACCCACTATAAAAAGGAATTTCAAAAGCAAAGCCAAAAAACAGGGAAATTCTTTACAATTCCTTCAGGGTGTCTGAGGAAACCTGGAAAGACCCTATCTATCATGACAGCTGGATGTGGCATAAGGCTGGACACTTGGGACTGAGAGGATTGGTGAGATTGGGTGAGCAAATGCAGACCCTTTCAAGCAATAATGCATGGCCCCCATTCCATGGGTCCCAACTCTCCATGTTCAAGGGAATATTACTACAGCTATAACATGTACAGGAAACCTAGAGAATGGACACACTGTGAATACGAAAGGTTTCTAAAACTCAACGAATAGTCCCTCTCCTGGTGCTCCAGTTTGACTTTCCAACTGCCTTACTATCAATCTCCCAACTTGGAGAGACAGGCCCTTTAACCTCCTGGTTTGCACAGGTTCCCAATTTGGCAGAGGATGGAAGGGACGAGGGAGAACCCATGAGAGAGTAGCTGTTAGGCATTTGGACGGGCACATGTCACTCTAATTTCCCGGCAGGAAGAAGAATTAACCAAAGTCTCAGCCACCCACCGGGAACCAGTATAGGACATGATCCAAAATTTTGGACTTGCGTTCAGCTCCCAAAAAACGAGTTGAGAAATGGAGCTCAGGGGCACAGCAATTCACATACTGGCAGAGTGATAAAGGACAACTATCGTCCAAAAATCTGTTGAGGGAAGTCAACGAGGCGGACTTGAAAGTGAGGCAAAAGAGCAGGAAACAGATTTCAAGAGGTACGTTGGAATCGCCTGTAAAGCACAGGAAGAGGGGCACAACTTGGACAATGGTGCACTTGGCCAAAAAGGGCGTATGCGTTTTCTCCTGAATATATTCAGGAGAAAACGCATACGCCCTTTTTGGCCAAGCAAGCAAGCGGGCAATGCAAATCTGCACTACAAAGAAGTATCACTTCCCACCGGTCAAAAGGGACATCCACAAAATGTGTAAAAACCAGAAAGGCAAGACAGGCCCTGGAGAACAGGGAGCCTTGTTATGCTGATGGGCGGGATGTAAATTGCCAACTGCCTCACTGGAGGAGTGCATTGTGTTCCCTAAAACAAGTAAACAACAGAGCTATAGACCCAAGGCCACATCCAGTCTAGGGAATATACCTTGGGAAAACTGAAAATCAATAAGAAAGAGCCACCTCCAAATTTAGGGCTGCACTGGCTACAAGAACCTCACCTTGGGTACACCTTAAATATCCCAGGAAATATAAAAATGGTTCAAAACATTGTGGTACTTACGTACGATGGAATATCCCTCAGCCATGAAATCAATGTCATAAGACCAGTAACAGCAAAGTGAGTGGATTCAGGTACGATGATTCTAAGTGAAATAAGTCAGACAGAAAAAGGAACTTATCATAAGATATCACTTAGGAAGATCCTGTAAACATGGCTACACGTGAACTGAGTTAGGAAAGAGAACAGAGTCTCACATTTAGAAAACACTCTTATGCCTGCATAAAGGGGAAGGAGAGGTGGGGTGATGCATAAAACCAGAGTTTGATATAAGCACAGGGACCGTTTCAAAAACCAACTTTGGAATTGACAAGACCGACACCTTCCTCAGTGAAAGAGACTCAAAACCCCATATTTCCCACAGAGGAATATATCTGACTAGTAAGAATCTTAAAACCTATGTATTGATATGTCTCCATAAGGGAATCAAGTGTGTCTAGAGTGGCATAAACATGGCAGCGAGAATCAGCTCAAACCCACTATAAAAAGGAATTTCAAAAGCAAAACCAAAAAACAGGGAAATTCTTTACAATTCCTTCAGGGTGTCTGAGGAAACCTGGAAAGACCCTATCTACAATGACAGCTGGATGTGGCATAAGGCTGGACACTTGGGACTGAGAGGATTGGTGAGATTGGGTGAGCAAATGCAGACCCTTTCAAGCAATAATGCATGGCCCCCATTCCATGGGTCCCAACTCTCCAGGTTCAAGGGAATATTACTACAGCTATAACATGTACAGGAAACCTAGAGAATGGACACACTGTGAATACGAAAGGTTTCTAAAACTCAACGAATAGTCCCTCTCCTGGTGCTCCAGTTTGACTTTCCAACTGCCTTACTATCAATCTCCCAACTTGGAGAGACAGGCCCTTTAACCTCCTGGTTTGCACAGGTTCCCAATTTGGCAGAGGATGGAAGGGACGAGGGAGAACCCATGAGAGAGTAGCTGTTAGGCATTTGGACGGGCACATGTCACTCTAATTTCCCGGCAGGAAGAAGAATTAACCAAAGTCTCAGCCACCCACCGGGAACCAGTATAGGACATGATCCAAAATTTTGGACTTGCGTTCAGCTCCCAAAAAACGAGTTGAGAAATGGAGCTCAGGGGCACAGCAATTCACATACTGGCAGAGTGATAAAGGACAACTATCGTCCAAAAATCTGTTGAGGGAAGTCAACGAGGCGGACTTGAAAGTGAGGCAAAAAGGCAGGAAACAGATTTCAAGAGGTACGTTGGAATCGCCTGTAAAGCACAGGAAGAGGGGCACAACTTGGACAATGGTGCACTTGGCCAAAAAGGGCGTATGCGTTTTCTCCTGAATATATTCAGGAGAAAACGCATACGCCCTTTTTGGCCAAGCAAGCAAGCGGGCAATGCAAATCTGCACTACAAAGAAGTATCACTTCCCACCGGTCAAAAGGGACATCCACAAAATGTGTAAAAACCAGAAAGGCAAGACAGGCCCTGGAGAACTGGGAGCCTTGTTATGCTGATGGGCGGGATGTAAATTGCCAACTGCCTCACTGGAGGAGTGCATTGTGTTCCCTAAAACAAGTAAACAACAGAGCTACAGAGCCAAGGCCACTTCCAGTCTAGGGAATATACCTTGGGAAAACTGAAAATCAATAAGAAAGAGCCACCTCCAAATTTAGGGCTGCACTGGCTACAAGAACCTCAACTTGGGTACACCTTAAATATCCCAGGAAATATAAAAATGGTTCAAAACATTGTGGTACTTACGTACGATGGAATATCCCTCAGCGATGAAATCAATGTCATAAAACCAGTAGCAGCAAAGTGAGTGGATTCAGGTACGATGATTCTAAGTGAAATAAGTCACACAGAAAAAGGAACTTATCATAAGATATCACTTAGGAAGATCCTGTAAACATGGCTACACGTGAACTGAGTTAGGAAAGAGAACAGAGTCTCACATTTAGAAAACACTCTTATGCCTGCTTAAAGGGGAAGTAGAGGTGGGGTGATGCATAAAACCAGAGTTTGATATAAGCACAGGGACCGTTTCAAAAACCAACTTTGGAATAGACAAGACCGACACCTTCCTCAGTGAAAGAGACTCAAAACCCCATATTTCCCGCAGAGGAATATATCTGACTAGTAAGAATCTTAAAACCTATGTATTGATATGTCTCCATAAGGGAATCAAGTGTGTCTAGAGTGGCATAAACATGGCAGCGAGAATCAGCTCAAACCCACTATAAAAAGGAATTTCAAAAGCAAAACCAAAAAACAGGGAAATTCTTTACAATTCCTTCAGGGTGTCTGAGGAAACCTGGAAAGACCCTATCTACAATGACAGCTGGATGTGGCATAAGGCTGGACACTTGGGACTGAGAGGATTGGTGAGATTGGGTGAGCAAATGCAGACCCTTTCAAGCAATAATGCATGGCCCCCATTCCATGGGTCCCAACTCTCCAGGTTCAAGGGAATATTACTACAGCTATAACATGTACAGGAAACCTAGAGAATGGACACACTGTGAATACGAAAGGTTTCTAAAACTCAACGAATAGTCCCTCTCCTCGTGCTCCAGTTTGACTTTCCAACTGCCTTACTATCAATCTCCCAACTTGGAGAGACAGGCCCTTTAACCTCCTGGTTTGCACAGGTTCCCAATTTGGCAGAGGATGGAAGGGACGAGGGAGAACCCATGAGAGAGTAGCTGTTAGGCATTTGGACGGGCACATGTCACTCTAATTTTCCGGCAGGAAGAAGAATTAACCAAAGTCTCAGCCACCCACCGGGAACCAGTATAGGACAGGATCCAAAATTTTGGACTTGCGTTCAGCTCCCAAAAAACGAGTTGAGAAATGGAGCTCAGGGGCACAGCAATTCACATACTGGCAGAGTGATAAAGGACAACTATCGTCCAAAAATCTGTTGAGGGAAGTCAACGAGGCGGACTTGAAAGTGAGGCAAAATAGCAGGAAACAGATTTCAAGAGGTACGTTGGAATCGCCTGTAAAGCACAGGAAGAGGGGCACAACTTGGACAATGGTGCACTTGGCCAAAAAGGGCGTATGCGTTTTCTCCTGAATATATTCAGGAGAAAACGCATACGCCCTTTTTGGCCAAGCAAGCAAGCGGGCAATGCAAATCTGCACTACAAAGAAGTATCACTTCCCACCGGTCAAAAGGGACATCCACAAAATGTGTAAAAACCAGAAAGGCAAGACAGGCCCTGGAGAACTGGGAGCCTTGTTATGCTGATGGGCGGGATGTAAATTGCCAACTGCCTCACTGGAGGAGTGCATTGTGTTCCCTAAAACAAGTAAACAACAGAGCTATAGACCCAAGGCCACATCCAGTCTAGGGAATATACCTTGGGAAAACTGAAAATCAATAAGAAAGAGCCACCTCCAAATTTAGGGCTGCACTGGCTACAAGAACCTCAACTTGGGTACACCTTAAATATCCCAGGAAATATAAAAATGGTTCAAAACATTGTGGTACTTACGTACGATGGAATATCCCTCAGCCATGAAATCAATGTCATAAGACCAGTAGCAGCAAAGTGAGTGGATTCAGGTACGATGATTCTAAGTGAAATAAGTCAGACAGAAAAAGGAACTTATCATAAGATATCACTTCGGAAGATCCTGTAAACATGGCTACACGTGAACTGAGTTAGGAAATAGAACAGAGTCTCACATTTAGAAAACACTCTTATGACTGCATAAAGGGGATGGAGAGGTGGGGTGATGCATAAAACCAGAGTTTGATATAAGCACATGGACCGTTCCAAAAACCAACTTTGGAATAGACAAGACCTACACCTTCCTCAGTGAAAGAAGCTCAAAATCCCATATTTCCCGCAGAGGAATATATCTGACTAGTAAGAATCTTAAAACCTATGTATTGATATGACTCCATAAGGGAATCAAGTGTGTCTAGAGTGGCATAAACATGGCAGCGAGAATCAGCTCAAACCCACTATAAAAAGGAATTTCAAAAGCAAAACCAAAAAACAGGGAAATTCTTTACAATTCCTTCAGGGTGTCTGAGGAAACCTGGAAAGACCCTATCTACAATGACAGCTGGATGTGGCATAAGGCTGGACACTTGGGACTGAGAGGATTGGTGAGATTGGGTGAGCAAATGCAGACCCTTTCAAGCAATAATGCATGGCCCCCATTCCATGGGTCCCAACTCTCCAGGTTCAAGGGAATATTACTACAGCTATAACATGTACAGGAAACCTAGAGAATGGACACACTGTGAATACGAAAGGTTTCTAAAACTCAACGAATAGTCCCTCTCCTGGTGCTCCAGTTTGACTTTCCAACTGCCTTACTATCAATCTCCCAACTTGGAGAGACAGGCCCTTTAACCTCCTGGTTTGCACAGGTTCCCAATTTGGCAGAGGATGGAAGGGACGAGGGAGAACCCATGAGAGAGTAGCTGTTAGGCATTTGGACGGGCACATGTCACTGTAATTTCCCGGCAGGAAGAAGAATTAACCAAAGTCTCAGCCACCCACCGGGAACCAGTATAGGACATGATCCAAAATTTTGGACTTGCGTTCAGCTCCCAAAAAACGAGTTGAGAAATGGAGCTCAGGGGCACAGCAATTCACATACTGGCAGAGTGATAAAGGACAACTATCGTCCAAAAATCTGTTGAGGGAAGTCAACGAGGCGGACTTGAAAGTGAGGCAAAATAGCAGGAAACAGATTTCAAGAGGTACGTTGGAATCGCCTGTAAAGCACAGGAAGAGGGGCACAACTTGGACAATGGTGCACTTGGCCAAAAAGGGCGTATGCGTTTTCTCCTGAATATATTCAGGAGAAAACGCATACGCCCTTTTTGGCCAAGCAAGCAAGCGGGCAATGCAAATCTGCACTACAAAGAAGTATCACTTCCCACCGGTCAAAAGGGACATCCACAAAATGTGTAAAAACCAGAAAGGCAAGACAGGCCCTGGAGAACTGGGAGCCTTGTTATGCTGATGGGCGGGATGTAAATTGCCAACTGCCTCACTGGAGGAGTGCATTGTGTTCCCTAAAACAAGTAAACAACAGAGCTATAGAGCCAAGGCCACATCCAGTCTAGGGAATATACCTTGGGAAAACTGAAAATCAATAAGAAAGAGCCACCTCCAAATTTAGGGCTGCACTGGCTACAAGAACCTCAACTTGGGTACACCTTAAATATCCCAGGAAATATAAAAATGGTTCAAAACATTGTGGTACTTACGTACGATGGAATATCCCTCAGCGATGAAATCAATGTCATAAAACCAGTAGCAGCAAAGTGAGTGGATTCAGGTACGATGATTCTAAGTGAAATAAGTCACACAGAAAAAGGAACTTATCATAAGTTATCACTTAGGAAGATCCTGTAAACATGGCTACACGTGAACTGAGTTAGGAAATAGAACAGAGTCTCACATTTAGAAAACACTCTTATGCCTGCATAAAGGGGATGGAGAGGTGGGGTGTTGCATAAAACCAGACTTTGATATAAGCACATGGACCGTTCCAAAAACCAACTTTGGAATAGACAAGACCTACACCTTCCTCAGTGAAAGAGGCTCAAAATCCCATATTTCCCGCAGAGGAATATATCTGACTAGTAAGAATCTTAAAACTTATGTATTGATATGACTCCATAAGGGAATCAAGTGTGTCTAGAGTGACATAAACATGGCAGCGAGAATCAGCTCAAACCCACTATAAAAAGGAATTTCAAAAGCAAAACCAAAAAACAGGGAAATTCTTTACAATTCCTTCAGGGTGTCTGAGGAAACCTGGAAAGACCCTATCTACAATGACAGCTGGATGTGGCATAAGGCTGGACACTTGGGACTGAGAGGATTGGTGAGATTGGGTGTGCAAATGCAGACCCTTTCAAGCAATAATGCATGGCCCCCATTCCATGGGTCCCAACTCTCCATGTTCAAGGGAATATCACTACAGCTATAACATGTACAGGAAACCTAGAGAATGGACACACTGTGAATAAGAAAGGTTTCTAAAACTCAACGAATAGTCCCTCTCCTGGTGCTCCAGTTTGACTTTCCAACTGCCTTACTATCAATCTCCCAACTTGGAGAGACAGGCCCTTTAACCTCCTGATTTGCACAGGTTCCCAATTTGGCAGAGGATGGAAGGGACGAGGGAGAACCCATGAGAGAGTAGCTGTTAGGCATTTGGACGGGCACATGTCACTCTAATTTCCCGGCAGGAAGAAGAATTGACCAAAGTCTCAGCCACCCACCGGGAACCAGTATAGGACATGATCCAAAATTTTGGACTTGCGTTCAGCTCCCAAAAAACGAGTTGAGAAATGGAGCTCAGGGGCACAGCAATTCACATACTGGCAGAGTGATAAAGGACAACTATCGTCCAAAAATCTGTTGAGAGAAGTCAACGAGGCGGACTTGAAAGCGAGGCAAAATAGCAGGAAACAGATTTCAAGAGGTACGTTGGAATCGCCTGTAAAGCACAGGAAGAGGGGCACAACTTGGACAATGGTGCACTTGGCCAAAAAGGGCGTATGCGTTTTCTCCTGAATATATTCAGGAGAAAACGCATACGCCCTTTTTGGCCAAGCAAGCAAGCGGGCAATGCAAATCTGCACTACAAAGAAGTATCACTTCCCACCGGTCAAAAGGGACATCCACAAAATGTGTAAAAACCAGAAAGGCAAGACAGGCCCTGGAGAACAGGGAGCCTTGTTATGCTGATGGGCGGGATGTAAATTGCCAACAGCCTCACTGGAGGAGTGCATTGTGTTCCCTAAAACAAGTAAACAACAGAGCTACAGAGCCAAGGCCACTTCCAGTCTAGGGAATATACCTGGGGAAAACTGAAAATCAATAAGAAAGAGCCACCTCCAAATTTAGGGCTTCACTGGCTACAAGAACCTCAACTTGGGTACACCTTAAATATCCCAGGAAATATAAAAATGGTTCAAAACATTGTGGTACTTACGTACGATGGAATATCCCTCAGCCATGAAATCAATGTCATAAGACCAGTAGCAGCAAAGTGAGTGGATTCAGGTACGATGATTCTAAGTGAAATAAGTCACACAGAAAAAGAAACTTATCATAAGATATCACTTAGGAAGATCCTGTAAACATGGCTACACGTGAACTGAGTTGGGAAAGAGAACAGAGTCTCACATTTAGAAAACACTCTTATGCCTGCATAAAGGGGAAGGAGAGGTGGTGTGATGCATAAAACCAGAGTTTGATATAAGCACAGGGACCGTTTCAAAAACCAACTTTGGAATTGACAAAACCGACACCTTCCTCAGTGAAAGAGACTCAAAACCCCATATTTCCCACAGAGGAATATATCTGACTAGTAAGAATCTTAAAACCTATGTATTGATATGTCTCCATAAGGGAATCATGTGTGTCTAGAGTGGCATAAACATGGCAGCGAGAATCAGCTCAAACCCACTATAAAAAGGAATTTCAAAAGCAAAACCAAAAAACAGGGAAATTCTTTACAATTCCTTCAGGGTGTCTGAGGAAACCTGGAAAGACCCTATCTACAATGACAGCTGGATGTGGCATAAGGCTGGACACTTGGGACTGAGAGGATTGGTGAGATTGGGTGAGCAAATGCAGACCCTTTCAAGCAATAATGCATGGCCCCCATTCCATGGGTCCCAACTCTCCAGGTTCAAGGGAATATTACTACAGCTATAACATGTACAGGAAACCTAGAGAATGGACACACTGTGAATAAGAAAGGTTTCTAAAACTCAACGAATAGTCCCTCTCCTGGTGCTCCAGTTTGACTTTCCAACTGCCTTACTATCAATCTCCCAACTTGGAGAGACAGGCCCTTTAACCTCCTGATTTGCACAGGTTCCCAATTTGGCAGAGGATGGAAGGGACGAGGGAGAACCCATGAGAGAGTAGCTGTTAGGCATTTGGACGGGCACATGTCACTCTAATTTCCCGGCAGGAAGAAGAATTAACCAAAGTCTCAGCCACCCACCGGGAACCAGTATAGGACATGATCCAAAATTTTGGACTTGCGTTCAGCTCCCAAAAAACGAGTTGAGAAATGGAGCTCAGGGGCACAGCAATTCACATACTGGCAGAGTGATAAAGGACAACTATCGTCCAAAAATCTGTTGAGAGAAGTCAACGAGGCGGACTTGAAAGCGAGGCAAAATAGCAGGAAACAGATTTCAAGAGGTACGTTGGAATCGCCTGTAAAGCACAGGAAGAGGGGCACAACTTGGACAATGGTGCACTTGGCCAAAAAGGGCGTATGCGTTTTCTCCTGAATATATTCAGGAGAAAACGCATACGCCCTTTTTGGCCAAGCAAGCAAGAGGGCAATGCAAATCTGCACTACAAAGAAGTATCACTTCCCACCGGTCAAAAGGGACATCCACAAAATGTGTAAAAACCAGAAAGGCGAGACAGGCCCTGGAGAACAGGGAGCCTTGTTATGCTGATGGGCGGGATGTAAATTGCCAACAGCCTCACTGGAGGAGTGCATTGTGTTCCCTAAAACAAGTAAACAACAGAGCTACAGAGCCAAGGCCACTTCCAGTCTAGGGAATATACCTGGGGAAAACTGAAAATCAATAAGAAAGAGCCACCTCCAAATTTAGGGCTGCACTGGCTACAAGAACCTCAACTTGGGTACACCTTAAATATCCCAGGAAATATAAAAATGGTTCAAAACATTGTGGTACTTACGTACGATGGAATATCCCTCAGCCATGAAATCAATGTCATAAGACCAGTAGCAGCAAAGTGAGTGGATTCAGGTACGATGATTCTAAGTGAAATAAGTCACACAGAAAAAGAAACTTATCATAAGATATCACTTATGAAGATCCTGTAAACATGGCTACACGTGAACTGAGTTAGGAAAGAGAACAGAGTCTCACATTTAGAAAACACTCTTATGCCTGCTTAAAGGGGAAGGAGAGGTGGGGTGATCGATAAAACCAGAGTTTGATATAAGCACAGGGACCGTTCCAAAAACCAACTTTGGAATAGACAAGACCGACACCTTCCTCACTTAAAGAGACTCAAAACCCCATATTTCCCGCAGAGGAATATATCTGACTAGTAAGAATCTTAAAACCTATGTATTGATATGTCTCCATAAGGGAATCAAGTGTGTCTAGAGTGGCATAAACATGGCAGCGAGAATCAGCTCAAACCCACTATAAAAAGGAATTTCAAAAGCAAAACCAAAAAACAGGGAAATTCTTTACAATTCCTTCAGGGTGTCTGAGGAAACCTGGAAAGACCCTATCTACAATGACAGCTGGATGTGGCATAAGGCTGGACACTTGGGACTGAGAGGATTGGTGAGATTGGGTGAGCAAATGCAGACCCTTTCAAGCAATAATGCATGGCCCCCATTCCATGGGTCCCAACTCTCCAGGTTCAAGGGAATATTACTACAGCTATAACATGTACAGGAAACCTAGAGAATGGACACATGGTGAATATGAAAGGTTTCTAAAACTCAACGAATAGTCCCTCTCCTGGTGCTCCAGTTTGACTTTCCAACTGCCTTACTATCAATCTCCCAACTTGGAGAGACAGGCCCTTTAACCTCCTAGTTTGCAACAGGTTCCAATTTGGCAGAGGATGGAAGGGACGAGGGAGAACCCATGAGAGAGTAGCTGTTAGGCATTTGGACGGGCACATGTCACTCTAATTTTCCGGCAGGAAGAAGAATTAACCAAAGTCTCAGCCACCCACCGGGAACCAGTATAGGACATGATCCAAAATTTTGGACTTGCGTTCAGCTCCCAAAAAACGAGTTGAGAAATGGAGCTCAGGGGCACAGCAATTCACATACTGGCAGAGTGATAAAGGACAACTATCGTCCAAAAATCTGTTGAGGGAAGTCAACGAGGCGGACTTGAAAGTGAGGCAAAATAGCAGGAAACAGATTTCAAGAGGTACGTTGGAATCGCCTGTAAAGCACAGGAAGAGGGGCACAACTTGGACAATGGTGCACTTGGCCAAAAAGGGCGTATGCGTTTTCTCCTGAATATATTCAGGAGAAAACGCATATGCCCTTTTTGGCCAAGCAAGCAAGCGGGCAATGCAAATCTGCACTACAAAGAAGTATCACTTCCCACCGGTCAAAAGGGACATCCACAAAATGTGTAAAAACCAGAAAGGCGAGACGGGCCCTGGAGAACAGGGAGCCTTGTTATGCTGATGGGCGGGATGTAAATTGCCAACTGCCTCACTGGAGGAGTGCATTGTGTTCCCTAAAACAAGTAAACAACAGAGCTACAGAGCCAAGGCCACTTCCAGTCTAGGGAATATACCTTGGGAAAACTGAAAATCAATAAGAAAGAGCCACCTCCAAATTTAGGGCTGCACTGGCTACAAGAACCTCAACTTGGGTACACCTTAAATATCCCAGGAAATATAAAAATGGTTCAAAACATTGTGGTACTTACGTACGATGGAATATCCCTCAGCCATGAAATCAATGTCATAAGACCAGTAGCAGCAAAGTGAGTGGATTCAGGTACGATGATTCTAAGTGAAATAAGTCACACAGAAAAAGAAACTTATCATAAGATATCACTTATGAAGATCCTGTAAACATGGCTACACGTGAACTGAGTTAGGAAAGAGAACAGAGTCTCACATTTAGAAAACACTCTTATGCCTGCTTAAAGGGGAAGGAGAGGTGGGGTGATCGATAAAACCAGAGTTTGATATAAGCACAGGGACCGTTCCAAAAACCAACTTTGGAATAGACAAGACCGACACCTTCCTCACTTAAAGAGACTCAAAACCCCATATTTCCCGCAGAGGAATATATCTGACTAGTAAGAATCTTAAAACCTATGTATTGATATGTCTCCATAAGGGAATCAAGTGTGTCTAGAGTGGCATAAACATGGCAGCGAGAATCAGCTCAAACCCACTATAAAAAGGAATTTCAAAAGCAAAACCAAAAAACAGGGAAATTCTTTACAATTCCTTCAGGGTGTCTGAGGAAACCTGGAAAGACCCTATCTACAATGACAGCTGGATGTGGCATAAGGCTGGACACTTGGGACTGAGAGGATTGGTGAGATTGGGTGAGCAAATGCAGACCCTTTCAAGCAATAATGCATGGCCCCCATTCCATGGGTCCCAACTCTCCAGGTTCAAGGGAATATTACTACAGCTATAACATGTACAGGAAACCTAGAGAATGGACACATGGTGAATATGAAAGGTTTCTAAAACTCAACGAATAGTCCCTCTCCTGGTGCTCCAGTTTGACTTTCCAACTGCCTTACTATCAATCTCCCAACTTGGAGAGACAGGCCCTTTAACCTCCTAGTTTGCAACAGGTTCCCAATTTGGCAGAGGATGGAAGGGACGAGGGAGAACCCATGAGAGAGTAGCTGTTACGCATTTGGACGGGCACATGTCACTCTAATTTTCCGGCAGGAAGAAGAATTAACCAAAGTCTCAGCCACACACCGGGAACCAGTATAGGACATGATCCAAAATTTTGGACTTGCGTTCAGCTCCCAAAAAACGAGTTGAGAAATGGAGCTCAGGGGCACAGCAATTCACATACTGGCAGAGTGATAAAGGACAACTATCGTCCAAAAATCTGTTGAGGGAAGTCAACGAGGCGGACTTGAAAGTGAGGCAAAATAGCAGGAAACAGATTTCAAGAGGTACGTTGGAATCGCCTGTAAAGCACAGGAAGAGGGGCACAACTTGGACAATGGTGCACTTGGCCAAAAAGGGTGTATGCGTTTTCTCCTGAATATATTCAGGAGAAAACGCATATGCACTTTTTGGCCAAGCAAGCAAGCGGGCAATGCAAATCTGCACTACAAAGAAGTATCACTTCCCACCGGTCAAAAGGGACATCCACAAAATGTGTAAAAACCAGAAAGGCGAGACAGGCCCTGGAGAACAGGGAGCCTTGTTATGCTGATGGGCGGGATGTAAATTGCCAACTGCCTCACTGGAGGAGTGCATTGTGTTCCCTAAAACAAGTAAACAACAGAGCTACAGAGCCAAGGCCACTTCCAGTCTAGGGAATATACCTGGGGAAAACTGAAAATCAATAAGAAAGAGCCACCTCCAAATTTAGGGCTGCACTGACTACAAGAACCTCAACTTGGGTACACCTTAAATATCCCAGGAAATATAAAAATGGTTCAAAACATTGTGGTACTTACGTACGATGGAATATCCCTCAGCCATGAAATCAATGTCATAAGACCAGTAGCAGCAAAGTGAGTGGATTCAGGTACGATGATTCTAAGTGAAATAAGTCACACAGAAAAAGAAACTTATCATAAGATATCACTTATGAAGATCCTTTAAACATGGCTACACGTGAACTGAGTTAGGAAAGAGAACAGAGTCTCACATTTAGAAAACACTCTTATGCCTGCTTAAAGGGGAAGGAGAGGTGGGGAGATCGATAAAACCAGAGTTTGATATAAGCACAGGGACCGTTCCAAAAACCAACTTTGGAATAGACAAGACCGACACCTTCCTCAGTGAAAGAGACTCAAAACCCCACATTTCCCGCAGAGGAATATATCTGACTAGTAAGTATCTTAAAACCTATGTATTGATATGACTCCATAAAGGAATCAAGTGTGTCTAGAGTGGCATAAACATGGCAGCGAGAATCAGCTCAAACCCACTATAAAAAGGAATTTCAAAAGCAAAACCAAAAAACAGGGAAATTCTTTACAATTCCTTCAGGGTGTCTGAGGAAACCTGGAAAGACCCTATCTACAATGACAGCTGTATGTGGCATAAGGCTGGACACTTGGGACTGAGAGGATTGGTGAGATTGGGTGAGCAAATGCAGACCCTTTCAAGCAATAATGCATGGCCCCCATTCCATGGGTCCCAACTCTCCAGGTTCAAGGGAATATTACTACAGCTATAACATGTACAGGAAACCTAGAGAATGGACACACTGTGAATACGAAAGGTTTCTAAAACTCAACGAATAGTCCCTCTCCTGGTGCTCCAGTTTGACTTTCCAACTGCCTTTCTATCAATCTCCCAACTTGGAGAGACAGGCCCTTTAACCTCCTGGTTTGCACAGGTTCCCAATTTGGCAGAGGATGGAAGGGACGAGGGAGAACCCATGAGAGAGTAGCTGTTAGGCATTTGGACGGGCACATGTCACTCTAATTTCCCGGCAGGAAGAAGAATTAACCAAAGTCTCAGCCACCCACCGGGAACCAGTATAAGACATGATCCAAAATTTTGGACTTGCGTTCAGCTCACAAAAAACGAGTTGAGAAATGGAGCTCAGGGGCACAGCAATTCACAAACTGGCAGAGTGATAAAGGACAACTATCGTCCAAAAATCTGTTGAGGGAAGTCAACGAGGCGGACTTGAAATCGAGGCAAAATAGCAGGAAACAGATTTCAAGAGGTACCTTGGAATCGCCTGTAAAGCACAGGAAGAGGGGCACAACTTGGACAATGGTGCACTTGGCCAAAAAGTGCGTATGCGTTTTCTCCTGAATATATTCAGGAGAAAACGCATACGCCCTTTTTGGCCAAGCAAGCAAGCGGGCAATGCAAATCTGCACTACAAAGAAGTATCACTTCCCACCGGTCAAAAGGGACATCCACAAAATGTGTAAAAACCAGAAAGGCAAGACAGGCCCTGGGGAACAGGGAGCCTTGTTATGCTGATGGGCGGGATGTAAATTGCCAACTGCCTCACTGGAGGAGTGCATTGTGTTCCCTAAAACAAGTAAACAACAGAGCTACAGAGCCAAGGCCACTTCCAGTCTAGGGAATATACCTTGGGAAAACTGAAAATCAATAAGAAAGAGCCACCTCCAAATTTAGGGCTGCACTGGCTACAAGAACCTCAACTTGGGTACACCTTAAATATCCCAGGAAATATAAAAATGGTTCAAAACATTGTGGTACTTACGTACGATGGAATATCCCTCAGCCATGAAATCAATGTCATAAAACCAGTAGCAGCAAAGTGAGGGGATTCAGGTATGATGATTCTAAGTCAAATAAGTCACACAGAAAAAGGAACTTATCATAAGTATCACTTATGAAGATCCTGTAAACATGGCTACACGTGAACTGAGTTAGGAAAGAGAACAGAGTCTCACATTTAGAAAACACTCTTATGCCTGCATAAAGGGGATGGAGAGGTGGGGTGATGCATAAAACCAGAGTTTGATATAAGCACAGGGACCGTTCCAAAAACCAACTTTGGAATAGACAAGACCTACACCTTCCTCAGTGAAAGAGACTCAAAACCCCACATTTCCCGCAGAGGAATATATCTGACTAGTAAGTATCTTAAAACCTATGTATTGATATGACTCCATAAAGGAATCAAGTGTGTCTAGAGTGGCATAAACATGGCAGCGAGAATCAGCTCAAACCCACTATAAAAAGGAATTTCAAAAGCAAAACCAAAAAACAGGGAAATTCTTTACAATTCCTTCAGGGTGTCTGAGGAAACCTGGAAAGACCCTATCTACAATGACAGCTGGATGTGGCATAAGGCTGGACACTTGGGACTGAGAGGATTGGTGAGATTGGGTGAGCAAATGCAGACCCTTTCAAGCAATAATGCATGGCCCCCATTCCATGGGTCCCAACTCTCCATGTTCAAGGGAATATTACTACAGCTATAACATGTACAGGAAACCTAGAGAATGGACACACTGTGAATACGAAAGGTTTCTAAAACTCAACGAATAGTCCCTCTCCTGGTGCTCCAGTTTGACTTTCCAACTGCCTTACTATCAATCTCCCAACTTGGAGAGACAGGCCCTTTAACCTCCTGGTTTGCACAGGTTCCCAATTTGGCAGAGGATGGAAGGGACGAGGGAGAACCCATGAGAGAGTAGCTGTTAGGCATTTGGACGGGCACATGTCACTCTAATTTCCCGGCAGGAAGAAGAATTAACCAAAGTCTCAGCCACCCACCGGGAACCAGTATAGGACATGATCCAAAATTTTGGACTTGCGTTCAGCTCACAAAAAACGAGTTGAGAAATTGAGCTCAGGGGCACAGCAATTCACAAACTGGCAGAGTGATAAAGGACAACTATCGTCCAAAAATCTGTTGAGGGAAGTCAACGAGGCGGACTTGAAAGCGAGGCAAAATAGCAGGAAACAGATTTCAAGAGGTCCCTTGGAATCGCCTGTAAAGCACAGGAAGAGGGGCACAACTTGGACAATGGTGCACTTGGCCAAAAAGGGCGTATGCGTTTTCTCCTGAATATATTCAGGAGAAAACGCATACGCCCTTTTTGGCCAAGCAAGCAAGCGGGCAATGCAAATCTGCACTACAAAGAAGTATCACTTCCCACCGGTCAAAAGGGACATCCACAAAATGTGTAAAAACCAGAAAGGCAAGACAGGCCCTGGAGAACTGGGAGCCATGTTATGCTGATGGGCGGGATGTAAATTGCCAACTGCCTCACTGCAGGAGTGCATTGTGTTCCCTAAAACAAGTAAACAACAGAGCTACAGAGCCAAGGCCACTTCCAGTCTAGGGAATATACCTTGGGAAAACTGAAAATCAATAAGAAAGAGCCACCTCCAAATTTAGGGCTGCACTGACTACAAGAACCTCAACTTGGTACACCTTAAATATCCCAGGAAATATAAAAATGGTTCAAAACATTGTGGTACTTACGTACGATGGAATATCCCTCAGCCATGAAATCAATGTCATAAGACCAGTAGCAGCAAAGTGAGTGGATTCAGGTACGATGATTCTAAGTCAAATAAGTCACACAGAAAAAGGAACTTATCATAAGATATCACTTATGAAGATCCTGTAAACATGGCTACACGTGAACTGAGTTAGGAAAGAGAACAGAGTCTCACATTTAGAAAACACTCTTATGCCTGCATAAAGGGGATGGAGAGGTGGGGTGATGCATAAAACCAGAGTTTGATATAAGCACAGGGACCGTTCCAAAAACCAACTTTGGAATAGACAAGGCCTACACCTTCCTCAGTGAAAGAGACTCAAAACCCCATATTTCCCACAGAGGAATATATCTGACTAGTAAGAATCTTAAAACCTATGTATTGATATGACTCCATAAGGGAATCAAGTGTGTCTAGAGTGGCATAAACATGGCAGCGAGAATCAGCTCAAACCCACTATAAAAAGGAATTTCAAAAGCAAAACCAAAAAACAGGGAAATTCTTTACAATTCCTTCAGGGTGTCTGAGGAAACCTGGAAAGACCCTATCTACAATGACAGCTGGATGTGGCATAAGGCTGGACACTTGGGACTGAGAGGATTGGTGAGATTGGGTGAGCAAATGCAGACCCTTTCAAGCAATAATGCATGGCCCCCATTCCATGGGTCCCAACTCTCCAGGTTCAAGGGAATATTACTACAGCTATAACATGTACAGGAAACCTAGAGAATGGACACACTGTGAATACGAAAGGTTTCTAAAACTCAACGAATAGTCCCTCTCCTGGTGCTCCAGTTTGACTTTCCAACTGCCTTACTATCAATCTCCCAACTTGGAGAGACAGGCCCTTTAACCTCCTGGTTTGCACAGGTTCCCAATTTGGCAGAGGATGGAAGGGACGAGGGAGAACCCATGAGAGAGTAGCTGTTAGGCATTTGGACGGGCACATGTCACTCTAATTTCCTGGCAGGAAGAAGAATTAACCAAAGTCTCAGCCACCCACCGGGAACCAGTATAGGACATGATCCAAAATTTTGGACTTGCGTTCAGCTCACAAAAAACGAGTTGAGAAATGGAGCTCAGGGGCACAGCAATTCACAAACTGGCAGAGTGATAAAGGACAACTATCGTCCAAAAATCTGTTGAGGGAAGTCAACGAGGCGGACTTGAAATCGAGGCAAAATAGCAGGAAACAGATTTCAAGAGGTACCTTGGAATCGCCTGTAAAGCACAGGAAGAGGGGCACAACTTGGACAATGGTGCACTTGGCCAAAAAGGGCGTATGCGTTTTCTCCTGAATATATTCAGGAGAAAACGCATACGCCCTTTTTGGCCAAGCAAGCAAGCGGGCAATGCAAATCTGCACTACAAAGAAGTATCACTTCCCACCGGTCAAAAGGGACATCCACAAAATGTGTAAAAACCAGAAAGGCAAGACAGGCCCTGGGGAACAGGGAGCCTTGTTATGCTGATGGGCGGGATGTAAATTGCCAACTGCCTCACTGGAGGAGTGCATTGTGTTCCCTAAAACAAGTAAACAACAGAGCTATAGACCCAAGGCCACATCCAGTCTAGGGAATATACCTTGGGAAAACTGAAAATCAATAAGAAAGAGCCACCTCCAAATTTAGGGCTGCACTGGCTACAAGAACCTCAACTTGGGTACACCTTAAATATCCCAGGAAATATAAAAATGGTTCAAAACATTGTGGTACTTACGTACGATGGAATATCCCTCAGCCATGAAATCAATGTCATAAGACCAGTAGCAGCAAAGTGAGTGGATTCAGGTACGATGATTCTAAGTGAAATAAGTCAGACAGAAAAAGGAACTTATCATAAGATATCACTTAGGAAGATCCTGTAAACATGGCTACACGTGAACTGAGTTAGGAAAGAGAACAGAGTCTCACATTTAGAAAACACTCTTATGCCTGCATAAAGGGGAAGGAGAGGTGGGGTGATGCATAAAACCAGAGTTTGATATAAGCACAGGGACCGTTTCAAAAACCAACTTTGGAATTGACAAGACCGACACCTTCCTCAGTGAAAGAGACTCAAAACCCCATATTTCCCACAGAGGAATATATCTGACTAGTAAGAATCTTAAAACCTATGTATTGATATGTCTCCATAAGGGAATCAAGTGTGTCTAGAGTGGCATAAACATGGCAGCGAGAATCAGCTCAAACCCACTATAAAAAGGAATTTCAAAAGCAAAACCAAAAAACAGGGAAATTCTTTACAATTCCTTCAGGGTGTCTGAGGAAACCTGGAAAGACCCTATCTACAATGACAGCTGGATGTGGCATAAGGCTGGACACTTGGGACTGAGAGGATTGGTGAGATTGGGTGAGCAAATGCAGACCCTTTCAAGCAATAATGCATGGCCCCCATTCCATGGGTCCCAACTCTCCAGGTTCAAGGGAATATTACTACAGCTATAACATGTACAGGAAACCTAGAGAATGGACACACTGTGAATACGAAAGGTTTCTAAAACTCAACGAATAGTCCCTCTCCTGGTGCTCCAGTTTGACTTTCCAACTGCCTTACTATCAATCTCCCAACTTGGAGAGACAGGCCCTTTAACCTCCTGGTTTGCACAGGTTCCCAATTTGGCAGAGGATGGAAGGGACGAGGGAGAACCCATGAGAGAGTAGCTGTTAGGCATTTGGACGGGCACATGTCACTCTAATTTCCCAGCAGGAAGAAGAATTAACCAAAGTCTCAGCCACCCACCGGGAACCAGTATAGGACATGATCCAAAATTTTGGACTTGCGTTCAGCTCCCAAAAAACGAGTTGAGAAATGGAGCTCAGGGGCACAGCAATTCACATACTGGCAGAGTGATAAAGGACAACTATCGTCCAAAAATCTGTTGAGGGAAGTCAACGAGGCGGACTTGAAAGTGAGGCAAAAAGGCAGGAAACAGATTTCAAGAGGTACGTTGGAATCGCCTGTAAAGCACAGGAAGAGGGGCACAACTTGGACAATGGTGCACTTGGCCAAAAAGGGCGTATGCGTTTTCTCCTGAATATATTCAGGAGAAAACGCATACGCCCTTTTTGGCCAAGCAAGCAAGCGGGCAATGCAAATCTGCACTACAAAGAAGTATCACTTCCCACCGGTCAAAAGGGACATCCACAAAATGTGTAAAAACCAGAAAGGCAAGACAGGCCCTGGAGAACTGGGAGCCTTGTTATGCTGATGGGCGGGATGTAAATTGCCAACTGCCTCACTGGAGGAGTGCATTGTGTTCCCTAAAACAAGTAAACAACAGAGCTATAGAGCCAAGGCCACATCCAGTCTAGGGAATATACCTTGGGAAAACTGAAAATCAATAAGAAAGTGCCACCTCCAAATTTAGGGCTGCACTGGCTACAAGAACCTCAACTTGGGTACACCTTAAATATCCCAGGAAATATAAAAATGGTTCAAAACATTGTGGTACTTACGTACGATGGAATATCCCTCAGCGATGAAATCAATGTCATAAAACCAGTAGCAGCAAAGTGAGTGGATTCAGGTACGATGATTCTAAGTGAAATAAGTCACACAGAAAAAGGAACTTATCATAAGATATCACTTAGGAAGATCCTGTAAACATGGCTACACGTGAACTGAGTTAGGAAATAGAACAGAGTCTCACATTTAGAAAACACTCTTATGCCTGCATAAAGGGGATGGAGAGGTGGGGTGATGCATAAAACCAGACTTTGATATAAGCACATGGACCGTTCCAAAAACCAACTTTGGAATAGACAAGACCTACACCTTCCTCAGTGAAAGAGGCTCAAAATCCCATATTTCCCGCAGAGGAATATATCTGACTAGTAAGAATCTTAAAACCTATGTATTGATATGACTCCATAAGGGAATCAAGTGTGTCTAGAGTGACATAAACATGGCAGCGAGAATCAGCTCAAACCCACTATAAAAAGGAATTTCAAAAGCAAAACCAAAAAACAGGGAAATTCTTTACAATTCCTTCAGGGTGTCTGAGGAAACCTGGAAAGACCCTATCTACAATGACAGCTGGATGTGGCATAAGGCTGGACACTTGGGACTGAGAGGATTGGTGAGATTGGGTGTGCAAATGCAGACCCTTTCAAGCAATAATGCATGGCCCCCATTCCATGGGTCCCAACTCTCCAGGTTCAAGGGAATATCACTACAGCTATAACATGTACAGGAAACCTAGAGAATGGACACACTGTGAATACGAAAGGTTTCTAAAACTCAACGAATAGTCCCTCTCCTGGTGCTCCAGTTTGACTTTCCAACTGCCTTACTATCAATCTCCCAACTTGGAGAGACAGGCCCTTTAACCTCCTGATTTGCACAGGTTCCCAATTTGGCAGAGGATGGAAGGGACGAGGGAGAACCCATGAGAGAGTAGCTGTTAGGCATTTGGACGGGCACATGTCACTCTAATTTCCCGGCAGGAAGAAGAATTAACCAAAGTCTCAGCCACCCACCGGGAACCAGTATAGGACATGATCCAAAATTTTGGACTTGCGTTCAGCTCCCAAAAAACGAGTTGAGAAATGGAGCTCAGGGGCACAGCAATTCACATACCGGCAGAGTGATAAAGGACAACTATCGTCCAAAAATCTGTTGAGAGAAGTCAACGAGGCGGACTTGAAAGCGAGGCAAAATAGCAGGAAACAGATTTCAAGAGGTACGTTGGAATCGCCTGTAAAGCACAGGAAGAGGGGCACAACTTGGACAATGGTGCACTTGGCCAAAAAGGGCGTATGCGTTTTCTCCTGAATATATTCAGGAGAAAACGCATACGCCCTTTTTGGCCAAGCAAGCAAGCGGGCAATGCAAATCTGCACTACAAAGAAGTATCACTTCCCACCGGTCAAAAGGGACATCCACAAAATGTGTAAAAACCAGAAAGGCAAGACAGGCCCTGGAGAACAGGGAGCCTTGTTATGCTGATGGGCGGGATGTAAATTGCCAACAGCCTCACTGGAGGAGTGCATTGTGTTCCCTAAAACAAGTAAACAACAGAGCTACAGAGCCAAGGCCACTTCCAGTCTAGGGAATATACCTTGGGAAAACTGAAAATCAATAAGAAAGAGCCACCTCCAAATTTAGGGCTTCACTGGCTACAAGAACCTCAACTTGGGTACACCTTAAATATCCCAGGAAATATAAAAATGGTTCAAAACATTGTGGTACTTACGTACGATGGAATATCCCTCAGCCATGAAATCAATGTCATAAGACCAGTAGCAGCAAAGTGAGTGGATTCAGGTAAGATGATTCTAAGTGAAATAAGTCACACAGAAAAAGAAACTTATCATAAGATATCACTTAGGAAGATCCTGTAAACATGGCTACACGTGAACTGAGTTGGGAAAGAGAACAGAGTCTCACATTTAGAAAACACTCTTATGCCTGCATAAAGGGGAAGGAGAGGTGGTGTGATGCATAAAACCAGAGTTTGATATAAGCACAGGGACCGTTTCAAAAACCAACTTTGGAATTGACAAAACCGACACCTTCCTCAGTGAAAGAGACTCAAAACCCCATATTTCCCACAGAGGAATATATCTGACTAGTAAGAATCTTAAAACCTATGTATTGATATGTCTCCATAAGGGAATCATGTGTGTCTAGAGTGGCATAAACATGGCAGCGAGAATCAGCTCAAACCCACTATAAAAAGGAATTTCAAAAGCAAAACCAAAAAACAGGGAAATTCTTTACAATTCCTTCAGGGTGTCTGAGGAAACCTGGAAAGACCCTATCTACAATGACAGCTGGATGTGGCATAAGGCTGGACACTTGGGACTGAGAGGATTGGTGAGATTGGGTGAGCAAATGCAGACCCTTTCAAGCAATAATGCATGGCCCCCATTCCATGGGTCCCAACTCTCCAGGTTCAAGGGAATATTACTACAGCTATAACATGTACAGGAAACCTAGAGAATGGACACATGGTGAATATGAAAGGTTTCTAAAACTCAACGAATAGTCCCTCTCCTGGTGCTCCAGTTTGACTTTCCAACTGCCTTACTATCAATCTCCCAACTTGGAGAGACAGGCCCTTTAACCTCCTAGTTTGCAACAGGTTCCAATTTGGCAGAGGATGGAAGGGACGAGGGAGAACCCATGAGAGAGTAGCTGTTAGGCATTTGGACGGGCACATGTCACTCTAATTTTCCGGCAGGAAGAAGAATTAACCAAAGTCTCAGCCACCCACCGGGAACCAGTATAGGACATGATCCAAAATTTTGGACTTGCGTTCAGCTCCCAAAAAACGAGTTGAGAAATGGAGCTCAGGGGCACAGCAATTCACATACTGGCAGAGTGATAAAGGACAACTATCGTCCAAAAATCTGTTGAGGGAAGTCAACGAGGCGGACTTGAAAGTGAGGCAAAATAGCAGGAAACAGATTTCAAGAGGTACGTTGGAATCGCCTGTAAAGCACAGGAAGAGGGGCACAACTTGGACAATGGTGCACTTGGCCAAAAAGGGCGTATGCGTTTTCTCCTGAATATATTCAGGAGAAAACGCATACGCCCTTTTTGGCCAAGCAAGCAACCGGGCAATGCAAATCTGCACTACAAAGAAGTATCACTTCCCACCGGTCAAAAGGGACATCCACAAAATGTGTAAAAACCAGAAAGGCAAGACAGGCCCTGGAGAACAGGGAGCCTTGTTATGCTGATGGGCGGGATGTAAATTGCCAACTGCCTCACTGGAGGAGTGCATTGTGTTCCCTAAAACAAGTAAACAACAGAGCTACAGAGCCAAGGCCACTTCCAGTCTAGGGAATATACCTGGGGAAAACTGAAAATCAATAAGAAAGAGCCACCTCCAAATTTAGGGCTGCACTGGCTACAAGAACCTCAACTTGGGTACACCTTAAATATCCCAGGAAATATAAAAATGGTTCAAAACATTGGGGTACTTACGTACGATGGAATATCCCTCAGCCATGAAATCAATGTCATAAGACCAGTAGCAGCAAAGTGAGTGGATTCAGGTACGATGATTCTAAGTGAAATAAGTCACACAGAAAAAGAAACTTATCATAAGATATCACTTATGAAGATCCTGTAAACATGGCTACACGTGAACTGAGTTAGGAAAGAGAACAGAGTCTCACATTTAGAAAACACTCTTATGCCTGCTTAAAGGGGAAGGAGAGGTGGGGTGATCGATAAAACCAGAGTTTGATATAAGCACAGGGACCGTTCCAAAAACCAACTTTGGAATAGACAAGACCGACACCTTCCTCAGTTAAAGAGACTCAAAACCCCATATTTCCCGCAGAGGAATATATCTGACTAGTAAGAATCTTAAAACCTATGTATTGATATGTCTCCATAAGGGAATCAAGTGTGTCTAGAGTGGCATAAACATGGCAGCGAGAATCAGCTCAAACCCACTATTAAAAGGAATTTCAAAAGCAAAACCAAAAAACAGGGAAATTCTTTACAATTCCTTCAGGGTGTCTGAGGAAACCTGGAAAGACCCTATCTACAATGACAGCTGGATGTGGCATAAGGCTGGACACTTGGGACTGAGAGGATTGGTGAGATTGGGTGAGCAAATGCAGACCCTTTCAAGCAATAATGCATGGCCCCCATTCCATGGGTCCCAACTCTCCAGGTTCAAGGGAATATTACTACAGCTATAACATGTACAGGAAACCTAGAGAATGGACACATGGTGAATATGAAAGGTTTCTAAAACTCAACGAATAGTCCCTCTCCTGGTGCTCCAGTTTGACTTTCCAACTGCCTTACTATCAATCTCCCAACTTGGAGAGACAGGCCCTTTAACCTCCTAGTTTGCAACAGGTTCCCAATTTGGCAGAGGATGGAAGGGACGAGGGAGAACCCATGAGAGAGTAGCTGTTACGCATTTGGACGGGCACATGTCACTCTAATTTTCCGGCAGGAAGAAGAATTAACCAAAGTCTCAGCCACCCACCGGGAACCAGTATAGGACATGATCCAAAATTTTGGACTTGCGTTCAGCTCCCAAAAAACGAGTTGAGAAATGGAGCTCAGGGGCACAGCAATTCACATACTGGCAGAGTGATAAAGGACAACTATCGTCCAAAAATCTGTTGAGGGAAGTCAACGAGGCGGACTTGAAAGTGAGGCAAAATAGCAGGAAGCAGATTTCAAGAGGTACGTTGGAATCGCCTGTAAAGCACAGGAAGAGGGGCACAACTTGGACAATGGTGCACTTGGCCAAAAAGGGCGTATGCGTTTTCTCCTGAATATATTCAGGAGAAAACGCATACGCCCTTTTTGGCCAAGCAAGCAAGCGGGCAATGCAAATCTGCACTACAAAGAAGTATCATTTCCCACCGGTCAAAAGGGACATCCACAAAATGTGTAAAAACCAGAAAGGCGAGACGGGCCCTGGAGAACAGGGAGCCTTGTTATGCTGATGGGCGGGATGTAAATTGCCAACTGCCTCACTGGAGGAGTGCATTGTGTTCCCTAAAACAAGTAAACAACAGAGCTACAGAGCCAAGGCCACTTCCAGTCTAGGGAATATACCTGGGGAAAACTGAAAATCAATAAGAAAGAGCCACCTCCAAATTTAGGGCTGCACTGGCTACAAGAACCTCAACTTGGGTACACCTTAAATATCCCAGGAAATATAAAAATGGTTCAAAACATTGGGGTACTTACGTACGATGGAATATCCCTCAGCCATGAAATCAATGTCATAAGACCAGTAGCAGCAAAGTGAGTGGATTCAGGTACGATGATTCTAAGTGAAATAAGTCACACAGAAAAAGAAACTTATCATAAGATATCACTTATGAAGATCCTGTAAACATGGCTACACGTGAACTGAGTTAGGAAAGAGAACAGAGTCTCACATTTAGAAAACACTCTTATGCCTGCTTAAAGGGGAAGGAGAGGTGGGGTGATCGATAAAACCAGAGTTTGATATAAGCACAGGGACCGTTCCAAAAACCAACTTTGGAATAGACAAGACCGACACCTTCCTCAGTTAAAGAGACTCAAAACCCCATATTTCCCGCAGAGGAATATATCTGACTAGTAAGAATCTTAAAACCTATGTATTGATATGTCTCCATAAGGGAATCAAGTGTGTGTAGAGTGGCATAAACATGGCAGCGAGAATCAGCTCAAACCCACTATTAAAAGGAATTTCAAAAGCAAAACCAAAAAACAGGGAAATTCTTTACAATTCCTTCAGGGTGTCTGAGGAAACCTGGAAAGACCCTATCTACAATGACAGCTGGATGTGGCATAAGGCTTGACACTTGGGACTGAGAGTATTGGTGAGATTGGGTGAGCAAATGCAGACCCTTTCAAGCAATAATGCATGGCCCCCATTCCATGGGTCCCAACTCTCCAGGTTCAAGGGAATATTACTACAGCTATAACATGTACAGGAAACCTAGAGAATGGACACATGGTGAATATGAAAGGTTTCTAAAACTCAACGAATAGTCCCTCTCCTGGTGCTCCAGTTTGACTTTCCAACTGCCTTACTATCAATCTCCCAACTTGGAGAGACAGGCCCTTTAACCTCCTAGTTTGCAACAGGTTCCCAATTTGGCAGAGGATGGAAGGGACGAGGGAGAACCCATGAGAGAGTAGCTGTTACGCATTTGGACGGGCACATGTCACTCTAATTTTTCGGCAGGAAGAAGAATTAACCAAAGTCTCAGCCACCCACCGGGAACCAGTATAGGACATGATCCAAAATTTTGGACTTGCGTTCAGCTCCCAAAAAACGAGTTGAGAAATGGAGCTCAGGGGCACAGCAATTCACATACTGGCAGAGTGATAAAGGACAACTATCGTCCAAAAATCTGTTGAGGGAAGTCAACGAGGCGGACTTGAAAGTGAGGCAAAATAGCAGGAAACAGATTTCAAGAGGTACGTTGGAATCGCCTGTAAAGCACAGGAAGAGGGGCACAACTTGGACAATGGTGCACTTGGCCAAAAAGGGCGTATGCGTTTTCTCCTGAATATATTCAGGAGAAAACGCATATGCACTTTTTGGCCAAGCAAGCAAGCGGGCAATGCAAATCTGCACTACAAAGAAGTATCACTTCCCACCGGTCAAAAGGGACATCCACAAAATGTGTAAAAACCAGAAAGGCGAGACAGGCCCTGGAGAACAGGGAGCCTTGTTATGCTGATGGGCGGGATGTAAATTGCCAACTGCCTCACTGGAGGAGTGCATTGTGTTCCCTAAAACAAGTAAACAACAGAGCTACAGAGCCAAGGCCACTTCCAGTCTAGGGAATATACCTGGGGAAAACTGAAAATCAATAAGAAAGAGCCACCTCCAAATTTAGGGCTGCACTGACTACAAGAACCTCAACTTGGGTACACCTTAAATATCCCAGGAAATATAAAAATGGTTCAAAACATTGTGGTACTTACGTACGATGGAATATCCCTCAGCCATGAAATCAATGTCATAAGACCAGTAGCAGCAAAGTGAGTGGATTCAGGTACGATGATTCTAAGTGAAATAAGTCACACAGAAAAAGAAACTTATCATAAGATATCACTTATGAAGATCCTGTAAACATGGCTACACGTGAACTGAGTTAGGAAAGAGAACAGAGTCTCACATTTAGAAAACACTCTTATGCCTGCTTAAAGGGGAAGGAGAGGTGGGGTGATCGATAAAACCAGAGTTTGATATAAGCACAGGGACCGTTCCAAAAACCAACTTTGGAATAGACAAGACCGACACCTTCCTCAGTGAAAGAGACTCAAAACCCCATATTTCCCGCAGAGGAATATATCTGACTAGTAAGAATCTTAAAACCTATGTATTGATATGTCTCCATAAGGGAATCAAGTGTGTCTAGAGTGGCATAAACATGGCAGCGAGAATCAGCTCAAACCCACTATAAAAATGAATTTCAAAAGCAAAACCAAAAAACAGGGAAATTCTTTACAATTCCTTCAGGGTGTCTGAGGAAACCTGGAAAGACCCTATCTACAATGACAGCTGGATGTGGCATAAGGCTGGACACTTGGGACTGAGAGGATTGGTGAGATTGGGTGAGCAAATGCAGACCCTTTCAAGCAATAATGCATGGCCCCCATTCCATGGGTCCCAACTCTCCAGGTTCAAGGGAATATTACTACAGCTATAACATGTACAGGAAACCTAGAGAATGGACACACTGTGAATACGAAAGGTTTCTAAAACTCAACGAATAGTCCCTCTCCTGGTGCTCCAGTTTGACTTTCCAACTGCCTTACTATCAATCTCCCAACTTGGAGAGACAGGCCCTTTAACCTCCTGGTTTGCACAGGTTCCCAATTTGGCAGAGGATGGAAGGGACGAGGGAGAACCCATGAGAGAGTAGCTGTTAGGCATTTGGACGGGCACATGTCACTCTAATTTCCCGGCAGGAAGAAGAATTAACCAAAGTCTCAGCCACCCACCGGGAACCAGTATAGGACATGATCCAAAATTTTGGACTTGCGTTCAGCTCACAAAAAACGAGTTGAGAAATGGAGCTCAGGGGCACAGCAATTCACAAACTGGCAGAGTGATAAAGGACAACTATCGTCCAAAAATCTGTTGAGGGAAGTCAACGAGTCGGACTTGAAAGCGAGGCAAAATAGCAGGAAACAGATTTCAAGAGGTCCCTTGGAATCGCCTGTAAAGCACAGGAAGAGGGGCACAACTTGGACAATGGTGCACTTGGCCAAAAAGGGCGTATGCGTTTTCTCCTGAATATATTCAGGAGAAAATGCATACGCCCTTTTTGGCCAAGCAAGCAAGCGGGCAATGCAAATCTGCACTACAAAGAAGTATCACTTCCCACCGGTCAAAAGGGACATCCACAAAATGTGTAAAAACCAGAAAGGCAAGACAGGCCCTGGGGAACAGGGAGCCTTGTTATGCTGATGGGCGGGATGTAAATTGCCAACTGCCTCACTGGAGGAGTGCATTGTGTTCCCTAAAACAAGTAAACAACAGAGCTACAGAGCCAAGGCCACTTCCAGTCTAGGGAATATACCTTGGGAAAACTGAAAATCAATAAGAAAGATCCACCTCCAAATTTAGGGCTGCACTGGCTACAAGAACCTCAACTTGGGTACACCTTAAATATCCCAGGAAATATAAAAATGGTTCAAAACATTGTGGTACTTACGTACGATGGAATATCCCTCAGCCATGAAATCAATGTCATAAAACCAGTAGCAGCAAAGTGAGTGGATTCAGGTACGATGATTCTAAGTGAAATAAGTCACACAGAAAAAGGAACTTATCATAAGATATCACTTATGAAGATCCTGTAAACATGGCTACACGTGAACTGAGTTAGGAAAGAGAACAGAGTCTCACATTTAGAAAACACTCTTATGTCTGCATAAAGGGGATGGAGAGGTGGGGTGATGCATAAAACCAGAGTTTGATATAAGCACAGGGACCGTTCCAAAAACCAACTTTGGAATAGACAAGACCTACACCTTCCTCAGTTAAAGAGACTCAAAACCCCACATTTCCCGCAGAGGAATATATCTGACTAGTAAGTATCTTAAAACCTATGTATTGATATGACTCCATAAAGGAATCAAGTGTGTCTAGAGTGGCATAAACATGGCAGCGAGAATCAGCTCAAACCCACTATAAAAAGGAATTTCAAAAGCAAAACCAAAAAACAGGGAAATTCTTTACAATTCCTTCAGGGTGTCTGAGGAAACCTGGAAAGACCCTATCTACAATGACAGCTGGATGTGGCATAAGGCTGGACACTTGGGACTGAGAGGATTGGTGAGATTGGGTGAGCAAATGCAGACCCTTTCAAGCAATAATGCATGGCCCCCATTCCATGGGTCCCAACTCTCCAGGTTCAAGGGAATATTACTACAGCTATAACATGTACAGGAAACCTAGAGAATGGACACACTGTGAATACGAAAGGTTTCTAAAACTCAACGAATAGTCCCTCTCCTGGTGCTCCAGTTTGACTTTCCAACTGCCTTACTATCAATCTCCCAACTTGGAGAGACAGGCCCTTTAACCTCCTGGTTTGCACAGGTTCCCAATTTGGCAGAGGATGGAAGGGACGAGGGAGAACCCATGAGAGAGTAGCTGTTAGGCATTTGGACGGGCACATGTCACTCTAATTTCCCGGCAGGAAGAAGAATTAACCAAAGTCTCAGCCACCCACCGGGAACCAGTATAGGACATGATCCAAAATTTTGGACTTGCGTTCAGCTCACAAAAAACGAGTTGAGAAATGGAGCTCAGGGGCACAGCAATTCACAAACTGGCAGAGTGATAAAGGACAACTATCGTCCAAAAATCTGTTGAGGGAAGTCAACGAGGCGGACTTGAAATCGAGGCAAAATAGCAGGAAACAGATTTCAAGAGGTACCTTGGAATCGCCTGTAAAGCACAGGAAGAGGGGCACAACTTGGACAATGGTGCACTTGGCCAAAAAGGGCGTATGCGTTTTCTCCTGAATATATTCAGGAGAAAACGCATACGCCCTTTTTGGCCAAGCAAGCAAGCGGGCAATGCAAATCTGCACTACAAAGAAGTATCACTTCCCACCGGTCAAAAGGGACATCCACAAAATGTGTAAAAACCAGAAAGGCAAGACAGGCCCTGGGGAACAGGGAGCCTTGTTATGCTGATGGGCGGGATGTAAATTGCCAACTGCCTCACTGGAGGAGTGCATTGTGTTCCCTAAAACAAGTAAACAACAGAGCTACAGAGCCAAGGCCACTTCCAGTCTAGGGAATATACCTTGGGAAAACTGAAAATCAATAAGAAAGAGCCACCTCCAAATTTAGGGCTGCACTGTCTACAAGAACCTCAACTTGGGTACACCTTAAATATCCCAGGAAATATAAAAATGGTTCAAAACATTGTGGTACTTACGTACGATGGAATATCCCTCAGCCATGAAATCAATGTCATAAAACCAGTAGCAGCAAAGTGAGTGGATTCAGGTACGATGATTCTAAGTCAAATAAGTCACACAGAAAAAGGAACTTATCATAAGTATCACTTATGAAGATCCTGTAAACATGGCTACACGTGAACTGAGTTAGGAAAGAGAACAGAGTCTCACATTTAGAAAACACTCTTATGCCTGCATAAAGGGGATGGAGAGGTGGGGTGATGCATAAAACCAGAGTTTGATATAAGCACAGGGACCGTTCCAAAAACCAACTTTGGAATAGACAAGACCTACACCTTCCTCAGTGAAAGAGACTCAAAACCCCACATTTCCCGCAGAGGAATATATCTGACTAGTAAGTATCTTAAAACCTATGTATTGATATGACTCCATAAAGGAATCAAGTGTGTCTAGAGTGGCATAAACATGGCAGCGAGAATCAGCTCAAACCCACTATAAAAAGGAATTTCAAAAGCAAAACCAAAAAACAGGGAAATTCTTTACAATTCCTTCAGGGTGTCTGAGGAAACCTGGAAAGACCCTATCTACAATGACAGCTGGATGTGGCATAAGGCTGGACACTTGGGACTGAGAGGATTGGTGAGATTGGGTGAGCAAATGCAGACCCTTTCAAGCAATAATGCATGGCCCCCATTCCATGGGTCCCAACTCTCCAAGTTCAAGGGAATATTACTACAGCTATAACATGTACAGGAAACCTAGAGAATGGACACACTGTGAATACGAAAGTTTTCTAAAACTCAACGAATAGTCCCTCTCCTGGTGCTCCAGTTTGACTTTCCAACTGCCTTACTATCAATCTCCCAACTTGGAGAGACAGGCCCTTTAACCTCCTGGTTTGCACAGGTTCCCAATTTGGCAGAGGATGGAAGGGACGAGGGAGAACCCATGAGAGAGTAGCTGTTAGGCATTTGGACGGGCACATGTCACTCTAATTTCCCGACAGGAAGAAGAATTAACCAAAGTCTCAGCCTCCCACCGGGAACCAGTATAGGACATGATCCAAAATTTTGGACTTGCGTTCAGCTCACAAAAAACGAGTTGAGAAATGGAGCTCAGGGGCACAGCAATTCACAAACTGGCAGAGTGATAAAGGACAACTATCGTCCAAAAATCTGTTGAGGGAAGTCAACGAGGCGGACTTGAAAGCGAGGCAAAATAGCAGGAAACAGATTTCAAGAGGTCCCTTGGAATCGCCTGTAAAGCACAGGAAGAGGGGCACAACTTGGACAATGGTGCACTTGGCCAAAAAGGGCGTATGCGTTTTCTCCTGAATATATTCAGGAGAAAACGCATACGCCCTTTTTGGCCAAGCAAGCAAGCGGGCAATGCAAATCTGCACTACAAAGAAGTATCACTTCCCACCGGTCAAAAGGGACATCCACAAAATGTGTAAAAACCAGAAAGGCAAGACAGGCCCTGGAGAACTGGGAGCCTTGTTATGCTGATGGGCGGGATGTAAATTGCCAACTGCCTCACTGGAGGAGTGCATTGTGTTCCCTAAAACAAGTAAACAACAGAGCTACAGAGCCAAGGCCACTTCCAGTCTAGGGAATATACCTTGGGAAAACTGAAAATCAATAAGAAAGAGCCACCTCCAAATTTAGGGCTGCACTGACTACAAGAACCTCAACTTGGTACACCTTAAATATCCCAGGAAATATAAAAATGGTTCAAAACATTGTGGTACTTACGTACGATGGAATATCCCTCAGCCATGAAATCAATGTCATAAGACCAGTAGCAGCAAAGTGAGTGGATTCAGGTACGATGATTCTAAGTCAAATAAGTCACACAGAAAAAGGAACTTATCATAAGATATCACTTATGAAGATCCTGTAAACATGGCTACACGTGAACTGAGTTAGGAAAGAGAACAGAGTCTCACATTTAGAAAACACTCTTATGCCTGCATAAAGGGGATGGAGAGGTGGGGTGATGCATAAAACCAGAGTTTGATATAAGCACAGGGACCGTTCCAAAAACCAACTTTGGAATAGACAAGGCCTACACCTTCCTCAGTGAAAGAGACTCAAAACCCCATATTTCCCACAGAGGAATATATCTGACTAGTAAGAATCTTAAAACCTATGTATTGATATGACTCCATAAGGGAATCAAGTGTGTCTAGAGTGGCATAAACATGGCAGCGAGAATCAGCTCAAACCCACTATAAAAAGGAATTTCAAAAGCAAAACCAAAAAACAGGGAAATTCTTTACAATTCCTTCAGGGTGTCTGAGGAAACCTGGAAAGACCCTATCTACAATGACAGCTGTATGTGGCATAAGGTTGGACACTTGGGACTGAGAGGATTGGTGAGATTGGGTGAGCAAATGCAGACCCTTTCAAGCAATAATGCATGGCCCCCATTCCATGGGTCCCAACTCTCCAGGTTCAAGGGAATATTACTACAGCTATAACATGTACAGGAAACCTAGAGAATGGTCACACTGTGAATACGAAAGGTTTCTAAAACTCAACGAATAGTCCCTCTCCTGGTGCTCCAGTTTGACTTTCCAACTGCCTTACTATCAATCTCCCAACTTGGAGAGACAGGCCCTTTAACCTCCTGGTTTGCACAGGTTCCCAATTTGGCAGAGGATGGAAGGGACGAGGGAGAACCCATGAGAGAGTAGCTGTTAGGCATTTGGACGGGCACATGTCACTCTAATTTCCCGGCAGGAAGAAGAATTAACCAAAGTCTCAGCCACCCACCGGGAACCAGTATAGGACATGATCCAAAATTTTGGACTTGCGTTCAGCTCACAAAAAACGAGTTGAGTAATGGAGCTCAGGGGCACAGCAATTCACAAACTGGCAGAGTGATAAAGGACAACTATCGTCCAAAAATCTGTTGAGGGAAGTCAACGAGGCGGACTTGAAATCGAGGCAAAATAGCAGGAAACAGATTTCAAGAGGTACCTTGGAATCGCCTGTAAAGCACAGGAAGAGGGGCACAACTTGGACAATGGTGCACTTGGCCAAAAAGGGCGTATGCGTTTTCTCCTGAATATATTCAGGAGAAAACGCATACGCCCTTTTTGGCCAAGCAAGCAAGCGGGCAATGCAAATCTGCACTACAAAGAAGTATCACTTCCCACCGGTCAAAAGGGACATCCACAAAATGTGTAAAAACCAGAAAGGCAAGACAGGCCCTGGGGAACAGGGAGCCTTGTTATGCTGATGGGCGGGATGTAAATTGCCAACTGCCTCACTGGAGGAGTGCATTGTGTTCCCTAAAACAAGTAAACAACAGAGCTACAGAGCCAAGGCCACTTCCAGTCTAGGGAATATACCTTGGGAAAACTGAAAATCAATAAGAAACAGCCACCTCCAAATTTAGGGCTGCACTGACTACAAGAACCTCAACTTGGGTACACCTTAAATATCCCAGGAAATATAAAAATGGTTCAAAACATTGTGGTACTTACGTACGATGGAATATCCCTCAGCCATGAAATCAATGTCATAAAACCAGTAGCAGCAAAGTGAGTGGATTCAGGTACGATGATTCTAAGTCAAATAAGTCACACAGAAAAAGGAACTTATCATAAGTATCACTTATGAAGATCCTGTAAACATGGCTACACGTGAACTGAGTTAGGAAAGAGAACAGAGTCTCACATTTAGAAAACACTCTTATGCCTGCATAAAGGGGATGGAGAGGTGGGGTGATGCATAAAACCAGAGTTTGATATAAGCACAGGGACCGTTCCAAAAACCAACTTTGGAATAGACAAGACCTACACCTTCCTCAGTGAAAGAGACTCAAAACCCCACATTTCCCGCAGAGGAATATATCTGACTAGTAAGTATCTTAAAACCTATGTATTGATATGACTCCATAAAGGAATCAAGTGTGTCTAGAGTGGCATAAACATGGCAGCGAGAATCAGCTCAAACCCACTATAAAAAGGAATTTCAAAAGCAAAACCAAAAAACAGGGAAATTCTTTACAATTCCTTCAGGGTGTCTGAGGAAACCTGGAAAGACCCTATCTACAATGACAGCTGGATGTGGCATAAGGCTGGACACTTGGGACTGAGAGGATTGGTGAGATTGGGTGAGCAAATGCAGACCCTTTCAAGCAATAATGCATGGCCCCCATTCCATGGGTCCCAACTCTCCAAGTTCAAGGGAATATTACTACAGCTATAACATGTACAGGAAACCTAGAGAATGGACACACTGTGAATACGAAAGGTTTCTAAAACTCAACGAATAGTCCCTCTCCTGGTGCTCCAGTTTGACTTTCCAACTGCCTTACTATCAATCTCCCAACTTGGAGAGACAGGCCCTTTAACCTCCTGGTTTGCACAGGTTCCCAATTTGGCAGAGGATGGAAGGGACGAGGGAGAACCCATGAGAGAGTAGCTGTTAGGCATTTGGACGGGCACATGTCACTCTAATTTCCCTGCAGGAAGAAGAATTAACCAAAGTCTCAGCCACCCACCGGGAACCAGTATAGGACATGATCCAAAATTTTGGACTTGCGTTCAGCTCACAAAAAACGAGTTGAGAAATGGAGCTCAGGGGCACAGCAATTCACAAACTGGCAGAGTGATAAAGGACAACTATCGTCCAAAAATCTGTTGAGGGAAGTCAACGAGGCGGACTTGAAAGCGAGGCAAAATAGCAGGAAACAGATTTCAAGAGGTCCCTTGGAATCGCCTGTAAAGCACAGGAAGAGGGGCACAACTTGGACAATGGTGCACTTGGCCAAAAAGGGCGTATGCGTTTTCTCCTGAATATATTCAGGAGAAAATGCATACGCCCTTTTTGGCCAAGCAAGCAAGCGGGCAATGCAAATCTGCACTACAAAGAAGTATCACTTCCCACCGGTCAAAAGGGACATCCACAAAATGTGTAAAAACCAGAAAGGCAAGACAGGCCATGGAGAAGTGGTAGCCTTGTTATGCTGATGGGCGGGATGTAAATTGCCAACTGCCTCACTGGAGGAGTGCATTGTGTTCCCTAAAACAAGTAAACAACAGAGCTACAGAGCCAAGGCCACTTCCAGTCTAGGGAATATACCTTGGGAAAACTGAAAATCAATAAGAAAGAGCCAACTCCAAATTTAGGGCTACACTGACTACAAGAACCTCAACTTGGGTACACCTTAAATATCCCAGGAAATATAAAAATGGTTCAAAACATTGTGGTACTTACGTACGATGGAATATCCCTCAGCCATGAAATCAATGTCATAAGACCAGTAGCAGCAAAGTGAGTGGATTCAGGTACGATGATTCTAAGTGAAATAAGTCACACAGAAAAAGGAACTTATCATAAGATATCACTTATGATGATCCTGTAAACATGGCTACACGTGAACTGAGTTAGGAAAGAGAACAGCGTCTCACATTTAGAAAACACTCTTATGCCTGCATAAAGTGGAAGGAGAGGTGGGGTGATGCATAAAACCAGAGTTTGATATAAGCACAGGGACCGTTTCAAAAACCAACTTTGGAATTGACAAGACCGACACCTTCCTCAGTGAAAGAGACTCAAAACCCCATATTTCCCGCAGAGGAATATATCTGACTAGTAAGAATCTTAAAACCTATGTATTGATATGACTCCATAAGGGAATCAAGTGTGTCTAGAGTGGCATAAACATGGCAGCGAGAATCAGCTCAAACCCACTATAAAAAGGAATTTCAAAAGCAAAACCAAAAAACAGGGAAATTCTTTACAATTCCTTCAGGGTGTCTGAGGAAACCTGGAAAGACCCTATCTACAATGACAGCTGTATGTGGCATAAGGCTGGACACTTGGGACTGAGAGGATTGGTGAGATTGGGTGAGCAAATGCAGACCCTTTCAAGCAATAATGCATGGCCCCCATTCCATGGGTCCCAACTCTCCAGGTTCAAGGGAATATTACTACAGCTATAACATGTACAGGAAACCTAGAGAATGGACACACTGTGAATACGAAAGGTTTCTAAAACTCAACGAATAGTCCCTCTCCTGGTGCTCCAGTTTGACTTTCCAACTGCCTTACTATCAATCTCGCAACTTGGAGAGACAGGCCCTTTAACCTCCTGGTTTGCACAGGTTCCCAATTTGGCAGAGGATGGAAGGGACGAGGGAGAACCCATGAGAGAGTAGCTGTTACGCATTTGGACGGGCACATGTCACTCTAATTTCCCGGCAGGAAGAAGAATTAACCAAAGTCTCAGCCACCCACCGGGAACCAGTATAGGACATGATCCAAAATTTTGGACTTGCGTTCAGCTCACAAAAAACGAGTTGAGAAATGGAGCTCAGGGGCACAGCAATTCACAAACTGGCAGAGTGATAAAGGACAACTATCGTCCAAAAATCTGTTGAGGGAAGTCAACGAGGCGGACTTGAAAGCGAGGCAAAATTGAAGGAAACAGATTTCAAGAGGTACCTTGGAATCGCCTGTAAAGCACAGGAAGAGGGGCACAACTTGGACAATGGTGCACTTGGCCAAAAAGGGCGTATGCGTTTTCTCCTGAATATATTCAGGAGAAAACGCATACGCCCTTTTTGGCCAAGCAAGCAAGCGGGCAATGCAAATCTGCACTACAAAGAAGTATCACTTCCCACCGGTCAAAAGGGACATCCACAAAATGTGTAAAAACCAGAAAGGCAAGACAGGCCCTGGAGAACTGGGAGCCTTGTTATGCTGATGGGCAGGATGTAAATTGCCAACTGCCTCACTGGAGGAGTGCATTGTGTTCCCTAAAACAAGTAAACAACAGAGCTACAGAGCCAAGGCCACTTCCAGTCTAGGGAATATACCTTGGGAAAACTGAAAATCAATAAGAAAGAGCCACCTCCAAATTTAGGGCTGCACTGACTACAAGAACCTCAACTTGGGTACACCTTAAATATCCCAGGAAATATAAAAATGGTTCAAAACACTGTGGTACTTACGTACGATGGAATATCCCTCAGCCATGAAATCAATGTCATAAGACCAGTAGCAGCAAAGTGAGTGGATTCAGGTACGATGATTCTAAGTGAAATAAGTCACACAGAAAAAGAAACTTATCATAAGATATCACTTATGAAGATCCTGTAAACATGGCTACACGTGAACTGAGTTAGGAAAGAGAACAGAGTCTCACATTTAGAAAACACTCTTATGCCTGCATAAAGGGGATGGAGAGGTGGGGTGATGCATAAAACCAGAGTTTGATATAAGCACAGGGACCGTTCCAAAAACCAACTTTGGAATAGACAAGACCTACACCTTCCTCAGTGAAAGAGACTCAAAACCCCATATTTCCCGCAGAGGAATATATCTGACTAGTAAGAATCTTAAAACCTATGTATTGATATGTCTCCATAAGGGAATCAAGTGTGTCTAGAGTGGCATAAACATGGCAGCGAGAATCAGCTCAAACCCACTATAAAAAGGAATTTCAAAAGCAAAACCAAAAAACAGGGAAATTCTTTACAATTCCTTCAGGGTGTCTGAGGAAACCTGGAAAGACCCTATCTACAATGACAGCTGGATGTGGCATAAGGCTGGACACTTGGGACTGAGAGGATTGGTGAGATTGGGTGAGCAAATGCAGACCCTTTCAAGCAATAATGCATGGCCCCCATTCCATGGGTCCCAACTCTCCAGGTTCAAGGGAATATTAATACAGCTATAACATGTACAGGAAACCTAGAGAATGGACACACTGTGAATACGAAAGGTTTCTAAAACTCAACGAATAGTCCCTCTCCTGGTGCTCCAGTTTGACTTTCCAACTGCCTTACTATCAATCTCGCAACTTGGAGAGACAGGCCCTTTAACCTCCTGGTTTGCACAGGTTCCCAATTTGGCAGAGGATGGAAGGGACGAGGGAGAACCCATGAGAGAGTAGCTGTTAGGCATTTGGACGGGCACATGTCACTCTAATTTCCCGGCAGGAAGAAGAATTAACCAAAGTCTCAGCCACCCACCGGGAACCAGTATAGGACATGATCCAAAATTTTGGACTTGCGTTCAGCTCACAAAAAACGAGTTGAGAAATGGAGCTCAGGGGCACAGCAATTCACGAACTGGCAGAGTGATAAAGGACAACAATCATCCAAAAATCTGTTGAGGGAAGTCAACGAGGCGGACTTGAAAGCGAGGCAAAATAGCAGGAAACAGATTTCAAGAGGTACCTTGGAATCGCCTGTAAAGCACAGGAAGAGGGGCACAACTTGGACAATGGTGCACTTGGCCAAAAAGGGCGTATGCGTTTTCTCCTGAATATATTCAGGAGAAAACGCATACGCCCTTTTTGGCCAAGCAAGCAAGCGGGCAATGCAAATCTGCACTACAAAGAAGTATCACTTCCCACCGGTCAAAAGGGACATCCACAAAATGTGTAAAAACCAGAAAGGCAAGACAGGCCCTGGAGAACTGGGAGCCTTGTTATGCTGATGGGCGGGATGTCAATTGACAACTGCCTCACTGGAGGAGTGCATTGTGTTCCCTAAAACAAGTAAACAACAGAGCTACAGAGCCAAGGCCACTTCCAGTCTAGGGAATATACCTAGGGAAAACTGAAAATCAATAAGAAAGAGCCACCTCCAAATTTAGGGCTGCACTGGCTACAAGAACCTCAACTTGGGTACACCTTAAATATCCCAGGAAGTATAAAAATGGTTCAAAACATTGTGGTACTTACGTACGATGGAATATCCCTCAGTGATGAAATCAATGTCATAAGACCAGTAGCAGCAAAGTGAGTGGATTCAGGTACGATGATTCTAAGTCAAATAAGTCACACAGAAAAAGGAACTTATCATAAGATATCACTTATGAAGATCCTGTAAACATGGCTACACGTGAACTGATTTAGGAAAGAGAACAGAGTCTCACATTTAGAAAACACTCATATGCCTGCATAAAGGGGATGGAGAGGTGGGGTGATGCATAAAACCAGAGTTTGATATAAGCGCAGGGACCGTTCCAAAAACCAAATTTAGAATAGACAAGACCTACACCTTCCTCAGTGAAAGAGACTCAAAACCCCATATTTCCCGCAGAGGAATATATCTGACTAATAAGAATCTTAAAACCTATGTATTGATATGACTCCATAAGGGAATCAAGTGTGTCTAGAGTGGCATAAACATGGCAGCGAGAATCAGCTCAAACCAACTATAAAAAGGAATTTCAAAAGAAAAACCAAAAAACAGGGAAATTCTTTAAAATTCCTTCAGGGTGTCTGAGGAAACCTGGAAAGACCCTATCTACAATGACAGCTGGATGTGGCATAAGGCTGGACACTTGGGACTGAGAGGATTGGTGAGATTGGGTGAGCAAATGCAGACCCTTTCAAGCAATAATGCATGGCCCCCATTCCATGGGTCCCAACTCTCCAGGTTCAAGGGAATATTACTACAGCTATAACATGTACAGGAAACCTAGAGAATGGACACACTGTGAATACGAAAGGTTTCTAAAACTCAACGAATAGTCCCTCTCCTGGTGCTCCAGTTTGACTTTCCAACTGCCTTACTATCAATCTCGCAACTTGGAGAGACAGGCCCTTTAACCTCCTGGTTTGCACAGGTTCCCAATTTGGCAGAGGATGGAAGGGACGAGGGAGAACCCATGAGAGAGTAGCTGTTAGGCATTTGGACGGGCACATGTCACTCTAATTTCCCGGCAGGAAGAAGAATTAACCAAAGTCTCAGCCACCCACCGGGAACCAGTATAGGACATGATCCAAAATTTTGGACTTGCGTTCAGCTCACAAAAAACGAGTTGAGAAATGGAGCTCAGGGGCACAGCAATTCACAAACTGGCAGAGTGATAAAGGACAACTATCGTCCAAAAATCTGTTGAGGGAAGTCAACGAGGCGGACTTGAAAGCGAGGCAAAATAGCAGGAAACAGATTTCAAGAGGTACCTTGGAATCGCCTGTAAAGCACAGGAAGAGGGGCACAACTTGGACAATGGTGCACTTGGCCAAAAAGGGCGTATGCGTTTTCTCCTGAATATATTCAGGAGAAAACGCATACGCCCTTTTTGGCCAAGCAAGCAAGCGGGCAATGCAAATCTGCACTACAAAGAAGTATCACTTCCCACCGGTCAAATGGGACATCCACAAAATGTGTAAAAACCAGAAAGGCAAGACAGGCCCTGGAGAACTGGGAGCCTTGTTATGCTGATGGGCGGGATGTAAATTGCCAACTGCCTCACTGGAGGAGTGCATTGTGTTCCCTAAAACAAGTAAACAACAGAGCTACAGAGCCAAGGCCACTTCCAGTCTAGGGAATATACCTTGGGAAAACTGAAAATCAATAAGAAAGAGCCACCTCCAAATTTAGGGCTGCACTGACTACAAGAACCTCAACTTGGGTACACCTTAAATATCCCAGGAAATATAAAAATGGTTCAAAACACTGTGGTACTTACGTACGATGGAATATCCCTCAGCCATGAAATCAATGTCATAAGACCAGTAGCAGCAAAGTGAGTGGATTCAGGTACGATGATTCTAAGTGAAATAAGTCACACAGAAAAAGAAACTTATCATAAGATATCACTTATGAAGATCCTGTAAACATGGCTACACGTGAACTGAGTTAGGAAAGAGAACAGAGTCTCACATTTAGAAAACACTCTTATGCCTGCATAAAGGGGATGGAGAGGTGGGGTGATGCATAAAACCAGAGTTTGATATAAGCACAGGGACCGTTCCAAAAACCAACTTTGGAATAGACAAGACCTACACCTTCCTCAGTGAAAGAGACTCAAAACCCCATATTTCCCGCAGAGGAATATATCTGACTAGTAAGAATCTTAAAACCTATGTATTGATATGTCTCCATAAGGGAATCAAGTGTGTCTAGAGTGGCATAAACATGGCAGCGAGAATCAGCTCAAACCCACTATAAAAAGGAATTTCAAAAGCAAAACCAAAAAACAGGGAAATTCTTTACAATTCCTTCAGGGTGTCTGAGGAAACCTGGAAAGACCCTATCTACAATGACAGCTGGATGTGGCATAAGGCTGGACACTTGGGACTGAGAGGATTGGTGAGATTGGGTGAGCAAATGCAGACCCTTTCAAGCAATAATGCATGGCCCCCATTCCATGGGTCCCAACTCTCCAGGTTCAAGGGAATATTAATACAGCTATAACATGTACAGGAAACCTAGAGAATGGACACACTGTGAATACGAAAGGTTTCTAAAACTCAACGAATAGTCCCTCTCCTGGTGCTCCAGTTTGACTTTCCAACTGCCTTACTATCAATCTCGCAACTTGGAGAGACAGGCCCTTTAACCTCCTGGTTTGCACAGGTTCCCAATTTGGCAGAGGATGGAAGGGACGAGGGAGAACCCATGAGAGAGTAGCTGTTAGGCATTTGGACGGGCACATGTCACTCTAATTTCCCGGCAGGAAGAAGAATTAACCAAAGTCTCAGCCACCCACCGGGAACCAGTATAGGACATGATCCAAAATTTTGGACTTGCGTTCAGCTCACAAAAAACGAGTTGAGAAATGGAGCTCAGGGGCACAGCAATTCACAAACTGGCAGAGTGATAAAGGACAACTATCATCCAAAAATCTGTTGAGGGAAGTCAACGAGGCGGACTTGAAAGCGAGGCAAAATAGCAGGAAACAGATTTCAAGAGGTACCTTGGAATCGCCTGTAAAGCACAGGAAGAGGGGCACAACTTGGACAATGGTGCACTTGGCCAAAAAGGGCGTATGCGTTTTCTCCTGAATATATTCAGGAGAAAACGCATACGCCCTTTTTGGCCAAGCAAGCAAGCGGGCAATGCAAATCTGCACTACAAAGAAGTATCACTTCCCACCGGTCAATAGGGACATCCACAAAATGTGTAAAAACCAGAAAGGCAAGACAGGCCCTGGAGAACTGGGAGCCTTGTTATGCTGATGGGCGGGATGTCAATTGCCAACTGCCTCACTGGAGGAGTGCATTGTGTTCCCTAAAACAAGTAAACAACAGAGCTACAGAGCCAAGGCCACTTCCAGTCTAGGGAATATACCTAGGGAAAACTGAAAATCAATAAGAAAGAGCCACCTCCAAATTTAGGGCTGCACTGGCTACAAGAACCTCAACTTGGGTACACCTTAAATATCCCAGGAAGTATAAAAATGGTTCAAAACATTGTGGTACTTACGTACGATGGAATATCCCTCAGTGATGAAATCAATGTCATAAGACCAGTAGCAGCAAAGTGAGTGGATTCAGGTACGATGATTCTAAGTGAAATAAGTCACACAGAAAAAGGAACTTATCATAAGATATCACTTATGAAGATCCTGTAAACATGGCTACACGTGAACTGATTTAGGAAAGAGAACAGAGTCTCACATTTAGAAAACACTCATATGCCTGCATAAAGGGGATGGAGAGGTGGGGTGATGCATAAAACCAGAGTTTGATATAAGCGCAGGGACCGTTCCAAAAACCAAATTTAGAATAGACAAGACCTACACCTTCCTCAGTGAAAGAGACTCAAAACCCCATATTTCCCGCAGAGGAATATATCTGACTAATAAGAATCTTAAAACCTATGTATTGATATGACTCCATAAGGGAATCAAGTGTGTCTAGAGTGGCATAAACATGGCAGCGAGAATCAGCTCAAACCAACTATAAAAAGGAATTTCAAAAGAAAAACCAAAAAACAGGGAAATTCTTTAAAATTCCTTCAGGGTGTCTGAGGAAACCTGGAAAGACCCTATCTACAATGACAGCTGGATGTGGCATAAGGCTGGACACTTGGGACTGAGAGGATTGGTGAGATTGGGTGAGCAAATGCAGACCCTTTCAAGCAATAATGCATGGCCCCCATTCCATGGGTCCCAACTCTCCAGGTTCAAGGGAATATTACTACAGCTATAACATGTACAGGAAACCTAGAGAATGGACACACTGTGAATACGAAAGGTTTCTAAAACTCAACGAATAGTCCCTCTCCTGGTGCTCCAGTTTGACTTTCCAACTGCCTTACTATCAATCTCGCAACTTGGAGAGACAGGCCCTTTAACCTCCTGGTTTGCACAGGTTCCCAATTTGGCAGAGGATGGAAGGGACGAGGGAGAACCCATGAGAGAGTAGCTGTTAGGCATTTGGACGGGCACATGTCACTCTAATTTCCCGGCAGGAAGAAGAATGAACCAAAGTCTCAGCCACCCACCAGGAACCAGTATAGGACATGATCCAAAATTTTGGACTTGCGTTCAGCTCACAAAAAACGAGTTGAGAAATGGAGCTCAGGGGCACAGCAATTCACAAACTGGCAGAGTGATAAAGGACAACTATCGTCCAAAAATCTGTTGAGGGAAGTCAACGAGGCGGACTTGAAAGCGAGGCAAAATAGCAGGAAACAGATTTCAAGAGGTACCTTGGAATCGCCTGTAAAGCACAGGAAGAGGGGCACAACTTGGACAATGGTGCACTTGGCCAAAAAGGGCGTATGCGTTTTCTCCTGAATATATTCAGGAGAAAACGCATACGCCCTTTTTGGCCAAGCAAGCAAGCGGGCAATGCAAATCTGCACTACAAAGAAGTATCACTTCCCACCGGTCAAAAGGGACATCCACAAAATGTGTAAAAACCAGAAAGGCAAGACAGGCCCTGGAGAACTGGGAGCCTTGTTATGCTGATGGGCGGGATGTCAATTGACAACTGCCTCACTGGAGGAGTGCATTGTGTTCCCTAAAACAAGTAAACAACAGAGCTACAGAGCCAAGGCCACTTCCAGTCTAGGGAATATACCTAGGGAAAACTGAAAATCAATAAGAAAGAGCCACCTCCAAATTTAGGGCTGCACTGACTACAAGAACCTCAACTTGGGTACACCTTAAATATCCCAGGAAATATAAAAATGGTTCAAAACACTGTGGTACTTACGTACGATGGAATATCCCTCAGCCATGAAATCAATGTCATAAGACCAGTAGCAGCAAAGTGAGTGGATTCAGGTACGATGATTCTAAGTGAAATAAGTCACACAGAAAAAGAAACTTATCATAAGATATCACTTATGAAGATCCTGTAAACATGGCTACACGTGAACTGAGTTAGGAAAGAGAACAGAGTCTCACATTTAGAAAACACTCTTATGCCTGCATAAAGGGGATGGAGAGGTGGGGTGATGCATAAAACCAGAGTTTGATATAAGCACAGGGACCGTTCCAAAAACCAACTTTGGAATAGACAAGACCTACACCTTCCTCAGTGAAAGAGACTCAAAACCCCATATTTCCCGCAGAGGAATATATCTGACTAGTAAGAATCTTAAAACCTATGTATTGATATGTCTCCCTAAGGGAATCAAGTGTGTCTAGAGTGGCATAAACATGGCAGCGAGAATCAGCTTAAACCCACTATAAAAAGAATTTCAAAAGCAAAACCAAAAAACAGGGAAATTCTTTACAATTCCTTCAGGGTGTCTGAGGAAACCTGGAAAGACCCTATCTACAATGACAGCTGGATGTGGCATAAGGCTGGACACTTGGGACTGAGAGGATTGGTGAGATTGGGTGAGCAAATGCAGATCCTTTCAAGCCATAATGCATGGCCCCCATTCCATGGGTCCCAACTCTCCAGGTTCAAGGGAATATTACTACAGCTATAACATGTACAGGAAACCTAGAGAATGGACACACTGTGAATACGAAAGGTTTCTAAAACTCAACGAATAGTCCCTCTCCTGGTGCTCCAGTTTGACTTTCCAACAGCCTTACTATCAATCTCCCAACTTGGAGAGACAGGCCCTTTAACCTCCTGGTTTGCACAGGTTCCCAATTTGGCAGAGGATGGAAGGGACGAGGGAGAACCCATGAGAGAGTAGCTGTTAGGCATTTGGACGGGCACATGTCACTCTAATTTCCCGGCAGGAAGAAGAATTAACCAAAGTCTCAGCCACCCACCGGGAACCAGTATAGGACATGCTCCAAAATTTTGGACTTGCGTTCAGCTCACAAAAAACGAGTTGAGAAATGGAGCTCAGGGGCACAGCAATTCACAAACTGGCAGAGTGATAACGGACAACTATCGTCCAAAAATCTGTTGAGGGAAGTCAACGAGGCGGACTTGAAAGCGAGGCAAAATAGCAGGAAACAGATTTCAAGGGGTACCTTGGAATCGCCTGTAAAGCACAGGAAGAGGGGCACAACTTGTACAATGGTGCACTTGGCCAAAAAGGGCGTATGCGTTTTCTCCTGAATATATTCAGGAGAAAACGCATACGCCCTTTTTGGCCAAGCAAGCAAGCGGGCAATGCAAATCTGCACTACAAAGAAGTAGCACTTCCCACCGGTCAAAAGGGATATCCACAAAATGTGTAAAAACCAGAAAGGCAAGATAGGCCCTGGAGAACAGGGAGCCTTGTTATGCTGATGGGCGGGATGTCAATTGCCAACTGCCTCACTGGAGAAGTGCATTGTGTTCCCTAAAACAAGTAAACAACAGAGCTACAGAGCCAAGGCCACTTCCAATCTAGGGAATATACCTTGGGAAAACTGAAAATCAATAAGAAAGAGCCACCTCCAAATTTAGGGCTGCACTGACTACAAGAACCTCAACTTGGGTACACCTTAAATATCCCAGGAAATATAAAAATGGTTCAAAACACTGTGGTACTTACGTACGATGGAATATCCCTCAGCCATGAAATCAATGTCATAAGACCAGTAGCAGAAAAGTGAGTGGATTCAGGTACGATGATTCTAAGTGAAATAAGTCACACAGAAAAAGAAACTTATCATAAGATATCACTTATGAAGCTCCTGTAAACATGGCTACACGTGAACTGAGTTAGGAAAGAGAACAGAGTCTCACATTTAGAAAACACTCTTATGCCTGCATAAAGGGGAAGGAGAGGTGGGGTGATGCATAAAACCAGAGTTTGATATAAGCACAGGGACCGTTTCAAAAACCAACTTTGGAATTGACAAGACCAACACCTTCCTCAGTGAAAGAGACTCAAACCCCATATTTCCCACAGAGGAATATATCTGACTAGTAAGAATCTTAAAACCTATGTATTGATATGTCTCCATAAGGGAATCAAGTGTGTCTAGAGTGGCATAAACATGGCAGCGAGAATCAGCTCAAACCCACTATAAAAAGGAATTTCAAAAGCAAAACCAAAAAACAGGGAAATTCTTTACAATTCCTTCAGGGTGTCTGAGGAAACCTGGAAAGACCCTATCTACAATGACAGCTGGATGTGGCATAAGGCTGGACACTTGGGACTGAGAGGATTGGTGAGATTGGGTGAGCAAATGCAGACCCTTTCAAGCAATAATGCATGGCCCCCATTCCATGGGTCCCAACTCTCCAGGTTCAAGGGAATATTACTACAGCTATAACATGTACAGGAAACCTAGAGAATGGACACACTGTGAATATGAAAGGTTTCTAAAACTCAACGAATAGTCCCTCTCCTGGTGCTCCAGTTTGACTTTCCAACTGCCTTACTATCAATCTCCCAACTTGGAGAGACAGGCCCTTTAACCTCCTGGTTTGCACAGGTTCCCAATTTGGCAGAGGATGGAAGGGACTAGGCAGAACCCATGAGAGAGTAGCTGTTAGGCATTTGGACGGGCACATGTCACTCTAATTTCCCGGCAGGAAGAAGAATTAACCAAAGTCTCAGCCACCCACCGGGAACCAGTATAGGACATGATCCAAAATTTTGGACTTGCGTTCAGCTCACAAAAAACGAGTTGAGAAATGGAGCTCAGGGGCACAGCAATTCACAAACTGGCAGAGTGATAAAGGACAACTATCGTCCAAAAATCTGTTGAGGGAAGTCAACGAGGCGGACTTGAAAGCGAGGCAAAATAGCAGGAAACAGATTTCAAGAGGTACGTTGGAATCGCCTGTAAAGCACAGGAAGAGGGGCACAACTTGGACAATGGTGCACTTGGCCAAAAAGGGCGTATGCGTTTTCTCCTGAATATATTCAGGAGAAAACGCATACGCCCTTTTTGGCCAAGCAAGCAAGCGGGCAATGCAAATCTGCACTACAAAGAAGTATCATTTCCCACCGGTCAAAAGGGACATCCACAAAATGTGTAAAAACCAGAAAGGCAAGAGAGGCCCTGGAGAACAGGGAGCCTTGTTATGCTGATGGGCGGGATGTAAATTGCCAACTGCCTCACTGGAGGAGTGCATTGTGTTCCCTAAAACAAGTGAACAACAGAGCTACAGAGCCAAGGCCACATCCAGTCTAGGGAATATACCTTGGGAAAACTGAAAATCAATAAGAAAGAGCCACCTCCAAATTTAGGGCTGCACTGGCTACAAGAACCTCGACTGGGTACACCTTAAATATCCCAGGAAATATAAAAATGGTTCAAAACATTGTGGTACTTACGTACGATGGAATATCCCTCAGCGATGAAATCAATGTCATAAAACCAGTAGCAGCAAAGTGAGTGGATTCAGGTACGATGATTCTAAGTGAAATAAGTCACACAGAAAAAGAAACTTATCATAAGATATCACTTATGAAGATCCTGTAAACATGGCTACACGTGAACTGAGTTAGGAAAGAGAACAGAGTCTCACATTTAGAAAACACTCTTATGCCTGCATAAAGGGGATGGAGAGGTGGGGTGATGCATAAAACCAGAGTTTGATATAAGCACAGGGACCGTTCCAAAAACCAACTTTGGAATAGACAAGACCTACACCTTCCTCAGTGAAAGAGACTCAAAACTCCATATTTCCCACAGAGGAATATATCTGACTAGTAAGAATATTAAAACCTATGTATTGATATGACTCCATAAGGGAATCAAGTGTGTCTAGAGTGGCATAAACATGGCAGCAAGAATCAGCTCAAACCCACTATAAAAAGGAATTTCAAAAGCAAACCCAAAAAACAGGGAAATTCTTTACAATTCCTTCAGGGTGTCTGAGGAAACCTGGAAAGACCCTATCTACAATGACAGCTGGATGTGGCATAAGGCTGGACACTTGGGACTGAGAGGATTGGTGAGATTGGGTGAGCAAATGCAGACCCTTTCAAGCAATAATGCATGGCCCCCATTCCATGGGTCCCAACTCTCCAGGTTCAAGGGAATATTACTACAGCTATAACATGTACAGGAAACCTAGAGAATGGACACACTGTGAATACGAAAGGTTTCTAAAACTCAACGAATAGTCCCTCTCCTGGTGCTCCAGTTTGACTTTCCAACTGCCTTACTATCAATCTCCCAACTTGGAGAGACAGGCCCTTTAACCTCCTGGTTTGCACAGGTTCCCAATTTGGCAGAGGATGGAAGGGACGAGGGAGAACCCATGAGAGAGTAGCTGTTAGGCATTTGGACGGGCACATGTCACTCTAATTTCCCGGCAGGAAGAAGAATTAACCAAAGTCTCAGCCACCCACCGGGAACCAGTATAGGACATGCTCCAAAATTTTGGACTTGCGTTCAGCTCACAAAACACGAGTTGAGAAATGGAGCTCAGGGGCACAGCAATTCACAAACTGGCAGAGTGATAAAGGACAACTATCGTCCAAAAATCTGTTGAGGGAAGTCAACGAGGCGGACTTGAAAGCGAGGCAAAATAGCAGGAAACAGATTTCAAGGGGTACCTTGGAATCGCCTGTAAAGCACAGGAAAAGGGGCACAACTTGGACAACGGTGCACTTGGCCAAAAAGGGCGTATGCGTTTTCTCCTGAATATATTCAGGAGAAAACGCATACGCCCTTTTTGGCCAAGCAAGCAAGCGGGCAATGCAAATCTGCACTACAAAGAAGTAGCACTTCCCACCGGTCAAAAGGGACATCCACAAAATGTGTAAAAACCAGAAAGGCAAGACATGCCCTGGAGAACAGGGAGCCTTGTTATGCTGATGGGCGGGATGTCAATTGCCAACTGCCTCACTGGAGAAGTGCATTGTGTTCCCTAAAACAAGTAAACAACAGAGCTACAGAGCCAAGGCCACTTCCAGTCTAGGGAATATACCTTGGGAAAACTGAAAATCAATAAGAAAGAGCCACCTCCAAATTTAGGGCTGCACTGACTACAAGAACCTCAACTTGGGTACACCTTAAATATCCCAGGAAATATAAAAATGGTTCAAAACACTGTGGTACTTACGTACGATGGAATATCCCTCAGCCATGAAATCAATGTCAGAAGACCAGTAGCAGAAAAGTGAGTGGATTCAGGTACGATGATTCTAAGTGAAATAAGTCACACAGAAAAAGAAACTTATCATAAGATATCACTTATGAAGATCCTGTAAACATGGCTACACGTGAACTGAGTTAGGAAAGAGAACAGAGTCTCACATTTAGAAAACACTCTTATGCCTGCATAAAGGGGAAGGAGAGGTGGGGTGATGCATAAAACCAGAGTTTGATATAAGCACAGGGACCGTTTCAAAAACCAACTTTGGAATTGACAAGACCAACACCTTCCTCAGTGAAAGAGACTCAAAACCCCATATTTCCCACAGAGGAATATATCTGACTAGTAAGAATCTTAAAACCTATGTATTGATATGTCTCCATAAGGGAATCAAGTGTGTCTAGAGTGGCATAAACATGGCAGCGAGAATCAGCTCAAACCCACTATAAAAAGGAATTTCAAAAGCAAAACCAAAAAACAGGGAAATTCTTTACAATTCCTTCAGGGTGTCTGAGGAAACCTGGAAAGACCCTATCTACAATGACAGCTGGATGTGGCATAAGGCTGGACACTTGGGACTGAGAGGATTGGTGAGATTAGGTGAGCAAATGCAGACCCTTTCAAGCAATAATGCATGGCCCCCATTCCATGGGTCCCAACTCTCCAGGTTCAAGGGAATATTACTACAGCTATAACATGTACAGGAAACCTAGAGAATGGACACACTGTGAATACGAAAGGTTTCTAAAACTCAACGAATAGTCCCTCTCCTGGTGCTCCAGTTTGACTTTCCAACTGCCTTACTATCAATCTCCCAACTTGGAGAGACAGGCCCTTTAACATCTTGGTTTGCACAGGTTCCCAATTTGGCAGAGGATGGAAGGGACGAGGGAGAACCCATGAGAGAGTAGCTGTAAAGCATTTGGACGGGCACATGTCACTCTAATTTCCCGGCAGGAAGAAGAATTAACCAAAGTCTCAGCCACCCACCGGGAACCAGTATAGGACATGATCCAAAATTTTGGACTTGCGTTCAGCTCACAAAAAACGAGTTGAGAAATGGAGCTCAGGGGCACAGCAATTCACAAACTGGCAGAGTGATAAAGGACAACTATCGTCCAAAAATCTGTTGAGGGAAGTCAACGAGGCGGACTTGAAAGCGAGGCAAAATAGCAGGAAACAGATTTCAAGAGGTACGTTGGAATCGCCTGTAAAGCAGAGGAAGAGGGGCACAACTTGGACAATGGTGCACTTGGCCAAAAAGGGCGTATGCGTTTTCTCCTGAATATATTCAGGAGAAAACGCATACGCCCTTTTTGGCCAAACAAGCAAGCGGGCAATGCAAATCTGCACTACAAAGAAGTATCACTTCCCACCGGTCAAAAGGGACATCCACAAAATGTGTAAAAACCAGAAAGTCAAGACAGGCCCTGGAGAACAGGGAGCCTTGTTATGCTGATGGGCGGGATGTAAATTGCCAACTGCCTCACTGGAGGAGTGCATTGTGTTCCCTAAAACAAGTAAACAACAGAGCTACAGAGCCAAGGCCACATCCAGTCTAGGGAATATACCTTGGGAAAACTGAAAATCAATAAGAAAAAGCCACCTCCAAATTTAGGGCTGCACTGGCTACAAGAACCTCAACTTGTGTACACCTTAAATATCCCAGGAAATATAAAAATGGTTCAAAACATTGTGGTACTTACATACGATGGAATATCCCTCAGCGATGAAATCAATGTCATAAAACCAGTAGCAGCAAAGTGAGTGGATTCAGGTACGATGATTCTAAGTGAAATAAGTCACACAGAAAAAGGAACTTATCATAAGATATCACTTATGAAGATCCTGTAAACATGGCTACACGTGAACTGAGTTAGGAAAGAGAACAGAGTCTCACATTTAGAAAACACTCTTATGCCTGCATAAAGGGGATGGAGAGGTGGGGTGATGCATAAAACCAGAGTTTGATATAAGCACAGGGACCGTTCCAAAAACCAACTTTGGAATAGACAAGACCTACACCTTCCTCAGTGAAAGAGACTCAAAACCCCATATTTCCCGCAGAGGAATATATCTGACTAGTAAGAATCTTAAAACCTATGTATTGATATGAATCCATAAGGGAATCAAGTGTGTCTAGAGTGGCATAAACATGGCAGCGAGAATCAGCTCAAACCCACTATAAAAAGGAATTTCAAAAGCAAAACCAAAAAACAGGGAAATTCTTTACAATTCCTTCAAGGTGTCTGAGGAAACCTGGAAAGACCCTATCTACAATGACAGCTGGATGTGGCATAAGGCTGGACACTTGGGACTGAGAGGATTGGTGAGATTGGGTGAGCAAATGCAGACCCTTTCAAGCAATAATGCATGGCCCCCATTCCATGGGTCCCAACTCTCCAGGTTCAAGGGAATATTACTACAGCTATAACATGTACAGGAAACCTAGAGAATGGACACACTGTGAATACGAAAGGTTTCTAAAACTCAACGAATAGTCCCTCTCCTGGTGCTCCAGTTTGACTTGCCAACTGCCTTACTATCAATCTCGCAACTTGGAGAGACAGGCCCTTTAACCTCCTGGTTTGCACAGGTTCCCAATTTGGCAGAGGATGGAAGGGACGAGGGAGAACCCATGAGAGAGTAGCTGTTAGGCATTTGGACGGGCACATGTCACTCTAATTTCCCGGCAGGAAGAAGAATTAACCAAAGTCTCAGCCACCCACCGGGAACCAGTATAGGACATGATCCAAAATTTTGGACTTGCGTTCAGCTCACAAAAAACGAATTGAGAAATGGAGCTCAGGGGCACAGCAATTCACAAACTGGCAGAGTGATAAAGGACAACTATCGTCCAAAAATCTGTTGAGGGAAGTCAACGAGACGGACTTGAAAGCGAGGCAAAATAGCAGGAAACAGATTTCAGAGGTACCTTGGAATCGCCTGTAAAGCACAGGAAGAGGGGCACAACTTGGACAATGGTGCACTTGGCCAAAAAGGGCGTATGTGTTTTCTCCTGAATATATTCAGGAGAAAACGCATACGCCCTTTTTGGCCAAGCATGCAAGCGGGCAATGCAAATCTGCACTACAAAGAAGTATCACTTCCCACCAGTCAAAAGGGACATCCACAAAATGTGTAAAAACCAGAAAGGCAAGACAGGCCCTGCAGAACAGGGAGCCTTGTCATGCTGATGGTCGGGATGTAAATTGCCAACTGCCTCACTGGAGGAGTGCATTGTGTTCCCTAAAACAAGTAAACAACAGAGCTACAGAGCCAAGGCCACTTCCAGTCTAGGGAATATACCTGGGGAAAACTGAAAATCAATAAGAAAGAGCCACCTCCAAATTTAGGGCTGCACTGACTACAAGAACCTCAACTTGGGTACACCTTAAATATCCCAGGAAATATAAAAATGGTTCAAAACATTGTGGTACTTACGTACGATGGAATATCCCTCAGCCATGAAATCAATGTCATAAGACCAGTAGCAGCAAAGTGAGTGGATTCAGGTACGATGATTCTAAGTGAAATAAGTCACACAGAAAAAGGAACTTATCATAAGATATCACTTATGAAGAACTTGTAAACATGGCTACACGTGAACTGAGTTAGGAAAGAGAACAGAGTCTCACATTTAGAAAACACTCTTATGCCTGCATAAAGGGGATGGAGAGGTGGGGTGATGCATAAAACCAGAGTTTGATATAAGCACAGGGACCGTTCCAAAAACCAACTTTGGAATAGACAAGACCTACACCTTCCTCAGTGAAAGAGACTCAAAACCCCATATTTCCCGCAGAGGAATATATCTGACTAGTAAGAATCTTAAAACCTATGTATTGATATGACTCCATAAGGGAATCAAGTGTGTCTAGAGTGGCATAAACATGGCAGCGAGAATCAGCTCAAACCCACTATAAAAAGGAATTTCAAAAGCAAAACCAAAAAACAGGGAAATTCTTTACAATTCCTTCAGGGTGTCTGAGGAAACCTGGAAAGACCCTATCTACAATGACAGCTGGATGTGGCATAAGGCTGGACACTTGGGACTGAGAGGATTGGTGAGATTGGGTGAGCAAATGCAGACCCTTTCAAGCAATAATGCATGGCCCCCATTCCATGGGTCCCAACTCTCCAGGTTCAAGGGAATATTACTACAGCTATAACATGTACAGGAAACCTAGAGAATGGACACACTGTGAATACGAAAGGTTTCTAAAACTCAACGAATAGTCCCTCTCCTGGTGCTCCAGTTTGACTTTCCAACTGCCTTACTATCAATCTCCCAACTTGGAGAGACAGGCCCTTTAACCTCCTGGTTTGCACAGGTTCCCAATTTGGCAGAGGATGGAAGGGACGAGGGAGAACCCATGAGAGAGTAGCTGTTAGGCATTTGGACGGGCACATGTCACTCTAATTTCCCGGCAGGAAGAAGAATTAACCAAAGTCTCAGCCACCCACAGGGAACCAGTATAGGACATGATCCAAAATTTTGGACTTGCGTTCAGCTCACAAAAAACGAGTTGAGAAATGGAGCTCAGGGGCACAGCAATTCACAAACTGGCAGAGTGATAAAGGACAACTATCATCCTAAAATCTGTTGAGGGAAGTCAACGAGGCGGACTTGAAAGCGAGGCAAAATAGCAGGAAACAGATTTCAAGAGGTACCTTGGAATCGCCTGTAAAGCACAGGAAGAGGGGCACAACTTGGACAATGGTGCACTTGGGCAAAAAGGGCGTATGCGTTTTCTCCTGAATATATTCAGGAGAAAACGCATACGCCCTTTTTGGCCAAGCAAGCAAGCGGGCAATGCAAATCTGCACTACAAAGAAGTATCACTTCCCACCGGTCAAAAGGGACATCCACAAAATGTGTAAAAACCAGAAAGGCAAGACAGGCCCTGGAGAACTGGGAGCCTTGTCATGCTGATGGGCGGGATGTAAATTGCCAACTGCCTCACTGGAGGAGTGCATTGTGTTCCCTAAAACAAGTAAACAACAGAGCTACAGAGCCAAGGCCACTTCCAGTCTAGGGAATATACCTAGAGAAAACTGAAAATCAATAAGAAAGAGCCACCTCCAAATTTAGGGCTGCACTGGCTACAAGAACCTCAACTTGGGTACACCTTAAATATCCCAGGAAATATAAAAATGGTTCAAAACATTGTGGTACTTACGTACGATGGAATATCCCTCAGCGATGAAATCAATGTCATAAGACAAGCAGCAGCAAAGTGAGCGGATTCAGGTACGATGATTCTAAGTGAAATAAGTCACACAGAAAAAGGAACTTATCATAAGATATCACTTATGAAGAACCTGTAAACATGGCTACACGTGGACTGAGTTAGGAAAGAGAACAGAGTCTCACATTGAGAAAACACTCTTATGCCTGCATAAAGGAGATGGAGAGGTGGGGTGATGCATAAAACCAGAGTTTGATATAAGCACAGGGACCGTTTCAAAAACCAACTTTGGAATAGACAAGACCTACACCTTCCTCAGTGAAAGAGACTCAAAACCCCATATTTCCCGCAGAGGAATATATCTGACTAGTAAGAATCTTAAAACCTATGTATTGATATGACTCCATAAGGGAATCAAGTGTGTCTAGAGTGGCATAAACATGGCAGCGAGAATCAGCGCAAACCCACTATAAAAAGGAATTTCAAAAGCAAAACCAAAAAACAGGGAAATTCTTTACAATTCCTTCAGGGTGTCTGAGGAAACCTGGAAAGACCCTATCTACAATGACAGCTGGATGTGGCATAAGGCTGGACACGTGGGACTGAGAGGATTGGTGAGATTGGGTGAGCAAATGCAGACCCTTTCAAGCAATAATGCATGGCCCCCATTCCATGGGTCCCAACTCTCCAGGTTCAAGGGAATATTACTACAGCTATAACATGTACAGGAAACCTAGAGAATGGACACACTGTGAATACAAAAGGTTTCTAAAACTCAACGAATAGTCCCTCTCCTGGTGCTCCAGTTTGACTTTCCAACTGCCTTACTATCAATCTCCCAACTTGGAGAGACAGGCCCTTTAACCTCCTGGTTTGCACAGGTTCCCAATTTGGCAGAGGATGGAAGGGACGAGGGAGAACCCATGAGAGAGTAGCTGTTAGGCATTTGGACGGGCACATGTCACTCTAATTTCCCGGCAGGAAGAAGAATTAACCAAAGTCTCAGCCACCCACCGGGAACCAGTATAGGACATGATCCAAAATTTTGGACTTGCGTTCAGCTCACAAAAAACGAGTTGAGAAATGGAGCTCAGGGGCACAGCAATTCACAAACTGGCAGAGTGATAAAGGACAACTATCGTCCAAAAATCTGTTGAGGGAAGTCAACGAGGCGGACTTGAAAGCGAGGCAAAATAGCAGGAAACAGATTTCAAGAGGTACCTTGGAATCGCCTGTAAAGCACAGGAAGAGGGGCACAACTTGGACAATGGTGCACTTGGCCAAAAAGGGCGTATGCGTTTTCTCCTGAATATATTCAGAAGAAAACGCATACGCCCTTTTTGGCCAAGCAAGCAAGCGGGCAATGCAAATCTGCACTACAAAGAAGTATCACTTCCCACCGGTCAAAAGGGACATCCACAAAATGTGTAAAAACCAGAAAGACAAGAAAGGCTCTGGAGAACTGGGAGCCTTGTTATGCTGATGGGCGGGATGTAAACTGCCAACTGCCTCACTGGAGGAGTGCATTGTGTTCCCTAAAACAAGTAAACAACAGAGCTACAGAGCCAAGGCCACTTCCAGTCTAGGGAATATACCTTGGGAAAACTGAAAATCAATAAGAAAGAGCCACCTCCAAATTTAGGGCTGCACTGACTACAAGAACCTCAACTTGGGTACACCTTAAATATCCCAGGAAATATAAAAATGGTTCAAAACATTGTGGTACTTACGTACGATGGAATATCCCTCAGCCATGAAATCAATGTCATAAGACCAGTAGCAGCAAAGTGAGTGGATTCAGGTACGATGATTCTAAGTGAAATAAGTCACACAGAAAAAGGAACTTATCATAAGATATCACTTATGAAGAACCTGTAAACATGGCTACACGTGAACTGAGTTAGGAAAGAGAACAGAGTCTCACATTTAGAAAACAATCTTATGCCTGCATAAAGGGGATGGAGAGGTGGGGTGATGCATAAAACCAGAGTTTGATATAAGCACAGGGACCGTTCCAAAAACCAACTTTGGAATAGACAAGACCTACACCTTCCTCAGTGAAAGAGACTCAAAACCCCATATTTCCCGCAGAGGAATATATCTGACTAGTAAGAAACTTAAAACCTATGTATTGATATGACTCCATAAGGGAATCAAGTGTGTCTAGAGTGGCATAAACATGGCAGCGAGAATCAGCTCAAACCCACTATAAAAAGGAATTTCAAAAGCAAAACCAAAAAACAGGGAAATTCTTTACAATTCCTTCAGGGTGTCTGAGGAAACCTGGAAAGACCCTATCTACAATGACAGCTGGATGTGGCATAAGGCTGGACACTTGGGACTGAGAGGATTGGTGAGATTGGGTGAGCAAATGCAGACCCTTTCAAGCAATAATGCATGGCCCCCATTCCATGGGTCCCAACTCTCCAGGTTCAAGGGAATATTACTACAGCTATAACATGTACAGGAAACCTAGAGAATGGACACACTGTGAATACGAAAGGTTTCTAAAACTCAACGAATAGTCCCTCTCCTGGTGCTCCAGTTTGACTTTCCAACTGCCTTACTATCAATCTCCCAACTTGGAGAGACAGGCCCTTTAACCTCCTGGTTTGCACAGGTTCCCAATTTGGCAGAGGATGGAAGGGACGAGGGAGAACCCATGAGAGAGTAGCTGTTAGGCATTTGGACGGGCACATGTCACTCTAATTTCCCGGCAGGAAGAAGAATTAACCAAAGTCTCAGACACCCACAGGGAACCAGTATAGGACATGATCCAAAATTTTGGACTTGCGTTCAGCTCACAAAAAACGAGTTGAGAAATGGAGCTCAGGGGCACAGCAATTCACAAACTGGCAGAGTGATAAAGGACAACTATCATCCTAAAATCTGTTGAGGGAAGTCAACGAGGCGGACTTGAAAGCGAGGCAAAATAGCAGGAAACAGATTTCAAGAGGTACCTTGGAATCGCCTGTAAAGCACAGGAAGAGGGGCACAACTTGGACAATGGTGCACTTGGGCAAAAAGGGCGTATGCGTTTTCTCCTGAATATATTCAGGAGAAAACGCATACGCCCTTTTTGGCCAAGCAAGCAAGCGGGCAATGCAAATCTGCACTACAAAGAAGTATCACTTCCCACCGGTCAAAAGGGACATCCACAAAATGTGTAAAAACCAGAAAGGCAAGACAGGCCCTGGAGAACTGGGAGCCTTGTCATGCTGATGGGCGGGATGTAAATTGCCAACTGCCTCACTGGAGGAGTGCATTGTGTTCCCTAAAACAAGTAAACAACAGAGCTACAGAGCCAAGGCCACTTCCAGTCTAGGGAATATACCTAGAGAAAACTGAAAATCAATAAGAAAGAGCCACCTCCAAATTTAGGGCTGCACTGGCTACAAGAACCTCAACTTGGGTACACCTTAAATATCCCAGGAAATATAAAAATGGTTCAAAACATTGTGGTACTTACGTACGATGGAATATCCCTCAGCGATGAAATCAATGTCATAAGACAAGTAGCAGCAAAGTGAGCGGATTCAGGTACGATGATTCTAAGTGAAATAAGTCACACAGAAAAAGGAACTTATCATAAGATATCACTTATGAAGAACCTGTAAACATGGCTACACGTGAACTGAGTTAGGAAAGAGAACAGAGTCTCACATTGAGAAAACACTCTTATGCCTGCATAAAGGAGATGGAGAGGTGGGGTGATGCATAAAACCAGAGTTTGATATAAGCACAGGGACCGTTTCAAAAACCAACTTTGGAATAGACAAGACCTACACCTTCCTCAGTGAAAGAGACTCAAAACCCCATATTTCCCGCAGAGGAATATATCTGACTAGTAAGAATCTTAAAACCTATGTATTGATATGACTCCATAAGGGAATCAAGTGTGTCTAGAGTGGCATAAACATGGCAGCGAGAATCAGCGCAAACCCACTATAAAAAGGAATTTCAAAAGCAAAACCAAAAAACAGGGAAATTCTTTACAATTCCTTCAGGGTGTCTGAGGAAACCTGGAAAGACCCTATCTACAATGACAGCTGGATGTGGCATAATGCTGGACACGTGGGACTGAGAGGATTGGTGAGATTGGGTGAGCAAATGCAGACCCTTTCAAGCAATAATGCATGGCCCCCATTCCATGGGTCCCAACTCTCCAGGTTCAAGGGAATATTACTACAGCTATAACATGTACAGGAAACCTAGAGAATGGACACACTGTGAATACGAAAGGTTTCTAAAACTCAACGAATAGTCCCTCTCCTGGTGCTCCAGTTTGACTTTCCAACTGCCTTACTATCAATCTCCCAACTTGGAGAGACAGGCCCTTTAACCTCCTGGTTTGCACAGGTTCCCAATTTGGCAGAGGATGGAAGGGACGAGGGAGAACCCATGAGAGAGTAGCTGTTAGGCATTTGGACTGGCACATGTCACTCTAATTTCCCGGCAGGAAGAAGAATTAACCAAAGTCTCAGCCACCCACCGGGAACCAGTATAGGACATGATCCAAAATTTTGGACTTGCGTTCAGCTCACAAAAAACGAGTTGAGAAATGGAGCTCAGGGGCACAGCAATTCACAAACTGGCAGAGTGATAAAGGACAACTATCGTCCAAAAATCTGTTGAGGGAAGTCAACGAGGCGGACTTGAAAGCGAGGCAAAATAGCAGGAAACAGATTTCAAGAGGTACCTTGGAATCGCCTGTAAAGCACAGGAAGAGGGGCACAACTTGGACAATGGTGCACTTGGCCAAAAAGGGCGTATGCGTTTTCTCCTGAATATATTCAGAAGAAAACGCATACGCCCTTTTTGGCCAAGCAAGCAAGCGGGCAATGCAAATCTGCACTACAAAGAAGTATCACTTCCCACCGGTCAAAAGGGACATCCACAAAATGTGTAAAAACCAGAAAGACAAGACAGGCCCTGGAGAACTGGGAGCCTTGTTATGCTGATGGGCGGGATGTAAATTGCCAACTGCCTCACTGGAGGAGTGCATTGTGTTCCCTAAAACAAGTAAACAACAGAGCTACAGAGCCAAGGCCACTTCCAGTCTAGGGAATATACCTTGGGAAAACTGAAAATCAATAAGAAAGAGCCACCTCCAAATTTAGGGCTGCACTGACTACAAGAACCTCAACTTGGGTACACCTTAAATATCCCAGGAAATATAAAAATGGTTCAAAACATTGTGGTACTTACGTACGATGGAATATTCCTCAGCCATGAAATCAATGTCATAAGACCAGTAGCAGCAAAGTGAGTGGATTCAGGTACGATGATTCTAAGTGAAATAAGTCACACAGAAAAAGGAACTTATCATAAGATATCACTTAAGAAGATCCTGTAAACATGGCTACACGTGAACTGAGTTAGGAAAGAGAACAGAGTCTCACATTTAGAAAACACTCTTATGCCTGCATAAAGGGGATGGAGAGGTGGGGTGATGCATAAAACCAGAGTTTGATATAAGCACAGGGACCGTTCCAAAAACCAACTTTGGAATAGACAAGACCTACACCTTCCTCAGTGAAAGAGACTCAAAACCCCATATTTCCCGCAGAGGAATATATCTGACTAGTAAGAATCTTAAAACCTATGTATTGATATGACTCCATAAGGGAATCAAGTGTGTCCAGAGTGGCATAAACATGGCAGCGAGAATCAGCTCAAACCCACTATAAAAAGGAATTTCAAAAGCAAAACCAAAAAACAGGGAAATTCTTTACAATTCCTTCAGGGTGTCTGAGGAAACCTGGAAAGACCCTATCTACAATGACAGCTGGATGTGGCATAAGGCTGGACACTTGGGACTGAGAGGATTGGTGAGATTGGGTGAGCAAATGCAGACCCTTTCAAGCAATAATGCATGGCCCCCATTCCATGGGTCCCAACTCTCCAGGTTCAAGGGAATATTACTACAGCTATAACATGTACAGGAAACCTAGAGAATGGACACACTGTGAATACGAAAGGTTTCTAAAACTCAACGAATAGTCCCTCTCCTGGTGCTCCAGTTTGACTTTCCAACTGCCTTACTATCAATCTCCCAACTTGGAGAGACAGGCCCTTTAACCTCCTGGTTTGCACAGGTTCCCAATTTGGCAGAGGATGGAAGGGACGAGGGAGAACCCATGAGAGAGTAGCTGTTAGGCATTTGGACGGGCTCATGTCACTCTAATTTCCCGGCAGGAAGAAGAATTAACCAAAGTCTCAGCCACCCACAGGGAACCAGTATAGGACATGATCCAAAATTTTGGACTTGCGTTCAGCTCACAAAAAACGAGTTGAGAAATGGAGCTCAGGGGCACAGCAATTCACAAACTGGCAGAGTGATAAAGGACAACTATCGTCCAAAAATCTGTTGAGGGAAGTCAACGAGGTGGACTTGAAAATGAGGCAAAATAGCAGGAAACAGATTTCAAGAGGTACCTTGGAATCGCCTGTAAAGCACAGGAAGAGGGGCACAACTTGGACAATGATGCACTTGGCCAAAAAGGACGTATGCGTTTTCTCCTGAATATATTCAGGAGAAAACGCATACGTCCTTTTTGGCCAAGCAAGCAAGCGGGCAATGCAAATCTGCACTACAAAGAAGTATCATTTCCCACCGGTCAAAAGGGACATCCACAAAATGTGTAAAAACCAGAAAGGCAAGACAGGCCCTGGAGAACTGGGAGCCTTGTTATGCTGATGGGCGGGATGTAAACTGCCAACTGCCTCACTGGAGGAGTGCATTGTGTTCCCTAAAACAAGTAAACAACAGAGCTACAGAGCCAAGGCCACTTCCAGTCTAGGGAATATACCTTGGGAAAACTGAAAATCAATAAGAAAGAGCCACCTCCAAATTTAGGGCTGCACTGACTACAAGAACCTCAACTTGGGTACACCTTAAATATCCCAGGAAATATAAAAATGGTTCAAAACATTGTGGTACTTACGTACGATGGAATATCCCTCAGCCATGAAATCAATGTCATAAGACCAGTAGCAGCAAAGTGAGTGGATTCAGGTACGATGATTCTAAGTGAAATAAGTCACACAGAAAAAGAAACTTATCATAAGATATCACTTATGAAGATCCTGTAAACATGGCTACACGTGAACTGAGTTAGGAAAGAGAACAGAGTCTCACATTTAGAAAACACTCATATGCCTGCATAAAGGGGATGGAGAGGTGGGGTGATGCATAAAACCAGAGTTTGATATAAGCGCAGGGACCGTTTCAAAAACCAACTTTGGAATAGACAAGACCTACACCTTCCTCTGTGAAAGAGACTCATAATCCCATATTTCCCACAGAGGAATATATCTGACTAGTAAGAATCTTAAAACCTATGTATTGATATGTCTCCATAAGGGAATCAAGTGTATCTAGAGTGGCATAAACATGGCAGCGAGAATAAGCTCAAACCCACTATAAAAAAGAATTTCAAAAGCAAAACCAAAAAACAGGGAAATTCTTTACAATTCCTTCAGGGTGTCTGAGGAAACCTGGAAAGACCCTATCTACAATGACAGCTGGATGTGGCATAAGGCTGGACACTTGGGACTGAGAGGATTGGTGAGATTGGGTGAGCAAATGCAGACCCTTTCAAGCAATAATGCATGGCCCCCATTCCATGGGCCCCAACTCTCCAGGTTCAAGGGAATATTACTACAGCTATAACATGTACAGGAAACCTAGAGAATGGACACACTGTGAATACGAAAGGTTTCTAAAACTCAACGAATAGTCCCTCTCCTGGTGCTCCAGTTTGACTTTCCAACTGCCTTACTATCAATCTCGCAACTTGGAGAGACAGGCCCTTTAACCTCCTGGTTTGCACAGGTTCCCAATTTGGCAGAGGATGGAAGGGAGGAGGGAGAACCCATGAGAGAGTAGCTGTTAGGCATTTGGACGGGCACATGTCACTCTAATTTCCCGGCAGGAAGAAGAATTAACCAAAGTCTCAGCCACCCACCGGGAACCAGTATAGGACATGATCCAAAATTTTGGACTTGGGTTCAGCTCACAAAAAACGAGTTGAGAAATGGAGCTCAGGGGCACAGCAATTCACAAACTGGCAGAGTGATAAAGGACAACTATCGTCCAAAAATCTGTTGAGGGACGTCAACGAGGCGGACTTGAAAGCGAGGCAAAAGAGCAGGAAACAGATTTCAAGAGGTACCTTGGAATCGCCTGTAAAGCACAGGAAGAGGGGCACAACTTGGACAATGGTGCACTTGGCCAAAAAGGGCGTATGCGTTTTCTCCTGAATATATTCAGGAGAAAATGCATACGCCCTTTTTGGCCAAGCAAGCAAGCGGGCAATGCAAATCTGCACTACAAAGAAGTATCACTTCCCACCGGTCAAAAGGCACATCCACAAAATGTGTAAAAACCAGAAAGGCAAGACAGGCCCTGGAGAACCGGGAGGCTTGTTATGCTGATGGGCGGGATGTCAATTGCCAACTGCCTCACTGGAGGAGTGCATTGTGTTCCCTAAAACAAGTAAACAACAGAGCTACAGAGCCAAGGCCACTTCCAGGCTAGGGAATATACCTTGGGAAAACTGAAAATCAATAAGAAAGAGCCACCTCCAAATTTAGGGCAGCACTGACTACAAGAACCTCAACTTGGGTACACCTTAAATATCCCAGGAAATATAAAAATGGTTCAAAACATTGTGGTACTTACGTACGATGGAATATCCCTCAGCCATGAAATCAATGTCATAAGACCAGTAGCAGCAAAGTGAGTGGATTCAGGTACGATGATTCTAAGTGAAATAAGTCACACAGAAAAAGGAACTTATCATAAGATATCACTTATGAAGATCCTGTAAACATGGCTACACGTGAACTGAGTTAGGAAAGAGAACAGAGTCTCACATTTAGAAAACACTCTTATGCCTGCATAAAGGGGATGGAGAGGTGGGGTGATGAATAAAACCAGAGTTTGATATAACCACAGGGACCGTTCCAAAAACCAACTTTGGAATAGACAAGACCTACACCTTCCTCAGTGAAAGAGACTCAAAACCCCATATTTCCCACAGAGGAATATATCTGACTAGTAAGAATCTTAAAACCTATGTATTGATATGACTCCATAAGGGAATCAAGTGTGTCTAGAGTGGCATAAACATGGCAGCGAGAATCAGCTCAAACCCACTATAAAAAGGAATTTCAAAAGCAAAACCAAAAAACAGGGAAATTCTTTACAATTCCTTCAGGGTGTCTGAGGAAACCTGGAAAGACCCTATCTACAATGACAGCTGTATGTGGCATAAGGCTGGACACTTGGGACTGAGAGGATTGGTGAGATTGGGTGAGCAAATGCAGACCCTTTCAAGCAATAATGCATGGCCCCCATTCCATGGGTCCCAACTCTCCAGGTTCAAGGGAATATTACTACAGCTATAACATGTACAGGAAACCTAGAGAATGGACACACTGTGAATACGAAAGGTTTCTAAAACTCAACGAATAGTCCCTCTCCTGGTGCTCCAGTTTGACTTTCCAACTGCCTTACTATCAATCTCCCAACTTGGAGAGACAGGCCCTTTAACCTCCTGTTTTGCACAGGTTCCCAATTTGGCAGAGGATGGAAGGGACGAGGGAGAACCCATGAGAGAGTAGCTGTTAGGCATTTGGACGGGCACATGTCACTCTAATTTCCCGGCAGGAAGAAGAATTAACCAAAGTCTCAGCCACCCACCGGGAACCAGTATAGGACATGATCCAAAATTTTGGACTTCCGTTCAGCTCACAAAAAACGAGTTGAGAAATGGAGCTCAGGGGCACAGCAATTCACAAACTGGCAGAGTGATAAAGGACAACTATCGTCCAAAAATCTGTTGAGGGAAGTCAACGAGGCGGACTTGAAAGCGAGGCAAAATAGCAGGAAACAGATTTCAAGAGGTACCTTGGAATCGCCTGTAAAGCACAGGAAGAGGGGCACAACTTGGACAATGGTGCACTTGGCCAAAAAGGGCGTATGCGTTTTCTCCTGAATATATTCAGAAGAAAACGCATACGCCCTTTTTGGCCAAGCAAGCAAGCGGGCAATGCAAATCTGCACTACAAAGAAGTATCACTTCCCACCGGTCAAAAGGGACATCCACAAAATGTGTAAAAACCAGAAAGACAAGACAGGCCCTGGAGAACTGGGAGCCTTGTTATGCTGATGGGCGGGATGTAAATTGCCAACTGCCTCACTGGAGGAGTGCATTGTGTTCCCTAAAACAAGTAAACAACAGAGCTACAGAGCCAAGGCCACTTCCAGTCTAGGGAATATACCTTGGGAAAACTGAAAATCAATAAGAAAGAGCCACCTCCAAATTTAGGGCTGCACTGACTACAAGAACCTCAACTTGGGTACACCTTAAATATCCCAGGAAATATAAAAATGGTTCAAAACATTGTGGTACTTACGTACGATGGAATATTCCTCAGCCATGAAATCAATGTCATAAGACCAGTAGCAGCAAAGTGAGTGGATTCAGGTACGATGATTCTAAGTGAAATAAGTCACACAGAAAAAGGAACTTATCATAAGATATCACTTAAGAAGATCCTGTAAACATGGCTACACGTGAACTGAGTTAGGAAAGAGAACAGAGTCTCACATTTAGAAAACACTCTTATGCCTGCATAAAGGGGATGGAGAGGTGGGGTGATGCATAAAACCAGAGTTTGATATAAGCACAGGGACCGTTCCAAAAACCAACTTTGGAATAGACAAGACCTACACCTTCCTCAGTGAAAGAGACTCAAAACCCCATATTTCCCGCAGAGGAATATATCTGACTAGTAAGAATCTTAAAACCTATGTATTGATATGACTCCATAAGGGAATCAAGTGTGTCCAGAGTGGCATAAACATGGCAGCGAGAATCAGCTCAAACCCACTATAAAAAGGAATTTCAAAAGCAAAACCAAAAAACAGGGAAATTCTTTACAATTCCTTCAGGGTGTCTGAGGAAACCTGGAAAGACCCTATCTACAATGACAGCTGGATGTGGCATAAGGCTGGACACTTGGGACTGAGAGGATTGGTGAGATTGGGTGAGCAAATGCAGACCCTTTCAAGCAATAATGCATGGCCCCCATTCCATGGGTCCCAACTCTCCAGGTTCAAGGGAATATTACTACAGCTATAACATGTACAGGAAACCTAGAGAATGGACACACTGTGAATACGAAAGGTTTCTAAAACTCAACGAATAGTCCCTCTCCTGGTGCTCCAGTTTGACTTTCCAACTGCCTTACTATCAATCTCCCAACTTGGAGAGACAGGCCCTTTAACCTCCTGGTTTGCACAGGTTCCCAATTTGGCAGAGGATGGAAGGGACGAGGGAGAACCCATGAGAGAGTAGCTGTTAGGCATTTGGACGGGCTCATGTCACTCTAATTTCCCGGCAGGAAGAAGAATTAACCAAAGTCTCAGCCACCCACAGGGAACCAGTATAGGACATGATCCAAAATTTTGGACTTGCGTTCAGCTCACAAAAAACGAGTTGAGAAATGGAGCTCAGGGGCACAGCAATTCACAAACTGGCAGAGTGATAAAGGACAACTATCGTCCAAAAATCTGTTGAGGGAAGTCAACGAGGTGGACTTGAAAATGAGGCAAAATAGCAGGAAACAGATTTCAAGAGGTACCTTGGAATCGCCTGTAAAGCACAGGAAGAGGGGCACAACTTGGACAATGATGCACTTGGCCAAAAAGGACGTATGCGTTTTCTCCTGAATATATTCAGGAGAAAACGCATACGCCCTTTTTGGCCAAGCAAGCAAGCGGGCAATGCAAATCTGCACTACAAAGAAGTATCATTTCCCACCGGTCAAAAGGGACATCCACAAAATGTGTAAAAACCAGAAAGGCAAGACAGGCCCTGGAGAACTGGGAGCCTTGTTATGCTGATGGGCGGGATGTAAACTGCCAACTGCCTCACTGGAGGAGTGCATTGTGTTCCCTAAAACAAGTAAACAACAGAGCTACAGAGCCAAGGCCACTTCCAGTCTAGGGAATATACCTTGGGAAAACTGAAAATCAATAAGAAAGAGCCACCTCCAAATTTAGGGCTGCACTGACTACAAGAACCTCAACTTGGGTACACCTTAAATATCCCAGGAAATATAAAAATGGTTCAAAACATTGTGGTACTTACGTACGATGGAATATCCCTCAGCCATGAAATCAATGTCATAAGACCAGTAGCAGCAAAGTGAGTGGATTCAGGTACGATGATTCTAAGTGAAATAAGTCACACAGAAAAAGAAACTTATCATAAGATATCACTTATGAAGATCCTGTAAACATGGCTACACGTGAACTGAGTTAGGAAAGAGAACAGAGTCTCACATTTAGAAAACACTCATATGCCTGCATAAAGGGGATGGAGAGGTGGGGTGATGCATAAAACCAGAGTTTGATATAAGCGCAGGGACCGTTTCAAAAACCAACTTTGGAATAGACAAGACCTACACCTTCCTCTGTGAAAGAGACTCATAATCCCATATTTCCCACAGAGGAATATATCTGACTAGTAAGAATCTTAAAACCTATGTATTGATATGTCTCCATAAGGGAATCAAGTGTATCTAGAGTGGCATAAACATGGCAGCGAGAATAAGCTCAAACCCACTATAAAAAAGAATTTCAAAAGCAAAACCAAAAAACAGGGAAATTCTTTACAATTCCTTCAGGGTGTCTGAGGAAACCTGGAAAGACCCTATCTACAATGACAGCTGGATGTGGCATAAGGCTGGACACTTGGGACTGAGAGGATTGGTGAGATTGCTCACCCAAATGCAGACCCTTTCAAGCAATAATGCATGGCCCCCATTCCATGGGCCCCAACTCTCCAGGTTCAAGGGAATATTACTACAGCTATAACATGTACAGGAAACCTAGAGAATGGACACACTGTGAATACGAAAGGTTTCTAAAACTCAACGAATAGTCCCTCTCCTGGTGCTCCAGTTTGACTTTCCAACTGCCTTACTATCAATCTCCCAACTTGGAGAGACAGGCCCTTTAACCTCCTGGTTTGCACAGGTTCCCAATTTGGCAGAGGATGGAAGGGATGAGGGAGAACCCATGAGAGAGTAGCTGTTAGGCATTTGGACGGGCACATGTCACTCTAATTTCCCGGCAGGAAGAAGAATTAACCAAAGTCTCAGCCACCCACCGGGAACCAGTATAGGACATGATCCAAAATTTTGGACTTGGGTTCAGCTCACAAAAAACGAGTTGAGAAATGGAGCTCAGGGGCACAGCAATTCACAAACTGGCAGAGTGATAAAGGACAACTATCGTCCAAAAATCTGTTGAGGGACGTCAACGAGGCGGACTTGAAAGCGAGGCAAAAGAGCAGGAAACAGATTTCAAGAGGTACCTTGGAATCGCCTGTAAAGCACAGGAAGAGGGGCACAACTTGGACAATGGTGCACTTGGCCAAAAAGGGCGTATGCGTTTTCTCCTGAATATATTCAGGAGAAAATGCATACGCCCTTTTTGGCCAAGCAAGCAAGCGGGCAATGCAAATCTGCACTACAAAGAAGTATCACTTCCCACCGGTCAAAAGGCACATCCACAAAATGTGTAAAAACCAGAAAGGCAAGACAGGCCCTGGAGAACCGGGAGGCTTGTTATGCTGATGGGAGGGATGTCAATTGCCAACTGCCTCACTGGAGGAGTGCATTGTGTTCCCTAAAACAAGTAAACAACAGAGCTACAGAGCCAAGGCCACTTCCAGGCTAGGGAATATACCTTGGGAAAACTGAAAATCAATAAGAAAGAGCCACCTCCAAATTTAGGGCAGCACTGACTACAAGAACCTCAACTTGGGTACACCTTAAATATCCCAGGAAATATAAAAATGGTTCAAAACATTGTGGTACTTACGTACGATGGAATATCCCTCAGCCATGAAATCAATGTCATAAGACCAGTAGCAGCAAAGTGAGTGGATTCAGGTACGATGATTCTAAGTGAAATAAGTCACACAGAAAAAGGAACTTATCATAAGATATCACTTATGAAGATCCTGTAAACATGGCTACACGTGAACTGAGTTAGGAAAGAGAACAGAGTCTCACATTTAGAAAACACTCTTATGCCTGCATAAAGGGGATGGAGAGGTGGGGTGATGCATAAAACCAGAGTTTGATATAACCACAGGGACCGTTCCAAAAACCAACTTTGGAATAGACAAGACCTACACCTTCCTCAGTGAAAGAGACTCAAAACCCCATATTTCCCGCAGAGGAATATATCTGACTAGTAAGAATCTTAAAACCTATGTATTGATATGACTCCATAAGGGAATCAAGTGTGTCTAGAGTGGCATAAACATGGCAGCGAGAATCAGCTCAAACCCACTATAAAAAGGAATTTCAAAAGCAAAACCAAAAAACAGGGAAATTCTTTACAATTCCTTCAGGGTGTCTGAGGAAACCTGGAAAGACCCTATCTACAATGACAGCTGTATGTGGCATAAGGCTGGACACTTGGGACTGAGAGGATTGGTGAGATTGGGTGAGCAAATGCAGACCCTTTCAAGCAATAATGCATGGCCCCCATTCCATGGGTCCCAACTCTCCAGGTTCAAGGGAATATTACTACAGCTATAACATGTACAGGAAACCTAGAGAATGGACACACTGTGAATACGAAAGGTTTCTAAAACTCAACGAATAGTCCCTCTCCTGGTGCTCCAGTTTGACTTTCCAACTGCCTTACTATCAATCTCCCAACTTGGAGAGACAGGCCCTTTAACCTCCTGTTTTGCACAGGTTCCCAATTTGGCAGAGGATGGAAGGGACGAGGGAGAACCCATGAGAGAGTAGCTGTTAGGCATTTGGACGGGCACATGTCACTCTAATTTCCCGGCAGGAAGAAGAATTAACCAAAGTCTCAGCCACCCACCGGGAACCAGTATAGGACATGATCCAAAATTTTGGACTTCCGTTCAGCTCACAAAAAACGAGTTGAGAAATGGAGCTCAGGGGCACAGCAATTCACAAACTGGCAGAGTAATACAGGACAACTATCGTCCAAAAATCTGTTGAGGGAAGTCAACGAGGCAGACTTGAAAGCGAGGCAAAATAGCAGGAAACAGATTTCAAGAGGTACCTTGGAATCGCCTGTAAAGCACAGGAAGAGGGGCACAACTTGGACAATGGTGCACTTGGCCAAAAAGGGCGTATGTGTTTTCTCCTGAATATATTCAGGAGAAAACGCATACGCCCTTTTTGGCCAAGTAAGCAAGCGGGCAATGCAAATCTGCACTACAAAGAAGTATCACTTCCCACCGGTCAAAAGGGACATCCACAAAATGTGTAAAAACCAGAAAGGCAAGACAGGCCCTGGAGAACTGGGAGCCTTGTTATGCTGATGGGCGGGATGTAAATTGCCAACTGCCTCACTGGAGGAGTGCATTGTGTTCCCTAAAACAAGTAAACAACAGAGCTACAGAGCCAAGGCCACTTCCAGTCTAGGGAATATACCTTGGGAAAACTGAAAATCAATAAGAAAGAGCCACCTCCAAATTTAGGGCTGCACTGACTACAAGAACCTCAACTTGGGTACACCTTAAATATCCCAGGAAATATAAAAATGGTTCAAAACATTGTGGTACTTACGTACGATGGAATATCCCTCAGCCATGAAATCAATGTCATAAGACAAGTAGCAGCAAAGTGAGTGGATTCAGGTACGATGATTCTAAGTGAAATAAGTCACACAGAGAAAGAAACTTATCATAAGTTATCACTTATGAAGATCCTGTAAACATGGCTACACGTGAACTGAGTTAGGAAAGAGAACAGAGTCTCACATTTAGAAAACACTCTTATACCTGCATAAAGGGGAAGGAGAGGTGGGGTGATGCATAAAACCAGAGTTTGATATAAGCACAGGGACCGTTTCAAAAACCAACTTTGGAATTGACAAGACCGACACCTTCCTCAGTGAAAGAGACTCAAAACCCCATATTTCCCTCAGAGGAATATATCTGAGTAGTAAGAATCTTAAAACCTATGTATTGATATGTCTCCATAAGGGAATCAAGTGTGTCTAGAGTGGCATAAACATGGCAGCGAGAATCAGCTCAAACCCACTATAAAAAGGAATTTCAAAAGCAAAACCCAAAAACAGGGAAATTCTTTACAATTCCTTCAGGGTGTCTGAGGAAACCTGGAAAGACCCTATCTACAATGACAGCTGGATGTGGCATAAGGCTGGACACTTGGGACTGAGAGGATTGGTGAGATTGGGTGAGCAAATGCAGACCCTTTCAAGCAATAATGCATGGCCCCCATTCCATGGGTCCCAACTCTCCAGGTTCAAGGGAATATTACTACAGCTATAACATGTACAGGAAACCTAGAGAATGGACACACTGTGAATACGAAAGGTTTCTAAAACTCAACGAATAGTCCCTCTCCTGGTGCTCCAGTTTGACTTTCCAACTGCCTTACTATCAATCTCCCAACTTGGAGAGACAGGCCCTTTAACCTCCTGGTTTGCACAGGTTCCCAATTTGGCAGAGGATGGAAGGGACGAGGGAGAACCCATGAGAGAGTAGCTGTTAGGCATTTGGACGGGCACATGTCACTCTAATTTCCCGGCTGGAAGAAGAATTAACCAAAGTCTCAGCCACCCACCGGGAACCAGTATAGGATATGATCCAAAATTTTGGACTTGCGTTCAGCTCACAAAAAACGAGTTGAGAAATGGAGCTCAGGGGCACAGCAATTCACAAACTGGCAGAGTGATAAAGGACAACTATCGTCCAAAAATCTGTTGAGGGAAGTCAACGAGGCGGACTTGAAAGCGAGGCAAAATAGCAGGAAACAGATTTCAAGAGGTACCTTGGAATCGCCTGTAAAGCACAGGAAGAGGGGCACAACTTGGACAATGGTGCACTTGGCCAAAAAGGGCGTATGTGTTTTCTCATGAATATATTCAGGATAAAACGCATACGCCCTTTTTGGCCAAGCAAGCAAGCGGGCAATGCAAATCTGCACAACAAAGATGTATCATTTCCCACCGGTCAAAAGGGACATCCACAAAATGTGTAAAAACCAGAAAGGCAAGACAGGCCCTGGAGAACTGGGAGCCTTGTTATGCTGATGGGCGGGATGTAAACTGCCAACTGCCTCACTGGAGGAGTGCATTGTGTTCCCTAAAACAAGTAAACAACAGAGCTACAGAGCCAAGGCCACTTCCAGTCTAGGCAATATACCTTGGGAAAACTGAAAATCAATAAGAAAGAGCCACCTCCAAATTTAGGGCTGCACTGACTACAAGAACCTCAACTTGGGTACACCTTAAATATCCCAGGAAATATAAAAATGGTTCAAAACATTGTGGTACTTACGTACGATGGAATATCCCTCAGCCATGAAATCAATGTCATAAGACAAGTAGCAGCAAAGTGAGTGGATTCAGGTACGATGATTCTAAGTGAAATAAGTCACACAGAAAAAGAAACTTATCATAAGATATCACTTATGAAGATCCTGTAAACATGGCAACACGTGAACTGAGTTAGGAAAGAGAACAGAGTCTCACATTTAGAAAACACACTTATACCTGCATAAAGGGGAAGGAGAGGTGGGGTGATGCATAGAACCAGAGTTTGATATAAGCACAGGGACCGTTTCAAAAACCAACTTTGGAATTGACAAGACCGACACCTTCCTCAGTGAAAGAGACTCAAAACCCCATATTTCCCACAGAGGAATATATCTGACTAGTAAGAATCTTAAAACCTATGTATTGATATGTCTACATAAGGGAATCAAGTGTGTCTAGAGTGGCATAAACATGGCAGCGAGAATCAGCTCAAACCCACTATAAAAATGAATTTCAAAAGCAAAACCAAAAAACAGGGAAATTCTTTACAATTCCTTCAGGGTGTCTGAGGAAACCTGGAAAGACCCTATCTACAATGACAGCTGGATGTGGCATAAGGCTGGACACTTGGGACTGAGAGGATTGGTGAGATTGGGTGAGCAAATGCAGACCCTTTCAAGCAATAATGCATGGCCCCCATTCCATGGGTCCCAACTCTCCAGGTTCAAGGGAATATTACTACAGCTATAACATGTACAGGAAACCTAGAGAATGGACACACTGTGAATACGAAAGGTTTCTAAAACTCAACGAATAGTCCCTCTCCTGGTGCTCCAGTTTGACTTTCCAACTGCCTTACTATCAATCTCCCAACTTGGAGAGACAGGCCCTTTAACCTCCTGGTTTGCACAGGTTCCCAATTTGGCAGAGGATGGAAGGGACGAGGGAGAACCCATGAGAGAGTAGCTGTTAGGCATTTGGACGGGCACATGTCACTCTAATTTCCCGGCTGGAAGAAGAATTAACCAAAGTCTCAGCCACCCACCGGGAACCAGTATAGGACATGATCCAAAATTTTGGACTTGCGTTCAGCTCACAAAAAACGAGTTGAGAAATGGAGCTCAGGGGCACAGCAATTCACAAACTGGCAGAGTGATAAAGGACAACTATCGTCCTAAAATCTGTTGAGGGAAGTCAACGAGGCGGACTTGAAAGCGAGGCAAAATAGCAGGAAACAGATTTCAAGAGGTACCTTGGAATCGCCTGTAAAGCACAGGAAGAGGGGCACAACTTGGACAATGGTGCACTTGGCCAAAAAGGGCGTATGCGTTTTCTCCTGAATATATTCAGGAGAAAACGCATACGCCCTTTTTGGCCAAGCAAGCAAGCGGGCAATGCAAATCTGCACTACAAAGAAGTATCACTTCCCACCGGTCAAAAGGGACATCCACAAAATGTGTAAAAACCAGAAAGGCAAGACAGGCCCTGGAGAACAGGGAGCCTTGTTATGCTGATGGGCGGGATGTCAATTGCCAACTGCCTCACTGGAGGAGTGCATTGTGTTCCCTAAAACAAGTAAACAACAGAGCTACAGAGCCAAGGCCACTTCCAGTCTAGGGAATATACCTAGGGAAAACTGAAAATCAATAAGAAAGAGCCACCTCCAAATTTAGGGCTGCACTGACTACAAGAACCTCAACTTGGGTACACCTTAAATATCCCAGGAAATATAAAAATGGTTCAAAACATTGTGGTACTTATGTACGATGGAATATTCCTCAGCCATGAAATCAATGTCATAAGACCAGTAGCAGCAAAGTGAGTGGATTCAGGTACGATGATTCTAAGTGAAATAAGTCACACAGAAAAAGAAACTTATCATAAGATATCACTTATGAAGATCCTGTAAACATGGCTACACGTGAACTGAGTTAGGAAAGAGAACAGAGTCTCACATTTAGAAAACACTCTTATGCCTGCATAAAGGGGATGGAGAGGTGGGGTGATGCATAAAACCAGAGTTTGATATAAGCACAGGGACCGTTCCAAAAACCAACTTTGGAATAGACAAGACCTACACCTTCCTCAGTGAAAGAGACTCAAAACGCCATATTTCCCGCAGAGGAATATATCTGACTAGTAAGAATCTTAAAACCTATGTATTGATATGACTCCATAAGGGAATCAAGTGTGTCTAGAGTGGCATAAACATGGCAGCGAGAATCAGCTCAAACCCACTATAAAAAGGAATTTCAAAAGCAAACCCAAAAAACAGGGAAATTCTTTACAATTCCTTCAGGGTGTCTGAGGAAACCTGGAAAGACCCTATCTACAATGACAGCTGGATGTGGCATAAGGCTGGACACTTGGGACTGAGAGGATTGGTGAGATTGGGTGAGCAAATGCAGACCCTTTCAAGCAATAATGCATGGCCCCCATTCCATGGGTCCCAACTCTCCAGGTTCAAGGGAATATTACTACAGCTATAACATGTACAGGAAACCTAGAGAATGGACACACTGTGAATACGAAAGGTTTCTAAAACTCAACGAATAGTCCCTCTCCTGGTGCTCCAGTTTGACTTTCCAACTGCCTTACTATCAATCTCCCAACTTGGAGAGACAGGCCCTTTAACCTCCTGGTTTGCACAGGTTCCCAATTTGGCAGAGGATGGAAGGGACGAGGGAGAACCCATGAGAGAGTAGCTGTTAGGCATTTGGACGGGCACATGTCACTCTAATTTCCCGGCAGGAAGAAGAATTAACCAAAGTCTCAGCCACCCACCGGGAACCAGTATAGGACATGATCCAAAATTTTGGACTTGCGTTCAGCTCACAAAAAACGAGTTGAGAAATGGAGCTCAGGGGCACAGCAATTCACAAACTGGCAGAGTGATAAAGGACAACTATCGTCCAAAAATCTGTTGAGGGAAGTCAACGAGGCGGACTTGAAAGCGAGGCAAAATAGCAAGAAACAGATTTCAAGAGGTACCTTGGAATCGCCTGTAAAGCACAGGAAGAGGGGCACAACATGGACAATGGTGCACTTGGCCAAAAAGGGCATATGCGTTTTCTCCTGAATATATTCAGGAGAAAACGCATATGCCCTTTTTGGCCAAGCAAGCAAGCGGGCAATGCAAATCTGCACTACAAAGAAGTATCATTTCCCACTGTTCAAAGGGACATCCACAAAATGTGTAAAAACCAGAAAGGCAAGACAGGCCCTGGAGAACAGGGAGCCTTGTTATGCTCATGATCGGGATGTAAATTGCCAACTGCCTCACTGGAGGAGTGCATTGTGTTCCCTAAAACAAGTAAACAACAGAGCTACAGAGCCAAGGCCACTTCCAGTCTAGGGAATATACCTTGGGAAAACTGAAAATCAATAAGAAAGAGCCACCTCCAAATTTAGGGCTGCACTGGCTACAAGAACCTCAACTTGGGTACACCTTAAATATCCCAGGAAATATAAAAATGGTTCAAAACATTGTGGTACTTACGTACAATGGAATATCCCTCAGCCATGAAATCAATGTCATAAGACCAGTAGCAGCAAAGTGAGTGGATTCAGGTACGTTGATTCTAAGTGAAATAAGTCACACAGAAAAAGGAACTTATCATAAGATATCACTTATGAAGATCCTGTAAACATGGCTACACGTGAACTGAGTTAGGAAAGAGAACAGAGTCTCACATTTAGAAAACACTCATATGCCTGCATAAAGGGGATGGAGAGGTGGGGTGATGCATAAAACCAGAGTTTGATATAAGCACAGGGACCGTTCCAAAAACCAACTTTGGAATAGACAAGACCTACACCTTCCTCAGTGAAAGAGACTCAAAACCCCATATTTCCCGCAGAGGAATATATCTGACTAGTAAGAATCTTAAAACCTATGTATTGATATGACTCCATAAGGGAATCAAGTGTGTCCAGAGTGGCATAAACATGGCAGCGAGAATCAGCTCAAACCCACTATAAAAAGGAATTTCAAAAGCAAAACCAAAAAACAGGGAAATTCTTTACAATTCCTTCAGGGTGTCTGAGGAAACCTGGAAAGACCCTATCTACAATGACAGCTGGATGTGGCATAAGGCTGGACACTTGGGACTGAGAGGATTGGTGAGATTGGGTGAGCAAATGCAGACCCTTTCAAGCAATAATGCATGGCCCCCATTCCATGGGTCCCAACTCTCCAGGTTCAAGGGAATATTACTACAGCTATAACATGTACAGGAAACCTAGAGAATGGACACACTGTGAATACGAAAGGTTTCTAAAACTCAACGAATAGTCCCTCTCCTGGTGCTCCAGTTTGACTTTCCAACTGCCTTACTATCAATCTCCCAACTTGGAGAGACAGGCCCTTTAACCTCCTGGTTTGCACAGGTTCCCAATTTGGCAGAGGATGGAAGGGACGAGGGAGAACCCATGAGAGAGTAGCTGTTAGGCATTTGGACGGGCACATGTCACTCTAATTTCCCGGCAGGAAGAAGAATTAACCAAAGTCTCAGCCACCCACCGGGAACCAGTATAGGACATGATCCAAAATTTTGGACTTGCGTTCAGCTCACAAAAAACGAGTTGAGAAATGGAGCTCAGGGGCACAGCAATTCACAAACTGGCAGAGTGATAAAGGACAACTATCGTCCAAAAATCTGTTGAGGGAAGTCAACGAGGCGGACTTGAAAGCGAGGCAAAATAGCAGGAAACAGATTTCAAGAGGTACCTTGGAATCGCCTGTAAAGCACAGGAAGAGGGGCACAACTTGGACAATGGTACACTTGGCCAAAAAGGGCGTATGCGCTTTCTCCTGAATATATTCAGGAGAAAACGCATACGCCCTTTTTGGCCAAGCAAGCAAGCGGGCAATGCAAATCTGCACTACAAAGAAGTATCACTTCCCACCGGTCAAAAGGGACATCCACAAAATGTGTAAAAACCAGAAAGGCAAGACAGGCCCTGGAGAACAGGGAGCCTTGTTATGCTGATGGGCGGGATGTAAATTGCCAACTGCCTCACTGGAGGAGTGCATTGTGTTCCCTAAAACAAGTAAACAACAGAGCTACAGAGCCAAGGCCACTTCCAGTCTAGGGAATATACCTGGGGAAAACTGAAAATCAATAAGAAAGAGCCACCTCCAAATTTAGGGCTGCACTGGCTACAAGAACCTCAACTTGGGTACACCTTAAATATCCCAGGAAATATAAAAATGGTTCAAAACATTGTGGTACTTACGTACGATGGAATATTCCTCAGCCATGAAATCAATGTCATAAGACCAGTAGCAGCAAAGTGAGTGGATTCAGGTACGATGATTCTAAGTGAAATAAGTCACACAGAAAAAGAAACTTATCATAAGATATCACTTATGAAGATCCTGTAAACATGGCTACACGTGAACTGAGTTAGGAAAGAGAACAGAGTCTCACATTTAGAAAACACTCTTATGCCTGCATAAAGGGGATGGAGAGGTGGGGTGATGCATAAAACCAGAGTTTGATATAAGCACAGGGACCGTTCCAAAAACCAACTTTGGAATAGACAAGACCTACACCTTCCTCAGTGAAAGAGACTCAAAACCCCATATTTCCCGCAGAGGAATATATCTGACTAGTAAGAATCTTAAAACCTATGTATTGATATGACTCCATAAGGGAATCAAGTGTGTCCAGAGTGGCATAAATATGGCAGCGAGAATCAGCTCAAACCCACTATAAAAAGGAATTTCAAAAGCAAAACCAAAAAACAGGGAAATTCTTTACAATTCCTTCAGGGTGTCTGAGGAAACCTGGAAAGACCCTATCTACAATGACAGCTGGATGTGGCATAAGGCTGGACACTTGGGACTGAGAGGATTGGTGAGATTGGGTGAGCAAATGCAGACCCTTTCAAGCAATAATGCATGGCCCCCATTCCATGGGTCCCAACTCTCCAGGTTCAAGGGAATATTACTACAGCTATAACATGTACAGGAAACCTAGAGAATGGACACACTGTGAATACGAAAGGTTTCTAAAACTCAACGAATAGTCCCTCTCCTGGTGCTCCAGTTTGACTTTCCAACTGCCTTACTATCAATCTCCCAACTTGGAGAGACAGGCCCTTTAACCTCCTGGTTTGCACAGGTTCCCAATTTGGCAGAGGATGGAAGGGACGAGGGAGAACCCATGAGAGAGTAGCTGTTAGGCATTTGGACGGGCACATGTCACTCTAATTTCCCGGCAGGAAGAAGAATTAACCAAAGTCTCAGCCACCCACCGGGAACCAGTATAGGACAGGATCCAAAATTTTGGACTTGCGTTCAGCTCACAAAAAACGAGTTGAGAAATGGAGCTCAGGGGCACAGCAATTCACAAACTGCCAGAGTGATAAAGGACAACTATCGTCCAAAAATCTGTTGAGGGAAGTCAACGAGGCGGACTTGAAAGCGAGGCAAAATAGCAGGAAACAGATTTCAAGAGGTACCTTGGAATCGCCTGTAAAGCACAGGAAGAGGGGCACAACTTGGACAATGGTACACTTGGCCAAAAAGGGCGTATGCGCTTTCTCCTGAATATATTCAGGAGAAAACGCATACGCCCTTTTTGGCCAAGCAAGCAAGCGGGCAATGCAAATCTGCACTACAAAGAAGTATCACTTCCCACCGGTCAAAAGGGACATCCACAAAATGTGTAAAAACCAGAAAGGCAAGACAGGCCCTGGAGAACAGGGAGCCTTGTTATGCTGATGGGCGGGATGTAAATTGCCAACTGCCTCACTGGAGGAGTGCATTGTGTTCCCTAAAACAAGTAAACAACAGAGCTACAGAGCCAAGGCCACTTCCAGTCTAGGGAATATACCTGGGGAAAACTGAAAATCAATAAGAAAGAGCCACCTCCAAATTTAGGGCTGCACTGGCTACAAGAACCTCAACTTGGGTACACCTTAAATATCCCAGGAAATATAAAAATGGTTCAAAACATTGTGGTACTTACGTACGATGGAATATTCCTCAGCCATGAAATCAATGTCATAAGACCAGTAGCAGCAAAGTGAGTGGATTCAGGTACGATGATTCTAAGTGAAATAAGTCACACAGAAAAAGAAACTTATCATAAGATATCACTTATGAAGATCCTGTAAACATGGCTACACGTGAACTGAGTTAGGAAAGAGAACAGAGTCTCACATTTAGAAAACACTCTTATGCCTGCATAAAGGGGATGGAGAGGTGGGGTGATGCATAAAACCAGAGTTTGATATAAGCACAGGGACCGTTCCAAAAACCAACTTTGGAATAGACAAGACCTACACCTTCCTCAGTGAAAGAGACTCAAAACCCCATATTTCCCGCAGAGGAATATATCTGACTAGTAAGAATCTTAAAACCTATGTATTGATATGACTCCATAAGGGAATCAAGTGTGTCCAGAGTGGCATAAACATGGCAGCGAGAATCAGCTCAAACCCACTATAAAAAGGAATTTCAAAAGCAAAACCAAAAAACAGGGAAATTCTTTACAATTCCTTCAGGGTGTCTGAGGAAACCTGGAAAGACCCTATCTACAATGACAGCTGGATGTGGCATAAGGCTGGACACTTGGGACTGAGAGGATTGGTGAGATTGGGTGAGCAAATGCAGACCCTTTCAAGCAATAATGCATGGCCCCCATTCCATGGGTCCCAACTCTCCAGGTTCAAGGGAATATTACTACAGCTATAACATGTACAGGAAACCTAGAGAATGGACACACTGTGAATACGAAAGGTTTCTAAAACTCAATGAATAGTCCCTCTCCTGGTGCTCCAGTTTGACTTTCCAACTGCCTTACTATCAATCTCCCAACTTGGAGAGACAGGCCCTTTAACCTCCTGGTTTGCACAGGTTCCCAATTTGGCAGAGGATGGAAGGGACGAGGGAGAACCCATGAGAGAGTAGCTGTTAGGCATTTGGACGGGCACATGTCACTCTAATTTCCCGGCAGGAAGAAGAATTAACCAAAGTCTCAGCCACCCACCGGGAACCAGTATAGGACATGATCCAAAATTTTGGACTTGCGTTCAGCTCACAAAAAACCAGTTGAGAAATGGAGCTCAGGGGCACAGCAATTCACAAACTGGCAGAGTGATAAAGGACAACTATCGTCCAAAAATCTGTTGAGGGAAGTCAACGAGGCGGACTTGAAAGCGAGGCAAAATAGCAGGAAACAGATTTCAAGAGGTACCTTGGAATCGCCTGTAAAGCACAGGAAGAGGGGCACAACTTGGACAATGGTACACTTGGCCAAAAAGGGCGTATGCGCTTTCTCCTGAATATATTCAGGAGAAAACGCATACGCCCTTTTTGGCCAAGCAAGCAAGCGGGCAATGCAAATCTGCACTACAAAGAAGTATCACTTCCCACCGGTCAAAAGGGACATCCACAAAAAGTGTAAAAACCAGAAAGGCAAGACAGGCCCTGGAGAACAGGGAGCCTTGTTATGCTGATGGGCGGGATGTAAATTGCCAACTGCCTCACTGGAGGAGTGCATTGTGTTCCCTAAAACAAGTAAACAACAGAGCTACAGAGCCAAGGCCACATCCAGTCTAGGGAATATACCTGGGGAAAACTGAAAATCAATAAGAAAGAGCCACCTCCAAATTTAGGGCTGCACTGGCTACAAGAACCTCAACTTGGGTACACCTTAAATATCCCAGGAAATATAAAAATGGTTCAAAACATTGTGGTACTTACGTACGATGGAATATTCCTCAGCCATGAAATCAATGTCATACGACCAGTAGCAGCAAAGTGAGTGGATTCAGGTACGATGATTCTAAGTGAAATAAGTCACACAGAAAAAGAAACTTATCATAAGATATCACTTATGAAGATCCTGTAAACATGGCTACACGTGAACTCAGTTAGGAAAGAGAACAGAGTCTCACATTTAGAAAACACTCTTATGCCTGCATAAAGGGGATGGAGAGGTGGGGTGATGCATAAAACCAGAGTTTGATATAAGCACAGGGACCGTTCCAAAAACCAACTTTGGAATAGACAAGACCTACACCTTCCTCAGTGAAAGAGACTCAAAACCCCATATTTCCCACAGAGGAATATATCTGACTAGTAAGAATCTTAAAACCTATGTATTGATATGACTCCATAAGGGAATCAAGTGTGTCCAGAGTGGCATAAACATGGCAGCGAGAATCAGCTCAAACCCACTATAAAAAAGGAATTTCAAAAGCAAAACCAAAAAACAGGGAAATTCTTTACAATTCCTTCAGGGTGTCTGAGGAAACCTGGAAAGACCCTATCTACAATGACAGCTGGATGTGGCATAAGGCTGGACACTTGGGACTGAGAGGATTGGTGAGATTGGGTGAGCAAATGCAGACCCTTTCAAGCAATAATGCATGGCCCCCATTCCATGGGTCCCAACTCTCCAGGTTCAAGGGAATATTACTACAGCTATAACATGTACAGGAAACCTAGAGAATGGACACACTGTGAATACGAAAGGTTTCTAAAACTCAACGAATAGTCCCTCTCCTGGTGCTCCAGTTTGACTTTCCAACTGCCTTACTATCAATCTCCCAACTTGGAGAGACAGGCCCTTTAACCTCCTGGTTTGCACACGTTCCCAATTTGGCAGAGGATGGAAGGGACGAGGGAGAACCCATGAGAGAGTAGCTGTTAGGCATTTGGACGGGCACATGTCACTCTAATTTCCCGGCAGGAAGAAGAATTAACCAAAGTCTCAGCCACCCATCGGGAACCAGTATAGGACATGATCCAAAATTTTGGACTTGCGTTCAGCTCACAAAAAACGAGTTGAGAAATGGAGCTCAGGGGCACAGCAATTCACAAACTGGCAGAGTGATAAAGGACAACTATCGTCCAAAAATCTGTTGAGGGAAGTCAACGAGGCGGACTTGAAAGTGAGGCAAAATAGCAGGAAACAGATTTCAAGAGGTACGTTGGAATCGCCTGTAAAGCACAGGAAGAGGGGCACAACTTGGACAATGGTGCACTTGGCCAAAAAGGGCGTATGCGTTTTCTCCTGAATATATTCAGGAGAAAACGCATACGTCCTTGTTGGCCAAGCAAGCAAGCGGGCAATCCAAATCTGCACTACAAAGAAGTATCACTTCCCACCGGTCAAAAGGGACATCCACAAAATGTGTAAAAACCAGAAAGGCAAGACAGGCCCTGGAGAACAGGGAGCCTTGTTATGCTGATGGGCGGGATGTAAATTGCCAACTGCCTCACTGGAGGAGTGCATTGTGTTCCCTAAAACAAGTAAACAACAGAGCTACAGAGACAAGGCCACTTCCAGTCTAGGGAATATACCTTGGGAAAACTGAAAATCAATAAGAAAGAGCCACCTCCAAATTTAGGGCTGCACTGACTACAAGAACCTCAACTTGGGTACACCTTAAATATCCCAGGAAATATAAAAATGGTTCAAAACATTGTGGTACTTACGTACGATGGAATATTCCTCAGCCATGAAATCAATGTCATAAGACCAGTAGCAGCAAAGTGAGTGGATTCAGGTACGATGATTCTAAGTGAAATAAGTCACACAGAAAAAGAAACTTATCATAAGATATCACTTATGTAGATCCTGTAAACATGGCTACACGTGAACTCAGTTAGGAAAGAGAACAGAGTCTCACATTTAGAAAACACTCTTATGCCTGCATAAAGGGGAATGAGAGGTGGGGTGATGCATAAAACCAGAGTTTGATATAAGCACAGGGACCGTTTCAAAAACCAACTTTGGAATAGACAAGACCTACATCTTCCTCAGTGAAAGAGACTCAAAACCCCATATTTCCCGCAGAGGAATATATCTGACTAGTAAGAATCTTAAAACCTATGTATTGATATGACTCCATAAGGGAATCAAGTGTGTCTAGAGTGGCATAAACATGGCAGCGAGAATCAGCTCAAACCCACTATAAAAAGGAATTTCAAAAGCAAAACCAAAAAACAGGGAAATTCTTTACAATTCCTTCAGGTTGTCTGAGGAAACCTGGAAAGACCCTATCTACAATGACAGCTGGATGTGGCATAAGGCTGGACACTTGGGACTGAGAGGATTGGTGAGATTGGGTGAGCAAATGCAGACCCTTTCAAGCAATAATGCATGGCCCCCATTCCATGGGTCCCAACTCTCCAGGTTCAAGGGAATATTACTACAGCTATAACATGTACAGGAAACCTAGAGAATGGACACACTGTGAATACGAAAGGTTTCTAAAACTCAACGAATAGTCCCTCTCCTGGTGCTCCAGTTTGACTTTCCAACTGCCTTACTATCAATCTCCCAACTTGGAGAGACAGGCCCTTTAACCTCCTGGTTTGCACAGGTTCCCAATTTGGCAGAGGATGGAAGGGACGAGGGAGAACCCATGAGAGAGTAGCTGTTAGGCATTTGGACGGGCACATGTCACTCTAATTTCCCAGCAGGAAGAAGAATTAACCAAAGTCTCAGCCACCCACCGGGAACCAGTATAGGACATGATCCAAAATTTTGGACTTGCGTTCAGCTCACAAAAAACGAGTTGAGAAATGGAGCTCAGGGGCACAGCAATTCACAAACTGGCAGAGTGATAAAGGACAACTATCGTCCAAAAATCTGTTGAGGGAAGTCAACGAGGCGGACTTGAAAGCGAGGCAAAATAGCAAGAAACAGATTTCAAGAGGTACCTTGGAATCGCCTGTAAAGCACAGGAAGAGGGGCACAACATGGACAATGGTGCACTTGGCCAAAAAGGGCATATGCGTTTTCTCCTGAATATATTCAGGAGAAAACGCATATGCCCTTTTTGGCCAAGCAAGCAAGCGGGCAATGCAAATCTGCACTACAAAGAAGTATCATTTCCCACTGTTCAAAGGGACATCCACAAAATGTGTAAAAACCAGAAAGGCAAGACAGGCCCTGGAGAACAGGGAGCCTTGTTATGCTCATGATCGGGATGTAAATTGCCAACTGCCTCACTGGAGGAGTGCATTGTGTTCCCTAAAACAAGTAAACAACAGAGCTACAGAGCCAAGGCCACTTCCAGTCTAGGGAATATACCTTGGGAAAACTGAAAATCAATAAGAAAGAGCCACCTCCAAATTTATGGCTGCACTGGCTACAAGAACCTCAACTTGGGTACACCTTAAATATCCCAGGAAATATAAAAATGGTTCAAAACATTGTGGTACTTACGTACAATGGAATATCCCTCAGCCATGAAATCAATGTCATAAGACCAGTAGCAGCAAAGTGAGTGGATTCAGGTACGTTGATTCTAAGTGAAATAAGTCACACAGAAAAAGGAACTTATCATAAGATATCACTTATGAAGATCCTGTAAACATGGCTACACGTGAACTGAGTTAGGAAAGAGAACAGAGTCTCACATTTAGAAAACACTCATATGCCTGCATAAAGGGGATGGAGAGGTGGGGTGATGCATAAAACCAGAGTTTGATATAAGCACAGGGACCGTTCCAAAAACCAACTTTGGAATAGACAAGACCTACACCTTCCTCAGTGAAAGAGACTCAAAACCCCATATTTCCCGCAGAGGAATATATCTGACTAGTAAGAATCTTAAAACCTATGTATTGATATGACTCCATAAGGGAATCAAGTGTGTCCAGAGTGGCATAAACATGGCAGCGAGAATCAGCTCAAACCCACTATAAGAAGGAATTTCAAAAGCAAAACCAAAAAACAGGGAAATTCTTTACAATTCCTTCAGGGTGTCTGAGGAAACCTGGAAAGACCCTATCTACAATGACAGCTGGATGTGGCATAAGGCTGGACACTTGGGACTGAGAGGATTGGTGAGATTGGGTGAGCAAATGCAGACCCTTTCAAGCAATAATGCATGGCCCCCATTCCATGGGTCCCAACTCTCCAGGTTCAAGGGAATATTACTACAGCTATAACATGTACAGGAAACCTAGAGAATGGACACACTGTGAATACGAAAGGTTTCTAAAACTCAACGAATAGTCCCTCTCCTGGTGCTCCAGTTTGACTTTCCAACTGCCTTACTATCAATCTCCCAACTTGGAGAGACAGGCCCTTTAACCTCCTGGTTTGCACAGGTTCCCAATTTGGCAGAGGATGGAAGGGACGAGGGAGAACCCATGAGAGAGTAGCTGTTAGGCATTTGGACGGGCACATGTCACTCTAATTTCCCGGCAGGAAGAAGAATTAACCAAAGTCTCAGCCACCCACCGGGAACCAGTATAGGACATGATCCAAAATTTTGGACTTGCGTTCAGCTCACAAAAAACGAGTTGAGAAATGGAGCTCAGGGGCACAGCAATTCACAAACTGGCAGAGTGATAAAGGACAAATATCGTCCAAAAATCTGTTGAGGGAAGTCAACGAGGCGGACTTGAAAGCGAGGCAAAATAGCAGGAAACAGATTTCAAGAGGTACCTTGGAATCGCCTGTAAAGCACAGGAAGAGGGGCACAACTTGGACAATGGTACACTTGGCCAAAAAGGGCGTATGCGCTTTCTCCTGAATATATTCAGGAGAAAACGCATACGCCCTTTTTGGCCAAGCAAGCAAGCGGGCAATGCAAATCTGCACTACAAAGAAGTATCACTTCCCACCGGTCAAAAGGGACATCCACAAAATGTGTAAAAACCAGAAAGGCAAGACAGGCCCTGGAGAACAGGGAGCCTTGTTATGCTGATGGGTGGGATGTAAATTGCCAACTGCCTCACTGGAGGAGTGCATTGTGTTCCCTAAAACAAGTAAACAACAGAGCTACAAAGCCAAGGCCACTTCCAGTCTAGGGAATATACCTGGGGAAAACTGAAAATCAATAAGAAAGAGCCACCTCCAAATTTAGGGCTGCACTGGCTACAAGAACCTCAACTTGGGTACACCTTAAATATCCCAGGAAATATAAAAATGGTTCAAAACATTGTGGTACTTACGTACGATGGAATATTCCTCAGCCATGAAATCAATGTCATAAGACCAGTAGCAGCAAAGTGAGTGGATTCAGGTACGATGATTCTAAGTGAAATAAGTCACACAGAAAAAGAAACTTATCATAAGATATCACTTATGAAGATCCTGTAAACATGGCTACACGTGAACTCAGTTAGGAAAGAGAACAGAGTCTCACATTTAGAAAACACTCTTATGCCTGCATAAAGGGGATGGAGAGGTGGGGTGATGCATAAAACCAGAGTTTGATATAAGCACAGGGACCGTTCCAAAAACCAACTTTGGAATAGACAAGACCTACACCTTCCTCAGTGAAAGAGACTCAAAACCCCATATTTCCCGCAGAGGAATATATCTGACTAGTAAGAATCTTAAAACCTATGTATTGATATGACTCCATAAGGGAATCAAGTGTGTCCAGAGTGGCATAAACATGGCAGCGAGAATCAGCTCAAACCCACTATAAAAAGGAATTTCAAAAGCAAAACCAAAAAACAGGGAAATTCTTTACAATTCCTTCAGGGTGTCTGAGGAAACCTGGAAAGACCCTATCTACAATGACAGCTGGATGTGGCATAAGGCTGGACACTTGGGACTGAGAGGATTGGTGAGATTGGGTGAGCAAATGCAGACCCTTTCAAGCAATAATGCATGGCCCCCATTCCATGGGTCCCAACTCTCCAGGTTCAAGGGAATATTACTACAGCTATAACATGTACAGGAAACCTAGAGAATGGACACACTGTGAATACGAAAGGTTCCTAAAACTCAACGAATAGTCCCTCTCCTGGTGCTCCAGTTTGACTTTCCAACTGCCTTACTATCAATCTCCCAACTTGGAGAGACAGGCCCTTTAACCTCCTGGTTTGCACACGTTCCCAATTTGGCAGAGGATGGAAGGGACGAGGGAGAACCCATGAGAGAGTAGCTGTTAGGCATTTGGACGGGCACATGTCACTCTAATTTCCCGGCAGGAAGAAGAATTAACCAAAGTCTCAGCCACCCATCGGGAACCAGTATAGGACATGATCCAAAATTTTGGACTTGCGTTCAGCTCACAAAAAACGAGTTGAGAAATGGAGCTCAGGGGCACAGCAATTCACAAACTGGCAGAGTGATAAAGGACAACTATCGTCCAAAAATCTGTTGAGGGAAGTCAACGAGGCGGACTTGAAAGTGAGGCAAAATAGCAGGAAACAGATTTCAAGAGGTACGTTGGAATCGCCTGTAAAGCACAGGAAGAGGGGCACAACTTGGACAATGGTGCACTTGGCCAAAAAGGGCGTATGCGTTTTCTCCTGAATATATTCAGGAGAAAATGCATACGTCCTTGTTGGCCAAGCAAGCAAGCGGGCAATCCAAATCTGCACTACAAAGAAGTATCACTTCCCACCGGTCAAAAGGGACATCCACAAAATGTGTAAAAACCAGAAAGGCAAGACAGACCCTGGAGAACTGGGAGCCTTGTTATGCTGATGGGCGGGATGTAAATTGCCAACTGCCTCACTGGAGGAGTGCATTGTGTTCCCTAAAACAAGTAAACAACAGAGCTACAGAGCCAAGGCCACTTCCAGTCTAGGGAATATACCTGGGGAAAACTGAAAATCAATAAGAAAGAGCCACCTCCAAATTTAGGGCTGCACTGGCTACAAGAACCTCAACTTGGGTACACCTTAAATATCCCAGGAAATATAAAAATGGTTCAAAATATTGTGGTACTTACGTACGATGGAATATTCCTCAGCCATGAAATCAATGTCATAAGACCAGTAGCAGCAAAGTGAGTGGATTCAGGTACGATGATTCTAAGTGAAATAAGTCACACAGAAAAAGAAACTTATCATAAGATATCACTTATGAAGATCCTGTAAACATGGCTACACGTGAACTCAGTTAGGAAAGAGAACAGAGTCTCACATTTAGAAAACACTCTTATGCCTGCATAAAGGGGAATGAGAGGTGGGGTGATGCATAAAACCAGAGTTTGATATAAGCACAGGGACCGTTTCAAAAACCAACTTTGGAATAGACAAGACCTACATCTTCCTCAGTGAAAGAGACTCAAAACCCCATATTTCCCGCAGAGGAATATATCTGACTAGTAAGAATCTTAAAACCTATGTATTGATATGACTCCATAAGGGAATCAAGTGTGTCTAGAGTGGCATAAACATGGCAGCGAGAATCAGCTCAAACCCACTATAAAAAGGAATTTCAAAAGCAAAACCAAAAAACAGGGAAATTCTTTACAATTCCTTCAGGGTGTCTGAGGAAACCTGGAAAGACCCTATCTACAATGACAGCTGGATGTGGCATAAGGCTGGACACTTGGGACTGAGAGGATTGGTGAGATTGGGTGAGCAAATGCAGACCCTTTCAAGCAATAATGCATGGCCCCCATTCCATGGGTCCCAACTCTCCAGGTTCAAGGGAATATTACTACAGCTATAACATGTACAGGAAACCTAGAGAATGGACACACTGTGAATACGAAAGGTTTCTAAAACTCAACGAATAGTCCCTCTCCTGGTGCTCCAGTTTGACTTTCCAACTGCCTTACTATCAATCTCCCAACTTGGAGAGACAGGCCCTTTAACCTCCTGGTTTGCACAGGTTCCCAATTTGGCAGAGGATGGAAGGGACGAGGGAGAACCCATGAGAGAGTAGCTGTTAGGCATTTGGACGGGCACATGTCACTCTAATTTCCCGGCAGGAAGAAGAATTAACCAAAGTCTCAGCCACCCACCGGGAACCAGTATAGGACATGATCCAAAATTTTGGACTTGCGTTCAGCTCACAAAAAACGAGTTGAGAAATGGAGCTCAGGGGCACAGCAATTCACAAACTGGCAGAGTGATAAAGGACAACTATCGTCCAAAAATCTGTTGAGGGAAGTCAACGAGGCGGACTTGAAAGTGAGGCAAAATAGCAGGAAACAGATTTCAAGAGGTACGTTGGAATCGCCTGTAAAGCACAGGAAGAGGGGCAGAACTTGGACAATGGTGCACTTGGCCAAAAAGGGCGTATGCGTTTTCTCCTGAATATATTCAGGAGAAAACGCATACGCCCTTTTTGGCCAAGCAAGCAAGCGGGCAATGCAAATCTGCACTACAAAGAAGTATCACTTCCCACCGGTCAAAAGGGACATCCACAAAATGTGTAAAAACCAGAAAGGCAAGACAGGCCCTGGAGAACAGGGAGCCTTGTTATGCTGATGGGCGGGATGTAAATTGCCAACTGCCTCACTGGAGGAGTGCATTGTGTTCCCTAAAACAAGTAAACAACAGAGCTACAGAGCCAAGGCCACTTCCAGTCTAGGGAATATACCTTGGGAAAACTGAAAATCAATAAGAAAGAGCCACCTCCAAATTTAGGGCTGCACTGACTACAAGAACCTCAACTTGGGTACACCTTAAATATCCCAGGAAATATAAAAATGGTTCAAAACATTGTGGTACTTACGTACGATGGAATATTCCTCAGCCATGAAATCAATGTCATAAGACCAGTAGCAGCAAAGTGAGTGGATTCAGGTACGATGATTCTAAGTGAAATAAGTCACACAGAAAAAGAAACTTATCATAAGATATCACTTATGAAGATCCTGTAAACATGGCTACACGTGAACTCAGTTAGGAAAGAGAACAGAGTCTCACATTTAGAAAACACTCTTATGCCTGCATAAAGGGGATGGAGAGGTGGGGTGATGCATAAAACCAGAGTTTGATATAAGCACAGGGACCGTTCCAAAAACCAACTTTGGAATAGACAAGACCTACACCTTCCTCAGTGAAAGAGACTCAAAACCCCATATTTCCCGCAGAGGAATATATCTGACTAGTAAGAATCTTAAAACCTATGTATTGATATGACTCCATAAGGGAATCAAGTGTGTCCAGAGTGGCATAAACATGGCAGCGAGAATCAGCTCAAACCCACTATAAAAAGGAATTTCAAAAGCAAAACCAAAAAACAGGGAAATTCTTTACAATTCCTTCAGGGTGTCTGAGGAAACCTGGAAAGACCCTATCTACAATGACAGCTTGATGTGGCATAAGGCTGGACACTTGGGACTGAGAGGATTGGTGAGATTGGGTGAGCAAATGCAGACCCTTTCAAGCAATAATGCATGGCCCCCATTCCATGGGTCCCAACTCTCCAGGTTCAAGGGAATATTACTACAGCTATAACATGTACAGGAAACCTAGAGAATGGACACACTGTGAATACGAAAGGTTTCTAAAACTCAACGAATAGTCCCTCTCCTGGTGCTCCAGTTTGACTTTCCAACTGCCTTACTATCAATCTCCCAACTTGGAGAGACAGGCCCTTTAACCTCCTGGTTTGCACAGGTTCCCAATTTGGCAGAGGATGGAAGGGACGAGGGAGAACCCATGAGAGAGTAGCTGTTAGGCATTTGGACGGGCACATGTCACTCTAATTTCCCGGCAGGAAGAAGAATTAACCAAAGTCTCAGCCACCCACCGGGAACCAGTATAGGACATGCTCCAAAATTTTGGACTTGCGTTCAGCTCACAAAAAACGAGTTGAGAAATGGAGCTCAGGGGCACAGCAATTCACAAACTGGCAGAGTGATAAAGGACAACTATCGTCCAAAAATCTGTTGAGGGAAGTCAACGAGGCGGACTTGAAAGCGAGGCAAAATAGCAGGAAACAGATTTCAAGGGGTACCTTGGAATCGCCTGTAAAGCACAGGAAGAGGGGCACAACTTGGACAATGGTGCACTTGGCCAAAAAGGGCGTATGCGTTTTCTCCTGAATATATTCAGGAGAAAACGCATACGCCCTTTTTGGCCAAGCAAGCAAGCGGGCAATGCAAATCTGCACTACAAAGAAGTATCACTTCCCACCGGTCAAAAGGGACATCCACAAAATGTGTAAAAACCAGAAAGGCAAGACAGGCGCTGGAGAACTGGGAGCTTTTTTATGCTGATGGTCGGGATGTAAATTGCCAACTGCCTCACTGGAGGAGTGCATTGTGTTCCCTAAAACAAGTAAACAACAGAGCTACAGAGCCAAGGCCACTTCCAGTCTAGGGAATATACCTTGGGAAAACTGAAAATCAATAAGAAAGAGCCACCTCCAAATTTAGGGCTGCACTGACTACAAGAACCTCAACTTGGGTACACCTTAAATATCCCAGGAAATATAAAAATGGTTCAAAACATTGTGGTACTTACGTACGATGGAATATTCCTCAGCCATGAAATCAATGTCATAAGACCAGTAGCAGCAAAGTGAGTGGATTCAGGTACGATGATTCTAAGTGAAATAAGTCACACAGAAAAAGAAACTTATCATAAGATATCACTTATGAAGATCCTGTAAACATGGCTACACGTGAACTCAGTTAGGAAAGAGAACAGAGTCTCACATTTAGAAAACACTCTTATGCCTGCATAAAGGGGAAGGAGAGGTGGGGTGATGCATAAAACCAGAGTTTGATATAAGCACAGGGACCGTTCCAAAAACCAACTTTGGAATAGACAAGACCTACACCTTCCTCAGTGAAAGAGACTCAAAACCCCATATTTCCCGCAGAGGAATATATCTGACTAGTAAGAATATTAAAACCTATGTATTGATATGACTCCATAAGGGAATCAAGTGTGTCCAGAGTGGCATAAACATGGCAGCGAGAATCAGCTCAAACCCACTATAAAAAGGAATTTCAAAAGCAAAACCAAAAAACAGGGAAATTCTTTACAATTCCTTCAGGGTGTCTGAGGAAACCTGGAAAGACCCTGTCTACAATGACAGCTGGATGTGGCATAAGGCTGGACACTTGGGACTGAGAGGATTGGTGAGATTGGGTGAGCAAATGCAGACCCTTTCAAGCAATAATGCATGGCCCCCATTCCATGGGTCCCAACTCTCCATGTTCAAGGGAATATTACTACAGCTATAACATGTACAGAAAACCTAGAGAATGGACACACTGTGAATACGAAAGGTTTCTAAAACTCAACGAATAGTCCCTCTCCTGGTGCTCCAGTTTGACTTTCCAACTGCCTTACTATCAATCTCCCAACTTGGAGAGACAGGCCCTTTAACCTCCTGGTTTGCACACGTTCCCAATTTGGCAGAGGATGGAAGGGACGAGGGAGAACCCATGAGAGAGTAGCTGTTAGGCATTTGGACGGGCACATGTCACTCTAATTTCCCGGCAGGAAGAAGAATTAACCAAAGTCTCAGCCACCCATCGGGAACCAGTATAGGACATGATCCAAAATTTTGGACTTGCGTTCAGCTCACAAAAAACGAGTTGAGAAATGGAGCTCAGGGGCACAGCAATTCACAAACTGGCAGAGTGATAAAGGACAACTATCGTCCAAAAATCTGTTGAGGGAAGTCAACGAGGCGGACTTGAAAGTGAGGCAAAATAGCAGGAAACAGATTTCAAGAGGTACGTTGGAATCGCCTGTAAAGCACAGGAAGAGGGGCACAACTTGGACAATGGTGCACTTGGCCAAAAAGGGCGTATGCGTTTTCTCCTGAATATATTCAGGAGAAAACGCATACGTCCTTGTTGGCCAAGCAAGCAAGCGGGCAATCCAAATCTGCACTACAAAGAAGTATCACTTCCCACCGGTCAAAAGGGACATCCACAAAATGTGTAAAAACCAGAAAGGCAAGACAGACCCTGGAGAACTGGGAGCCTTGTTATGCTGATGGGCGGGATGTAAATTGCCAACTGCCTCACTGGAGGAGTGCATTGTGTTCCCTAAAACAAGTAAACAACAGAGCTACAGAGCCAAGGCCACTTCCAGTCTAGGGAATATACCTGGGGAAAACTGAAAATCAATAAGAAAGAGCCACCTCCAAATTTAGGGCTGCACTGGCTACAAGAACCTCAACTTGGGTACACCTTAAATATCCCAGGAAATATAAAAATGGTTCAAAACATTGTGGTACTTACGTACGATGGAATATTCCTCAGCCATGAAATCAATGTCATAAGACCAGTAGCAGCAAAGTGAGTGGATTCAGGTACGATGATTCTAAGTGAAATAAGTCACACAGAAAAAGAAACTTATCATAAGATATCACTTATGAAGATCCTGTAAACATGGCTACACGTGAACTCAGTTAGGAAAGAGAACAGAGTCTCACATTTAGAAAACACTCTTATGCCTGCATAAAGGGGAATGAGAGGTGGGGTGATGCATAAAACCAGAGTTTGATATAAGCACAGGGACCGTTTCAAAAACCAACTTTGGAATAGACAAGACCTACATCTTCCTCAGTGAAAGAGACTCAAAACCCCATATTTCCCACAGAGGAATATATCTGACTAGTAAGAATCTTAAAACCTATGTATTGATATGACTCCATAAGGGAATCAAGTGTGTCTAGAGTGGCATAAACATGGCAGCGAGAATCAGCTCAAACCCACTATAAAAAGGAATTTCAAAAGCAAAACCAAAAAACAGGGAAATTCTTTACAATTCCTTCAGGGTGTCTGAGGAAACCTGGAAAGACCCTATCTACAATGACAGCTGGATGTGGCATAAGGCTGGACACTTGGGACTGAGAGGATTGGTGAGATTGGGTGAGCAAATGCAGACCCTTTCAAGCAATAATGCATGGCCCCCATTCCATGGGTCCCAACTCTCCAGGTTCAAGGGAATATTACTACAGCTATAACATGTACAGGAAACCTAGAGAATGGACACACTGTGAATACGAAAGGTTTCTAAAACTCAACGAATAGTCCCTCTCCTGGTGCTCCAGTTTGACTTTCCAACTGCCTTACTATCAATCTCCCAACTTGGAGAGACAGGCCCTTTAACCTCCTGGTTTGCACAGGTTCCCAATTTGGCAGAGGATGGAAGGGACGAGGGAGAACCCATGAGAGAGTAGCTGTTAGGCATTTGGACGGGCACATGTCACTCTAATTTCCCGGCAGGAAGAAGAATTAACCAAAGTCTCAGCCACCCACCGGGAACCAGTATAGGACATGATCCAAAATTTTGGACTTGCGTTCAGCTCACAAAAAACGAGTTGAGAAATGGAGCTCAGGGGCACAGCAATTCACAAACTGGCAGAGTGATAAAGGACAACTATCGTCCAAAAATCTGTTGAGGGAAGTCAACGAGGCGGACTTGAAAGTGAGGCAAAATAGCAGGAAACAGATTTCAAGAGGTACGTTGGAATCGCCTGTAAAGCACAGGAAGAGGGGCAGAACTTGGACAATGGTGCACTTGGCCAAAAAGGGCGTATGCGTTTTCTCCTGAATATATTCAGGAGAAAACGCATACGCCCTTTTTGGCCAAGCAAGCAAGCGGGCAATGCAAATCTGCACTACAAAGAAGTATCACTTCCCACCGGTCAAAAGGGACATCCACAAAATGTGTAAAAACCAGAAAGGCAAGACAGGCCCTGGAGAACAGGGAGCCTTGTTATGCTGATGGGCGGGATGTAAATTGCCAACTGCCTCACTGGAGGAGTGCATTGTGTTCCCTAAAACAAGTAAACAACAGAGCTACAGAGCCAAGGCCACTTCCAGTCTAGGGAATATACCTTGGGAAAACTGAAAATCAATAAGAAAGAGCCACCTCCAAATTTAGGGCTGCACTGACTACAAGAACCTCAACTTGGGTACACCTTAAATATCCCAGGAAATATAAAAATGGTTCAAAACATTGTGGTACTTACGTACGATGGAATATTCCTCAGCCATGAAATCAATGTCATAAGACCAGTAGCAGCAAAGTGAGTGGATTCAGGTACGATGATTCTAAGTGAAATAAGTCACACAGAAAAAGAAACTTATCATAAGATATCACTTATGAAGATCCTGTAAACATGGCTACACGTGAACTCAGTTAGGAAAGAGAACAGAGTCTCACATTTAGAAAACACTCTTATGCCTGCATAAAGGGGATGGAGAGGTGGGGTGATGCATAAAACAAGAGTTTGATATAAGCACAGGGACCGTTCCAAAAACCAACTTTGGAATAGACAAGACCTACACCTTCCTCAGTGAAAGAGACTCAAAACCCCATATTTCCCGCAGAGGAATATATCTGACTAGTAAGAATCTTAAAACCTATGTATTGATATGACTCCATAAGGGAATCAAGTGTGTCCAGAGTGGCATAAACATGGCAGCGAGAATCAGCTCAAACCCACTATAAAAAGGAATTTCAAAAGCAAAACCAAAAAACAGGGAAATTCTTTACAATTCCTTCAGGGTGTCTGAGGAAACCTGGAAAGACCCTATCTACAATGACAGCTTGATGTGGCATAAGGCTGGACACTTGGGACTGAGAGGATTGGTGAGATTGGGTGAGCAAATGCAGACCCTTTCAAGCAATAATGCATGGCCCCCATTCCATGGGTCCCAACTCTCCAGGTTCAAGGGAATATTACTACAGCTATAACATGTACAGGAAACCTAGAGAATGGACACACTGTGAATACGAAAGGTTTCTAAAACTCAACGAATAGTCCCTCTCCTGGTGCTCCAGTTTGACTTTCCAACTGCCTTACTATCAATCTCCCAACTTGGAGAGACAGGCCCTTTAACCTCCTGGTTTGCACAGGTTCCCAATTTGGCAGAGGATGGAAGGGACGAGGGAGAACCCATGAGAGAGTAGCTGTTAGGCATTTGGATGGGCCCATGTCACTCTAATTTCCCGGCAGGAAGAAGAATTAACCAAAGTCTCAGCCACCCACCGGGAACCAGTATAGGACATGATCCAAAATTTTGGACTTGCGTTCAGCTCACAAAAAACGAGTTGAGAAATGGAGCTCAGGGGCACAGCAATTCACAAACTGGCAGAGTGATAAAGGACAACTATCGTCCAAAAATCTGTTGAGGGAAGTCAACGAGGTGGACTGAAAACGAGGCAAAATAGCAGGAAACAGATTTCAAGAGGTACCTTGGAATCGCCTGTAAAGCACAGGAAGAGGGGCACAACTTGGACAATGATGCACTTGGCCAAAAAGGACGTATGCGTTTTCTCCTGAATATATTCAGGAGAAAACGCATACGTCCTTTTTGGCCAAGCAAGCAAGCGGGCAATCCAAATCTGCACTACAAAGAAGTATCACTTCCCACCGGTCCAAAGGGACATCCACAAAATGTGTAAAAACCAGAAAGGCAAGACAGGCCCTGGAGAACAGGGAGCCTTGTTATGCTGATGGGCGGGATGTAAATTGCCAACTGCCTCACTGGAGGAGTGCATTGTGTTCCCTAAAACAAGTAAACAACAGAGCTACAGAGACAAGGCCACTTCCAGTCTAGGGAATATACCTTGGGAAAACTGAAAATCAATAAGAAAGAGCCACCTCCAAATTTAGGGCTGCACTGACTACAAGAACCTCAACTTGGGTACACCTTAAATATCCCAGGAAATATAAAAATGGTTCAAAATATTGTGGTACTTACGTACGATGGAATATTCCTCAGCCATGAAATCAATGTCATAAGACCAGTAGCAGCAAAGTGAGTGCATTCAGGTACGATGATTCTAAGTGAAATAAGTCACACAGAAAAAGAAACTTATCATAAGATATCACTTATGAAGATCCTGTAAACATGGCTACATGTGAACTGAGTTAGGAAAGAGAACAGAGTCTCACATTTAGAAAACACTCTTATGCCTGCATAAAGGGGAATGAGAGGTGGGGTGATGCATAAAACCAGAGTTTGATATAAGCACAGGGACCGTTTCAAAAACCAACTTTGGAATAGACAAGACCTACATCTTCCTCAGTGAAAGAGACTCAAAACCCCATATTTCCCGCAGAGGAATATATCTGACTAGTAAGAATCTTAAAACCTATGTATTGATATGACTCCATAAGGGAATCAAGTGTGTCTAGAGTGGCATAAACATGGCAGCGAGAATCAGCTCAAACCCACTATAAAAAGGAATTTCAAAAGCAAAACCAAAAAACAGGGAAATTCTTTACAATTCCTTCAGGGTGTCTGAGGAAACCTGGAAAGACCCTATCTACAATGACAGCTGGATGTGGCATAAGGCTGGACACTTGGGACTGAGAGGATTGGTGAGATTGGGTGAGCAAATGCAGACCCTTTCAAGCAATAATGCATGGCCCCCATTCCATGGGTCCCAACTCTCCAGGTTCAAGGGAATATTACTACAGCTATAACATGTACAGGAAACCTAGAGAATGGACACACTGTGAATACGAAAGGTTTCTAAAACTCAACGAATAGTCCCTCTCCTGGTGCTCCAGTTTGACTTTCCAACTGCCTTACTATCAATCTCCCAACTTGGAGAGACAGGCCCTTTAACCTCCTGGTTTGCACAGGTTCCCAATTTGGCAGAGGATGGAAGGGACGAGGGAGAACCCATGAGAGAGTAGCTGTTAGGCATTTGGACGGGCACATGTCACTCTAATTTCCCGGCAGGAAGAAGAATTAACCAAAGTCTCAGCCACCCACCGGGAACCAGTATAGGACATGCTCCAAAATTTTGGACTTGCGTTCAGCTCACAAAAAACGAGTTGAGAAATGGAGCTCAGGGGCACAGCAATTCACAAACTGGCAGAGTGATAAAGGACAACTATCGTCCAAAAATCTGTTGAGGGAAGTCAACGAGGCGGACTTGAAATCGAGGCAAAATAGCAGGAAACAGATTTCAAGAGGTACGTTGGAATCGCCTGTAAAGCACAGGAAGAGGGGCACAACTTGGACAATGGTGCACTTGGCCAAAAAGGGCGTATGCGTTTTCTCCTGAATATATTCAGGAGAAAACGCATACGTCCTTGTTGGCCAAGCAAGCAAGCGGGCAATCCAAATCTGCACTACAAAGAAGTATCACTTCCCACCAGTCAAAAGGGACATCCACAAAATGTGTAAAAACCAGAAAGGCAAGACAGGCGCTGGAGAACTGGGAGCTTTTTTATGCTGATGGGCGGGATGTAAATTGCCAACTGCCTCACTGGAGGAGTGCATTGTGTTCCCTAAAACAAGTAAACAACAGAGCTACAGAGCCAAGGCCACTTCCAGTCTAGGGAATATACCTTGGGAAAACTGAAAATCAATAAGAAAGAGCCACCTCCAAATTTAGGGCTGCACTGACTACAAGAACCTCAACTTGGGTACAACTTAAATATCCCAGGAAATATAAAAATGGTTCAAAACATTGTGGTACTTACGTACGATGGAATATCCCTCAGCCATGAAATCAATGTCATAAGACCAGTAGCAGCAAAGTGAGTGGATTCAGGTACGATGATTCTAAGTGAAATAAGTCACACAGAAAAAGGAACTTATCATAAGATATCACTTATGAAGATCCTGTAAACATGGCTACACCTGAACTGAGTTAGGAAAGAGAACAGAGTCTCACATTTAGAAAACACTCTTATGCCTCCATAAAGGGGATGGAGAGGTGGGGTGATGCATAAAACCAGAGTTTGATATAAGCACAGGGACAGTTCCAAAAACCAACTTTGGAATAGACAAGACCTACACCTTCCTTAGTGAAAGAGACTCAAAACCCCATATTTCCCGCAGAGGAATATATCTGACTAGTAAGAATCTTAAAACCTATGTATTGATATGACTCCATAAGGGAATCAAGTGTGTCTAGAGTGGCATAAACATGGCAGCGAGAATCAGCTCAAACCCACTATAAAAAGGAATTTCAAAAGCAAAACCAAAAAACAGGGAAATTCTTTACAATTCCTTCAGGGTGTCTGAGGAAACCTGGAAAGACCCTATCTACAATGACAGCTGGATGTGGCATAAGGCTGGACACTTGGGACTGAGAGGATTGGTGAGATTGGGTGAGCAAATGCAGACCCTTTCAAGCAATAATGCATGGCCCCCATTCCATGGGTCCCAACTCTCCAGTTTCAAGGGAATATTACTACAGCTATAACATGTACAGGAAACCTAGAGAATGGACACACTGTGAATACGAAAGGTTTCTAAAACTCAACGAATAGTCCCTCTCCTGGTGCTCCAGTTTGACTTTCCAACTGCCTTACTATCAATCTCCCAACTTGGAGAGACAGGCCCTTTAAACTCCAGGTTTGCACAGGTTCCCAATTTGGCAGAGGATGGAAGGGACGAGGGAGAACCCATGAGAGAGTAGCTGTTAGGCATTTGGACGGGCACATGTCACTCTAATTTCCCGGCAGGAAGAAGAATTAACCAAAGTCTCAGCCACCCACCGGGAACCAGTATAGGGCATGATCCAAAATTTTGGACTTGCGTTCAGCTCACTAAAAACGAGTTGAGAAATGGAGCTCAGGGGCACAGCAATTCACAAACTGGCAGAGTGATAAAGGACAACTATCGTCCAAAAATCTGTTGAGGGAAGTCAACGAGGCGGACTTGAACGCGAGGCAAAATAGCAGGAAACAGATTTCAAGAGGTACGTTGGAATCGCCTGTAAAGCACAGGAATAGAGGCACAACTTGGACAATGGTGCACTTGGCCAAAAAGGGCGTATGCGTTTTCTCCTGAATATATTCAGGAGAAAACGCATACGCCCTTTTTGGCCAAGCAAGCAAGCAGGCAATGCAAATCTGCACTACAAAGAAGTATCATTTCCCACCGGTCAAAAGGGACATCCACAAAATGTGTAAAAACCAGAAAGGCAAGACAGGCCCTGGAGAACAGGGAGCCTTGTTATGCTGATGGGCGGGATGTAAATTGCCAACTGCCTCACTGGAGGAGTGCATTGTGTTCCCTAAAACAAGTAAACAACAGAGCTACAGAGCCAAGGCCACATCCAGTCTAGGGAATATACCTTGGGAAAACTGAAAATCAATAAGAAACAGCCACCTCCAAATTTAGGGCTGCACTGGCTACAAGAACCTCAACTGGGTACACCTTAAATATCCCAGGAAATATAAAAATGGTTCAAAACATTGTGGTACTTACGTACGATGGAATATACCTCAGCGATGAAATCAATGTCATAAAACCAGTAGCAGCAAAGTGAGTGGATTCAGGTACGATGATTCTAAGTGAAATAAGTCACACAGAAAAAGAAACTTATCATAAGATATCACTTATGAAGATCCTGTAAACATGGCTACACGTGAACTGAGGTAGGAAAGAGAACAGAGTCTCACATTTAGAAAACACTCTTATGCCTGCATAAAGGGGATGGAGAGGTGGGGTGATGCATAAAACCAGAGTTTGATATAAGCACAGGGACCGTTCCAAAAACCAACTTTGGAATAGACAAGACCTACACCTTCCTCAGTGAAAGAGACTCAAAACTCCATATTTCCCACAGAGGAATATATCTGACTAGTAAGAATCTTAAAACCTATGTATTGATATGACTCCATAAGGGAATCAAGTGTGTCTAGAGTGGCATAAACATGGCAGCGAGAATCAGCTCAAACCCACTATAAAAAGGAATTTCAAAAGCAAACCCAAAAAACAGGGAAATTCTTTACAATTCCTTCAGGGTGTCTGAGGAAACCTGGAAAGACCCTATCTACAATGACAGCTGGATGTGGCATAAGGCTGGACACTTGGGACTGAGAGGATTGGTGAGATTGGGTGAGCAAATGCAGACCCTTTCAAGCAATAATGCATGGCCCCCATTCCATGGGTCCCAACTCTCCAGGTTCAAGGGAATATTACTACAGCTATAACATGTACAGGAAACCTAGAGAATGGACACACTGTGAATACGAAAGGTTTCTAAAACTCAACGAATAGTCCCTCTCCTGGTGCTCCAGTTTGACTTTCCAACTGCCTTACTATCAATCTCCCAACTTGGAGAGACAGGCCCTTTAACCTCCTGGTTTGCACAGGTTCCCAATTTGGCAGAGGATGGAAGGGACGAGGGAGAACCCATGAGAGAGTAGCTGTTAGGCATTTGGACGGGCACATGTCACTCTGATTTCCCGGCAGGAAGAAGAATTAACCAAAGTCTCAGCCACCCACCGGGAACCAGTATAGGACATGCTCCAAAATTTTGGACTTGCGTTCAGCTCACAAAAAACGAGTTGAGAAATGGAGCTCAGGGGCACAGCAATTCACAAACTGGCAGAGTGATAAAGGACAACTATCGTCCAAAAATCTGTTGAGGGAAGTCAACGAGGCGGACTTGAAAGCGAGGCAAAATAGCAGGAAACAGATTTCAAGGGGTACCTTGGAATCGCCTGTAAAGCACAGGAAGAGGGGCACAACTTGGACAATGGTGCACTTGGCCAAAAAGGGCGTATGCGTTTTCTCCTGAATATATTCAGGAGAAAACGCATACGCCCTTTTTGGCCAAGCAAGCAAGCGGGCAATGCAAATCTGCACTACAAAGAAGTATCACTTCCCACCGGTCAAAAGGGACATCCACAAAATGTGTAAAAACCAGAAAGGCAAGACAGGCCCTGGAGAACAGGGAGCCTTGTTATGCTGATGGGCGGGATGTAAATTGCCAACTGCCTCACTGGAGGAGTGCATTGTGTTCCCTAAAACAAGTAAACAACAGAGCTACAGAGCCAAGGCCACTTCCAGTCTAGGGAATATACCTTGGGAAAACTGAAAATCAATAAGAAAGAGCCACCTCCAAATTTAGGGCTGCACTGACTACAAGAACCTCAACTTGGGTACACCTTAAATATCCCAGGAAATATAAAAATGGTTCAAAACATTGTGGTACTTACGTACGATGGAATATCCCTCAGCCATGAAATCAATGTCATAAGACCAGTAGCAGCAAAGTGAGTGGATTCAGGTACGATGATTCTAAGTGAAATAAGTCACACAGAAAAAGAAACTTATCATAAGATATCACTTATGAAGATCCTGTAAACATGGCTACACGTGAACTGAGTTAGGAAAGAGAACAGAGTCTCACATTTAGAAAACACTCTTATGCCTGCATAAAGGGGATGGAGAGGTGGGGTGATGCATAAAACCAGAGTTTGATATAAGCACAGGGACCGTTTCAAAAACCAACTTTGGAATTGACAAGACCAACACCTTCCTCAGTGAAAGAGACTCAAAACCCCATATTTCCCACAGAGGAATATATCTGACTAGTAAGAATCTTAAAACCTATGTATTGATATGTCTCCATAAGGGAATCAAGTGTGTCTAGAGTGGCATAAACATGGCAGCGAGAATCAGCTCAAACCCACTATAAAAAGGAATTTCAAAAGCAAAACCAAAAAACAGGGAAATTCTTTACAATTCCTTCAGGGTGTCTGAGGAAACCTGGAAAGACCCTATCTACAATGACAGCTGGATGTGGCATAAGGCTGGACACTTGGGACTGAGAGGATTGGTGAGATTGGGTGAGCAAATGCAGACCCTTTCAAACAATAATGCATGGCCCCCATTCCATGGGTCCCAACTCTCCATGTTCAAGGGAATATTACTACAGCTATAACATGTACAGGAAACCTAGAGAATGGACACACTGTGAATACGAAAGGTTTCTAAAACTCAACGAATAGTCCCTCTCCTGGTGCTCCAGTTTGACTTTCCAACTGCCTTACTATCAATCTCCCAACTTGGAGAGACAGGCCCTTTAACCTCTTGGTTTGCACAGGTTCCCAATTTGGCAGAGGATGGAAGGGACGAGGGAGAACCCATGAGAGAGTAGCTGTTAGGCATTTGGACTGGCACATGTCACTCTAATTTCCCGGCAGGAAGAAGAATTAACCAAAGTCTCAGCCACCCACCGGGAACCAGTATAGGACATGATCCAAAATTTTGGACTTGCGTTCAGCTCACAAAAAACGAGTTGAGAAATGGAGCTCAGGGGCACAGCAATTCACAAACTGGCAGAGTGATAAAGGACAACTATCATCCAAAAATCTGTTGAGGGAAGTCAACGAGGCGGACTTGAAAGTGAGGCAAAATAGCAGGAAACAAATTTCAAGAGGTACGTTGGAATCGCCTGTAAAGCACAGGAAGAGGGGCACAACTTGGACAATGGTGCACTTGGCCAAAAAGGGCGTATGCGTTTTCTCCTGAATATATTCAGGAGAAAACGCATACGCCCTTTTTGGCCAAGCAAGCAAGCGGGCAATGCAAATCTGCACTACAAAGAAGTATCATTTCCCACCGGTCAAAAGGGACATCCACAAAATGTGTAAAAACCAGAGGGGCAAGACAGGCCCTGGAGAACAGGGAGCCTTGTTATGCTGATGGGAGGGATGTAAATTGCCAACTGCCTCACTGGAGGAGTGCATTGTGTTCCCTAAAACAAGTAAATAACAGAGCTACAGAGCCAAGGCCACTTCCAGTCTAGGGAATATACCTTGGGAAAACTGAAAATCAATAAGAAACAGCCACCTCCAAATTTAGGGCTGCACTGACTACAAGAACCTCAACTTGTGTACAACTTAAATATCCCAGGAAATATAAAAATGGTTCAAAACATTGTGGTACTTACATACGATGGAATATCCCTCAGCGATGAAATCAATGTCATAAAACCAGTAGCAGCAAAGTGAGTGGATTCAGGTACGATGATTCTAAGTGAAATAAGTCACACAGAAAAAGGAACTTATCATAAGATATCACTTATGAAGATCCTGTAAACATGGCTACACGTGAACTGAGTTAGGAAAGAGAACAGAGTCTCACATTTAGAAAACACTCTTATGCCTGCATAAAGGGGATGGAGAGGTGGGGTGATGCATAAAACCAGAGTTTGATATAAGCACAGGGACCGTTCCAAAAACCAACTTTGGAATAGACAAGACCTACACCTTCCTCAGTGAAAGAGACTCAAAACCCCATATTTCCCGCAGAGGAATATATCTGACTAGTAAGAATCTTAAAACCTATGTATTGATATGAATCCATAAGGGAATCAAGTGTGTCTAGAGTGGCATAAACATGGCAGCGAGAATCAGCTCAAACCCACTATAAAAAGGAATTTCAAAAGCAAAACCAAAAAACAGGGAAATTCTTTACAATTCCTTCAGGGTGTCTGAGGAAACCTGGAAAGACCCTATCTACAATGACAGCTGGATGTGGCATAAGGCTGGACACTTGGGACTGAGAGGATTGGTGAGATTGGGTGAGCAAATGCAGACCCTTTCAAGCAATAATGCATGGCCCCCATTCCATGGGTCCCAACTCTCCAGGTTCAAGGGAATATTACTACAGCTATAACATGTACAGGAAACCTAGAGAATGGACACACTGTGAATACGAAAGGTTTCTAAAACTCAACGAATAGTCCCTCTCCTGGTGCTCCAGTTTGACTTTCCAACTGCCTTACTATCAATCTCCCAACTTGGAGAGACAGGCCCTTTAACCTCCTGGTTTGCACAGGTTCCCAATTTGGCAGAGGATGGAAGGGACGAGGGAGAACCCATGAGAGAGTAGCTGTTAGGCATTTGGACGGGCACATGTCACTCTAATTTCCCGGCAGGAAGAAGAATTAACCAAAGTCTCAGCCACCCACCGGGAACCAGTATAGGACATGATCCAAAATTTTGGACTTGCGTTCAGCTCACAAAAAACGAGTTGAGAAATGGAGCTCAGGGGCACAGCAATTCACAAACTGGCAGAGTGATAAAGGACAACTATCGTCCAAAAATCTGTTGAGGGAAATCAACGAGGTGGACTTGAAAGCGAGGCAAAATAGCAGGAAACAGATTTCAAGAGGTACCTTGGAATCGCCTGTAAAGCACAGGAAGAGGGGCACAACTTGGACAATGATGCACTTGGCCAAAAAGGGCGTATGCGTTTTCTCCTGAATATATTCAGGAGAAAACGCATACGCCCATTTTGGCCAAGCAATCAAGCGGGCAATGCAAATCTGCACTACAAAGAAGTATCATTTCCCACCGGTCAAAAGGGACATCCACAAAATGTGTAAAAACCAGAAAGGCAAGACAGGCCCTGGAGAACAGGGAGCCTTGTTATGCTGATGGGCGGGATGTAAATTGCCAACTGCCTCACTGGAGGAGTGCATTGTGTTCCCTAAAACAAGTAAACAACAGAGCTACAGAGCCAAGGCCACTTCCAGTCTAGGGAATATACCTTGGGAAAACTGAAAATCAATAAGAAAGAGCCACCTCCAAATTTAGGGCTGCACTGTCTACAAGAACCTCAACTTGGGTACACCTTAAATATCCCAGGAAATATAAAAATGGTTCAAAACATTGTGGTACTTACGTACGATGGAATATCCCTCAGCGATGAAATCAATGTCATAAGACTAGTAGCAGCAAAGTGAGTGGATTCAGGTACGATGACTCTAAGTGAAATTAGTCACACAGAAAAAGGAACTTATCATAAGTTATCACTTATGAAGATCCTGTAAACATGGCTACACGTGAATTGAGTTAGGAAAGAGAACAGAGTCTCACATTTAGAAAACACTCTTATGCCTGCATAAAGGGGAAGGAGAGGTGGGGTGATGCATAAAACCAGAGTTTGATATAAGCACAGGGACCGTTTCAAAAACCAACTTTGGAATTGACAAGACCGACACCTTCCTTAGTGAAAGAGACTCAAAACCCCATATTTCCCGCAGAGGAATATATCTGACTAGTAAGAATCTTAAAACCTATGTATTGATATGTCTCCATAAGGGAATCAAGTGTGTCTAGAGTGGCATAAACATGGCAGCGAGAATCAGCTCAAACCCACTATAAAAAGGAATTTCAAAAGCAAAACCAAAAAACAGGGAAATTCTTTACAATTCCTTCAGGGTGTCTGAGGAAACCTGGAAAGACCCTATCTACAATGACAGCTGGATGTGGCATAAGGCTGGACACTTGGGACTGAGAGGATTGGTGAGATTGGGTGAGCAAATGCAGACCCTTTCAAGCAATAATGCATGGCCCCCATTCCATGGGTCCCAACTCTCCAGGTTCAAGGGAATATTACTACAGCTATAACATGTACAGGAAACCTAGAGAATGGACACACTGTGAATACGAAAGGTTTCTAAAACTCAACGAATAGTCCCTCTCCTGGTGCTCCAGTTTGACTTGCCAACTGCCTTACTATCAATCTCCCAACTTGGAGAGACAGGCCCTTTAACCTCCTGGTTTGCACAGGTTCCCAATTTGGCAGAGGATGGAAGGGACGAGGGAGAACCCATGAGAGAGTAGCTGTTAGGCATTTGGACGGGCACATGTCACTCTAATTTCCCGGCAGGAAGAAGATTTAACCAAAGTCTCAGCCACCCACCGGGAACCAGTATAGGACATGATCCAAAATTTTGGACTTGCGTTCAGCTCACAAAAAACGAGTTGAGAAATGGAGCTCAGGGGCACAGCAATTCACAAACTGGCAGAGTGATAAAGGACAACTATCGTCCAAAAATCTGTTGAGGGAAGTCAACGAGGCGGACTTGAAAGTGAGGCAAAATAGCAGGAAACAGATTTCAAGAGGTACGTTGGAATCGCCTGTAAAGCACAGGAAGAGGGGCACAACTTGGACAATGGTGCACTTGGCCAAAAAGGGCGTATGCGTTTTCTCCTGAATATATTCAGGAGAAAACGCATACGCCCTTTTTGGCCAAGCAAGCAAGCGGGCAATGCAAATCTGCACTACAAAGAAGTATCACTTCCCACCGGTCAAAAGGGACATCCACAAAATGTGTAAAAACCAGAAAGGCAAGACAGGCCCTGGAGAACTGGGAGCCTTGTTATGCTGATGGGCGGGATGTAAACTGCCAACTGCCTCACTGGAGGAGTGCATTGTGTTCCCTAAAACAAGTAAACAACAGAGCTACAGAGCCAAGGCCACTTCCAGTCTAGGGAATATACCTTGGGAAAACTGAAAATCAATAAGAAAGAGCCACCTCCAAATTTAGGGCTGCACTGACTACAAGAACCTCAACTTGGGTACACCTTAAATATCCCAGGAAATATAAAAATGGTTCAAAACATTGTGGTACTTACGTACGATGGAATATCCCTCAGCCATGAAATCAATGTCATAAGACCAGTAGCAACAAAGTGAGTGGATTCAGGTACGATGATTCTACGTGAAATAAGTCACACAGAAAAAGAAACTTATCATAAGGTATCACTTATGAAGATCCTGTAAACATGGCTACACGTGAACTGAGTTAGGAAAGAGAACAGAGTCTCACATTTAGAAAACACTCTTATGCCTGCATAAAGGGGAAGGAGAGGTGGGGTGATGCATAAAACGAGAGTTTGATATAAGCACAGGGACCGTTTCAAAAACCAACTTTGGAATTGACAAGACCGACACCTTCCTCAGTGAAAGAGACTCAAAACCCCATATTTCCCACAGAGGAATATATCTGACTAGTAAGAATCTTAAAACCTATGTATTGATATGACTCCATAAGGGAATCAAGTGTGTCTAGAGTGGCATAAACATGGCAGCGAGAATCAGCTCAAACCCACTATAAAAAGGAATTTCAAAAGCAAAACCAAAAAACAGGGAAATTATTTACAATTCCTTCAGGGTGTCTGAGGAAACCTGGAAAGACCCTATCTACAATGACAGCTGGATGTGGCATAAGGCTGGACACTTGGGACTGAGAGGATTGGTGAGATTGGTTGAGCGAATGCAGACCCCTTCAAGCAATAATGCATGGCCCCCATTCCATGGGTCCCAACTCTCCAGGTTCAAGGGAATATTACTACAGCTATAACATGTACAGGAAACCTAGAGAATGGACACACTGTGAATACGAAAGGTTTCTAAAACTGAACGAATAGTCCCTCTCCTGGTGCTCCAGTTTGACTTTCCAACTGCCTTACTATCAATCTCCCAACTTGGAGAGACAGACCCTTTAACATCCTGGTTTGCACAGGTTCCCAATTTGGCAGAGGATGGAAGGGACGAGAGAGAACCCATGAGACAGTAGCTGTTAGGCATTTGGACGGGCACATGTCACTCTAATTTCCCGGCAGGAAGAAGAATTAACCAAAGTCTCAGCCACCCACCGGGAACCAGTATAGGACATGATCCAAAATTTTGGACTTGCGTTCAGCTCACAAAAAACGAGTTGAGAAATGGAGCTCAGGGGCACAGCAATTCACAAACTGGCAGAGTGATAAAGGACAACTATCGTCCAAAAATCTGTTGAGGGAAGTCAACGAGGCGGACTTGAAAGCGAGGCAAAATAGCAGGAAACAGATTTCAAGAGGTACGTTGGAATCGCCTGTAAAGCACAGGAAGAGGGGCACAACTTGGACAATGGTGCACTTGGCCAAAAAGGGCGTATGCGTTTTCTCCTGAATATATTCAGGAGAAAACGCATACGCCCTTTTTGGCCAAGCAAGCAAGCGGGCAATGCAAATCTGCACTACAAAGAAGTATCACTTCCCACCGGTCAAAAGGGACATCCACAAAAAGTGTAAAAACCAGAAAGGCAAGACAGGCCCTGGAGAACTGGGAGCCTTGTTATGCTGATGGGCGGGATGTAAACTGCCAACTGCCTCACTGGAGGAGTGCATTGTGTTCCCTAAAACAAGTAAACAACAGAGCTACAGAGCCAAGGCCACTTCCAGTCTAGGGAATATACCTTGGGAAAACTGAAAATCAATAAGAAAGAGCCACCTCCAAATTTAGGGCTGCACTGACTACAAGAACCTCAAATTGGGTACACCTTAAATATCCCAGGAAATATAAAAATGGTTCAAAACATTGTGGTACTTACGTACGATGGAATATCCCTCAGCCATGAAATCAATGTCATAAGACCAGTAGCAACAAAGTGAGTGGATTCAGGTACGATGATTCTACGTGAAATAAGTCACACAGAAAAAGAAACTTATCATAAGATATCACTTATGAAGATCCTGTAAACATGGCTACACGTGAACTGAGTTAGGAAAGAGAACAGAGTCTCACATTTAGAAAACACTCTTATGCCTGCATAAAGGGGAAGGAGAGGTGGGGTGATGCATAAAACCAGAGTTTGATATAAGCAGAGGGACCGTTTCAAAAACCAACTTTGGAATTGACAAGACCGACACCTTCCTCAGTGAAAGAGACTCAAAACCCCATATTTCCCACAGAGGAATATATCTGACTAGTAAGAATCTTAAAACCTATGTATTGATATGACTCCATAAGGGAATCAAGTGTGTCTAGAGTGGCATAAACATGGCAGCGAGAATCAGCTCAAACCCACTATAAAAAGGAATTTCAAAAGCAAAACCAAAAAACAGGGAAATTCTTTACAATTCCTTCAGGGTGTCTGAGGAAACCTGGAAAGACCCTATCTACAATGACAGCTGGATGTGGCATAAGGCTGGACACTTGGGACTGAGAGGATTGGTGAGATTGGTTGAGCGAATGCAGACCCTTTCAAGCAATAATGCATGGCCCCCATTCCATGGGTCCCAACTCTCCAGGTTCAAGGGAATATTACTACAGCTATAACATGTACAGGAAACCTAGAGAATGGACACACTGTGAATACGAAAGGTTTCTAAAACTGAACGAATAGTCCCTCTCCTGGTGCTCCAGTTTGACTTTCCAACTGCCTTACTATCAATCTCCCAACTTGGAGAGACAGGCCCTTTAACATCCTGGTTTGCACAGGTTCCCAATTTGGCAGAGGATGGAAGGGACGAGAGAGAACCCATGAGAGAGTAGCTGTTAGGCATTTGGACGGGCACATGTCACTCTAATTTCCCGGCAGGAAGAAGAATTAACCAAAGTCTCAGCCACCCACCGGGAACCAGTATAGGACATGATCCAAAATTTTGGACTTGCGTTCAGCTCACAAAAAACGAGTTGAGAAATGGAGCTCAGGGGCACAGCAATTCACAAACTGGCAGAGTGATAAAGGACAACTATCGTCCAAAAATCTGTTGAGGGAAGTCAACGAGGCGGACTTGAAAGCGAGGCAAAATAGCAGGAAACAGATTTCAAGAGGTACCTTGGAATCGCCTGTAAAGCACAGGAAGAGGGGCACAACTTGGACAATGGTGCACTTGGCCAAAAAGGGCGTATGCGTTTTCTCCTGAATATATTCAGGAGAAAACGCATACGCCCTTTTTGGCCAAGCAAGCAAGCGGGCAATGCAAATCTGCACTACAAAGAAGTATCACTTCCCACCGGTCAAAAGGGACATCCACAAAATGTGTAAAAACCAGAAAGGCAAGACAGGCCCTGGAGAACTGGGAGCCTTGTTATGCTGATGGGCGGGATGTAAATTGCCAACTGCCTCACTGGAGGAGTGCATTGTGTTCCCTAAAACAAGTAAACAACAGAGCTACAGAGCCAAGGCCACTTCCAGTCTAGGGAATATACCTTGGGAAAACTGAAAATCAATAAGAAAGAGCCACCTCCAAATTTAGGGCTGCACTGACTACAAGAACCTCAACTTGGGTACACCTTAAATATCCCAGGAAATATAAAAATGGTTCAAAACATTGTGGTACTTACGTACGATGGAATATCCCTCAGCCATGAAATCAATGTCATAAGACCAGTAGCAGCAAAGTGAGTGGATTCAGGTACGATGATTCTAAGTGAAATAAGTCACACAGAAAAAGAATCTTATCATAAGATATCACTTAGGAAGATCCTGTACACATGGCTACACGTGAACTGAGTTAGGAAAGAGAACAGAGTCTCACATTTAGAAAACACTCTTATGCCTGCATAAAGGGGAAGGAGAGGTGGGGTGATGCATAAAACCAGAGTTTGATATAAGCACAGGGACCGTTTCAAACACCAACTTTGGAATTGACAAAACCGACACCTTCCTCAGTGAAAGAGACTCAAAACCCCATATTTCCCACAGAGGAATATATCTGACTAGTAAGAATCTTAAAACCTATGTATTGATATGTCTCCATAAGGGAATCAAGTGTGTCTAGAGTGGCATAAACATGGCAGCGAGAATCAGCTCAAACCCACTATAAAAAGGAATTTCAAAAGCAAAACCAAAAAACAGGGAAATTCTTTACAATTCCTTCAGGGTGTCTGAGGAAACCTGGAAAGACCCTGTCTACAATGACAGCTGGATGTGGCATAAGGCTGGACACTTGGGACTGAGAGGATTGGTGAGATTGGGTGAGCAAATGCAGACCCTTTCAAGCAATAATGCATGGCCCCCATTCCATGGGTCCCAACTCTCCAGGTTCAAGGGAATATTACTACAGCTATAACATGTACAGGAAACCTAGAGAATGGACACACTGTGAATACGAAAGGTTTCTAAAACTCAACGAATAGTCCCTCTCCTGGTGCTCCAGTTTGACTTTCCAACTGCCTTACTATCAATCTCCCAACTTGGAGAGACAGCCCCTTTAACCTCCTGTTTATCACAGGTTCCCAATTTGGCAGAGGATGGAAGGGACGAGGGAGAACCCATGAGAGAGTAGCTGTTAGGCATTTGGACGGGCACATGTCACTCTAATTTCCCGGCAGGAAGAAGAATTAACCAAAGTCTCAGCCACCCACCGGGAACCAGTATAGGACATGATCCAAAATTTTGGACTTGCGTTCAGCTCACAAAAAACGAGTTGAGAAATGGAGCTCAGGGGCACAGCAATTCACAAACTGGCAGAGTGATAAAGGACAACTATCGTCCAAAAATCTGTTGAGGGAAGTCAACGAGGCGGACTTGAAAGTGAGGCAAAATAGCAGGAAACAGATTTCAAGAGGTACGTTGGAATCGCCTGTAAAGCACAGGAAGAGGGGCACAACTTGGACAATGGTGCACTTGGCCAAAAAGGGCGTATGCGTTTTCTCCTGAATATATTCAGGAGAAAACGCATACGCCCTTTTTGGCCAAGCAAGCAAGCGGGCAATGCAAATCTGCACTACAAAGAAGTATCACTTCCCACCGGTCAAAAGGGACATCCACAAAAAGTGTAAAAACCAGAAAGGCAAGACAGGCCCTGGAGAACTGGGAGCCTTGTTATGCTGATGGGCGGGATGTAAACTGCCAATTGCCTCACTGGAGGAGTGCATTGTGTTCCCTAAAACAAGTAAACAACAGAGCTACAGAGCCAAGGCCACTTCCAGTCTAGGGAATATACCTTGGGAAAACTGAAAATCAATAAGAAAGAGCCACCTCCAAATTTAGGGCTGCACTGACTACAAGAACCTCAACTTGGGTACACCTTAAATACCCCAGGAAATATAAAAATGGTTCAAAACATTGTGGTACTTACGTACGATGGAATATCCCTCAGCCATGAAATCAATGTCATAAGACCTGTAGCAACAAAGTGAGTGGATTCAGGTACGATGATTCTACGTGAAATAAGTCACACAGAAAAAGAAACTTATCATAAGATATCACTTATGAAGATCCTGTAAACATGGCTACACGTGAACTGAGTTAGGAAAGAGAACAGAGTCTCACATTTAGAAAACACTCTTATGCCTGCATAAAGGGGAAGGAGAGGTGGGGTGATGCATAAAACGAGAGTTTGATATAAGCACAGGGACCGTTTCAAAAACCAACTTTGGAATTGACAAGACCGACACCTTCCTCAGTGAAAGAGACTCAAAACCCCATATTTCCCACAGAGGAATATATCTGACTAGTAAGAATCTTAAAACCTATGTATTGATATGACTCCATAAGGGAATCAAGTGTGTCTAGAGTGGCATAAACATGGCAGCGAGAATCAGCTCAAACCCACTATAAAAAGGAATTTCAAAAGCAAAACCAAAAAACAGGGAAATTCTTTACAATTCCTTCAGGGTGTCTGAGGAAACCTGGAAAGACCCTATCTACAATGACAGCTGGATGTGGCATAAGGCTGGACACTTGGGACTGAGAGGACTGGTGAGATTGGTTGAGCAAATGCAGACCCTTTCAAGCAAAAATGCATGGCCCCCATTCCATGGGTCCCAACTCTCCAGGTTCAAGGGAATATTACTACAGCTATAACATGTACAGGAAACCTAGAGAATGGACACACTGTGAATACGAAAGGTTTCTAAAACTCAACGAATAGTCCCTCTCCTGGTGCTCCAGTTTGACTTTCCAACTGCCTTACTATCAATCTCCCAACTTGGAGAGACAGGCCCTTTAACCTCCTGGTTTGCACAGGTTCCCAATTTGGCAGAGGATGGAAGGGACGAGGGAGAACCCATGAGAGAGTAGCTGTTAGGCATTTGGACAGGCACATGTCACTCTAATTTCCCGGCAGGAAGAAGAATTAACCAAAGTCTCAGCCACCCACCGAGAACCAGTATAGGACATGATCCAAAATTTTGGACTTGCGTTCAGCTCACAAAAAACGAGTTGAGAAATGGAGCTCAGGGGCACAGCAATTCACAAACTGGCAGAGTGATAAAGGACAACTATCGTCCAAAAATCTGTTGAGGGAAGTCAACGAGGCGGACTTGAAAGCGAGGCAAAATAGCAGGAAACAGATTTCAAGAGGTACGTTGGAATCGCCTGTAAAGCACAGGAAGAGGGGCACAACTTGGACAATGGTGCACTTGGCCAAAAAGGGCGTATGCGTTTTCTCCTGAATATATTCAGGAGAAAACGCATACGCCCTTTTTGGCCAAGCAAGCAAGCGGGCAATGCAAATCTGCACTACAAAGAAGTATCACTTCCCACCGGTCAAAAGGGACATCCACAAAATGTGTAAAAACCAGAAAGGCAAGACAGGCCCTGGAGAACTGGGAGCCTTGTTATGCTGATGGGCGGGATGTAAATTGCCAACTGCCTCACTGGAGGAGTGCATTGTGTTCCCTAAAACAAGTAAACAACAGAGCTACAGAGCCAAGGCCACTTCCAGTCTAGGGAATATACCTTGGGAAAACTGAAAATCAATAAGAAAGAGCCACCTCCAAATTTAGGGCTGCACTGACTATAAGAACCTCAACTTGGGTACACCTTAAATATCCCAGGAAATATAAAAATGGTTCAAAACATTGTGGTACTTACGTACGATGGAATATCCCTCAGCCATGAAATCAATGTCATAAGACCAGTAGCAGCAAAGTGAGTGGATTCAGGTACGATGATTCTAAGTGAAATAAGTCACACAGAAAAAGAAACTTATCATAAGATATCACTTATGAAGATCCTGTAAACATGGCTACACGTGAACTGAGTTAGGAAAGAGAACAGAGTCTCACATTTAGAAAACACTCTTATGCCTGCTTAAAGGGGAAGGAGAGGTGGGGTGATGCATAAAACCAGAGTTTGATATAAGCACAGGGACCGTTCCAAAAACCAACTTTGGAATAGAAAAGACCTACACCTTCCTCAGTGAAAGAGACTCAAAACCCCATATTTCCCGCAGAGGAATATATCTGACTAGTAAGAATCTTAAAACCTATGTATTGATATGTCTCCATAAGGGAATCAAGTGTGTCTAGAGTGGCATAAACATGGCAGCGAGAATCAGCTCAAACCCACTATAAAAAGGAATTTCAAAAGCAAAACCAAAAAACAGGGAAATTCTTTACAATTCCTTCAGGGTGTCTGAGGAAACCTGGAAAGACCCTATCTACCATGACAGCTGGATGTGGCATAAGGCTGGACACTTGGGACTGAGAGGATTGGTGAGATTGGGTGAGCAAATGCAGACCCTTTCAAGCAATAATGCATGGCCCCCATTCCATGGGTCCCAACTCTCCAGGTTCAAGGGAATATTACTACAGCTATAACATGTACAGGAAACCTAGAGAATGGACACACTGTGAATACGAAAGGTTTCTAAAACTCAACGAATAGTCCCTCTCCTGGTGCTCCAGTTTGACTTTCCAACTGCCTTACTATCAATCTCCCAACTTGGAGAGACAGGCCCTTTAACCTCCTGGTTTGCACAGGTTCCCAATTTGGCAGAGGATGGAAGGGACGAGGGAGAACCCATGAGAGAGTAGCTGTTAGGCACTTGGACGGGCACATGTCACTCTAATTTCCCGGCAGGAAGAAGAATTAAGCAAAGTCTCAGCCACCCACCGGGAACCAGTATAGGACATGATCCAAAATTTTGGACTTGCGTTCAGCTCACAAAAAACGAGTTGAGAAATGGAGCTCAGGGGCACAGCAATTCACATACTGGCAGAGTGATAAAGGACAACTATCGTCCAAAAATCTGTTGAGGGAAGTCAACGAGGCGGACTTGAAAGTGAGGCAAAAAAGCAGGAAACAGATTGCAAGAGGTACGTTGGAATCACCTGTAAAGCACAGGAAGAGGGGCACAACTTGGACAATGGTGCACTTGGCCAAAAAGGGCGTATGCGTTTTCTCCTGAATATATTCAGGAGAAAACGCATATGCCCTTTTTGGCCAAGCAAGCAAGCGGGCAATGCAAATCTGCAATACAAAGAAGTATCACTTCCCACCGGTCAAAAGGGACATCCACAAAATGTGTAAAAACCAGAAAGGCAAGACAGGCCCTGGAGAACTGGGAGCCTTGTTATGCTGATGGGCGGGATGTAAATTGACAACTGCCTCACTGGAGGAGTGCATTGTGTTCCCTAAAACAAGTAAACAACAGAGCTACAGAGCCAAGGCCACATCCAGTCTAGGGAATATACCTTGGGAAAACTGAAAATCAATAAGAAAGAGCCACCTCCAAATTTAGGGCTGCACTGGCTACAAGAACCTCAACTTGGCTACACCTTAAATATCCCAGGAAATATAAAAATGGTTCAAAACATTGTGGTACTTACGTACGATGGAATATCCCTCAGCGATGAAATCAATGTCATAAGACCAGTAGCAGCAAAGTGAGTGGATTCAGGTACGATGATTCTAAGTGAAAAAAGTCACACAGAAAAAGGAACTTATCATAAGATATCACTTATGAAGATCCTGTAAACATGGCTACACGTGAACTGAGTTAGGAAATAGAACAGAGTCTCACATTTAGAAAACACTCTTATGCCTGCTTAAAGTGGAAGGAGAGGTGGGGTGATGCATAAAACCAGAGTTTGATATAAGCACAGGGACCGTTCCAAAAACCAACTTTGGAATAGACAAGACCTACACCTTCCTCAGTGAAAGAGACTCAAAACCCCATATTTCCCGCAGAGGAATATATCTGACTAGTAAGAATCTTAAAACCTATGTATTGATATGACTCCATAAGGGAATCAAGTGTGTCTAGAGTGGCATAAACATGGCAGCGAGAATCAGCTCAAACCCACTATAAAAAGGAATTTCAAAAGCAAAACGAAAAAAACAGGGAAATTCTTTACAATTCCTTCAGGGTGTCTGAGGAAACCTGGAAAGACCCTGTCTACAATGACAGCTGGATGTGGCATAAGGCAGGACACTTGGGACTGAGAGGATTGGTGAGATTGGGTGAGCAAATGCAGACCCTTTCAAGCAATAATGCATGGCCCCCATTCCATGGGTCCCAACTCTCCATGTTCAAGGGAATATCACTACAGCTATAACATGTACAGGAAACCTAGAGAATGGACACACTGTGAATACGAAAGGTTTCTAAAACTCAACGAATAGTCCCTCTCCTGGTGCTCCAGTTTGACTTTCCAACTGCCTTACTATCAATCTCCCAACTTGGAGAGACAGGCCCTTTAACCTCCTGGTTTGCACAGGTTCCCAATTTGGCAGAGGATGGAAGGGACGAGGGAGAACCCATGAGAGAGTAGCTGTTAGGCATTTGGACGGGCACATGTCACTCTAATTTCCCGGCAGGAAGAAGAATTAACCAAAGTCTCAGCCACCCACCGGGAACCAGTATAGGACATGATCCAAAATTTTGGACTTGCGTTCAGCTCCCAAAAAACGAGTTGAGAAATGGAGCTCAGGGGCACAGCAATTCACATACTGGCAGAGTCATAAAGGACAACTATCGTCCAAAAATCTGTTGAGGGAAGTCAACGAGGCGGACTTGAAAGTGAGGCAAAATAGCAGGAAACAGATTTCAAGAGGTACGTTGGAATCGCCTGTAAAGCACAGGAAGAGGGGCACAGCTTGGACAATGGTGCACTTGGCCAAAAAGGGCGTATGCGTTTTCTCCTGAATATATTCAGGAGAAAACGCATACGCCCTTTTTGGCCAAGCAAGCAAGCGGGCAATGCAAATCTGCACTACAAAGAAGTATCACTTCCCACCGGTCAAAAGGGACATCCACAAAATGTGTAAAAACCAGAAAGGCAAGACAGGCCCTGGAGAACAGGGAGCCTTGTTATGCTGATGGGCGGGATGTAAATTGCCAACTGCCTCACTGGAGGAGTGCATTGTGTTCCCTAAAACAAGTAAACAACAGAGCTACAGAGCCAAGGCCACTTCCAGTCTAGGGAATATACCTGGGGAAAACTGAAAATCAATAAGAAAGAGCCACCTCCAAATTTAGGGCTTCACTGGCTACAAGAACCTCAACTTGGGTACACCTTAAATATCCCAGGAAATATAAAAATGGTTCAAAACATTGTGGTACTTACGTACGATGGAATATCCCTCAGCCATGAAATCAATGTCATAAGACCAGTAGCAGCAAAGTGAGTGGATTCAGGTACGATGATTCTAAGTGAAATAAGTCACACAGAAAAAGAAACTTATCATAAGATATCACGTAGGAAGATCCTGTAAACATGGCTACACGTGAACTGAGTTGGGAGAGAGAACAGAGACTCACATTTAGAAAACACTCTTATGCCTGCATAAAGGGTAAGGAGAGGTGGGGTGATGCATAAAACCAGAGTTTGATATAAGCACAGGGACCGTTTCAAAAACCAACATTGGAATTGACAAAACCTACACCTTCCTCAGTGAAAGAGACTCAAAACCCCATATTTCCCACAAAGGAATATATCTGACTAGTAAGAATCTTAAAACCTATGTATTGATATGTCTCCATAAGGGAATCAAGTGTG